>NC_141866.1:1244500-1558500 GCF_024713525.1 Acromyrmex echinatior | reverse complement strand
ATCTAATTTTGAATTTCGCCTGTAACACATATCAGCTATATCTGCACGATGCAACACATGAACAATAAATATATAATATAAAACAATTGAGCTGTTCGAAAGCGTTCGCGAGATATATTTAGCCGCGATTTGTTAGTGAAATGTTACAACTCATTGACGAGATGAAGTCAATGCGAAAGGTTATAAGTCAACAATAATGTAACCCAATTCGTAGCTAGTGGTTTTCTCACTCGTTGCTATTCAATGCAAAGTACGCGAGTACGGAACAATACAACGATCGAGCTCAGTGAAGCGATAATCGTAACCACTATCCGCAACTTCAAGCCGGAAGAGGATAATGTCTTTTTGTATCTTTTATCGCCAGTGGATTACATGTGATTCAAATATAATTCAGTTATGATATTGCCCCGATAAATAGTTATCTATTTTTATTATACGGACAATTAACTTAAAACAATGGAGATTTAATGCGTGAAACTCGCTGACGAAAAATTAAATCATATAATAGAATATGTCTTGTTTTTTTTTTCAAAAGAACAAAATGCAATTATCTCAAAAAGCTCACGTCACAACCCAAACAATAGACCAAAAACATAGGAGTATGACGTCATGAAGGTGCAAATTGTCTGCAATGCATTACATTACGTACGTGTATGATGTATGAATAATTGTAAAGTTGTTTATAAACATTATTCGTTAAAAATACCAAAATTGTATGTAAATATCGCGCTAAAAAAAAAAAATTTTAAATTTCTTATTAATAAAATGATATTCATAAAATACATATTTTCATATTGCACAATTGGTATAATTTATATTTCATCATTTACCAGTAGTCATGTAGCAAGACGTATCGTTACGTACGCACGCATACTCAGCAAACAACTGATATTACGCGTCATGCGGGCGTTCGTCGATAAATTTTAACAAGATTACATATCCTTATACTGCGCAAGTATTCGCGTGTATGTGAATGTGTGTGCGGAAAGACCACAAAATTTGTCGAACTGATCCAGCCCGGCTGGATCCTGAACGCGGGCGGACTGAACGATGGACAAACGGGCGCGGAGAGGAGAACCAATTTGTTTTTATCGGTCCTTTGTTTCTCTTTTCGGTTTTGCGCCGTTTTCCCCCGCACGCCGTTCAGTTCTCGGCGTTTCGTTTACCGCGGAGCCGCTTCGCGCAAAGCTCGTTAATTCGAGCGTGACTATCCGCCGAGCAAATCTTCCGCCGCCGATTGTACCACCGAAATGGTCAACTATTAACGAAGAGCGACCGTCTGTTTGTACTCGAGTTCTTCACCGTTGAATTGCTGTCACTGTTTAAATTTCATTAACTGCAACGCCCATCCGTTGCGTCTAGTACTTAAGATAAAGAATATTGATAATTCGATAACAATTAAATCACATTTTAATTAACTATCATGCTTTTTAATTGTTCTAACGGTATAATAAAAATTTTACATATACAGAATGTTTTAAAATTCGTGATTTAAAGTACTATAGCACGAAAATGTTTGAAAAATTAAACAAAAAAATTATTTGTAAATTTTTAAGCAGTTTTAAGATATATATGTGAGAGTTTAAATATAGCCAAATACATGCCATGTTTAAATGATCACTGATATCATCGCACGTGCGATTGAGGGACAGGTGATCATCTAAATGTAATCTATAAAATAAAAAATTCTTTTACTTAATTTTTCGAGAATTTTCTTGTTATAGTATTATATTTTAAGTTGCAAATTATAGACCACCTGTATATATAAATTTAAATTATATAGATATGGAAAAATCGATACATATTAATAAATTATAAATTGAGAGAAATCCAATTGTTCAAATTATCAACAAAGATTGTCTATACATCATAAAATTTATAATTCCTAGTAAAAGTCTCTCTACAAGATGTTGCAATTTCTGTTACATATGTTTTGTTTCATCGCTTTTAAAATTATATTATGTTTTTTACGTAATCTACAAGAGCGATATGTAATATAGCACAAGCGAAAGTTCCAAGAAGTAGCTCCGATGCGAATCCATGTTCGCGCAATTCAAAAATATTGAAAGATACCTCGAACCGCGGTGGCGATAGCGTGCGTATAAGATAGTTATCTTAATTGGAAATGGAAGGTATGGATTCGCGAGGCAATAGCCTACATCTTTTCAGAGCACGTAATTTCTACCGCAACTTTGGCGTACCGAGCGACCGGTTTGATCACCTACGTCGTCTTTTTCTATTAGCTTTCCCGACGTTTCTTTCATCTCTTTCCCTACCTCTCTCTCCCTCTATCTGTCTCTGTCTGTTCTCCGCGAGAACGCATGCTTGTCCCGTACGCAATCGCCTTCCAGCATTTCCGGTTCTAACACTTTACCATCGACCTCTGTGACCCGGATCGCAAGATTAAACGTACATGCGTACATCCCCTTCTCTTTCCGGCAAAAAGCTATCCTCCTATCCTAAGACTATCGTTCGACAGATCTATATTTTACATCTTTTTATCAACCATATACGGTAATAAGTTTCCAAGATAGAGTTTCGATTATCCACGCTAAATTCTCTGATAACGATAAATATTCCGCAATCTTTAATCGAGAAAGACGTGTTCAGCTGCGCGCGTGCAAGTTCGAAATTATCTCTCCTCATCATCTTCCTGCTCGTAATGACGATGGGGTTAATAGATCCATCTTGCGAGTGACCCAGCTATGATGAACGAGGGAACGCGTCGTGCGTTCGTATGGCTCCCCGAATGAATCGTACGAACGAGTTGACGACGATCTTGTTCCTGGCACATGCGCGAAACATAAAACGCGAATGCCTCAGCAGTGAGCGCACTAACAGAAACTCAGAAATAACCGCCGACACCGCGTTCCAACCGAACTCGCTGCAACCGACATTCGCGCACATCGCGTCATTGCAAAAAAAAGGAAAGGAAGCAACGCACGAGCGTGATCAGCTACCGCTCGTAACTCCGACACGGTAACATTTCTTGTATATCCCGATTGATAAAAGGAATACCGTTTATTCTCTTAATATTGTTCTTCATCATTCTAACCCTTGTATTATGCAACAAAGATAAGAGAAGGATGCATTCACAGTTCTCTATTTTTTTTTTCAAATTAATATGCAAGAAATACTGAAAATAAAATATTGTGTTCAAATTAAATCAAGTATATCATTAACTTCGAATGTATCAGCATAAGCACTTTTTATAATAAATTCTAAAATGAAATAAGGTTGCAATGTATAATCTAAAAAAGATTTTATGAAATTTCTGCACCACTTAATTGAGCAAAACAAATTAACAAATATTTTTCTGACTGAAACTGATATATATTAAAAAAGTGATGTGTGTACAGAAAAATATAGGTATCGGAATATTTGAAATAAAAACTATTCGTTTACCAGATCGATGACATTTACGAAGTACATCCTCTCGTAACGGAACGTGTACACGTGACATCGACGAGTTAGTGACAACGAACGAACTAGGTGTCAAGTCTGCAGATTCCGCAAGTGCCACCGACGGCGAAGACACAATTCGAAAAGGAGGAATTGTGTCATCGAAGGTTAACAATACCACGTTTCGTAGCCACGACAGGCTACAATGTGGCATTCTTTCGCATCACTCTCATCTCTCATCGCGGCCCATTGTACAGGCGGACTATTGTTTCTCGTACCATCGCGTGCATTCGCGGCGCAAACGCGGGAGCAACATAAGATATGGAAAGGTACGAAGACGAAAAGCCGAACACAAGCGGGACCATATCAGTTAGAAACAAAAGAATTACGTCAGGCCTTTTCACTAAAAATGTCTTTGAGCATTCACATGTTTAGAAAAAGAGGCTACAACGGATCTCAGGAGAGAGTTAGTATTAATTAAGTACTAATAGTAGTAATAGTACTATAAACAGATGTACAAAAAATATCAGTACAATGATAAAAAAATATAAATAATTGTATAAAATTATAAAAATAATAGTATATAATTATACACATAATTATGCAAGATAGAGAAAATTTTATAGAATTTAAAATTCTTATGCAATCTTACAGAATTTTCTCTGTGAATATAAAATTATTCCATAAATTTAATATGCATAATATTAGATTGGGAGCAAAAGTTCATAACGCTACGAATTCCCAAATTTAGGCAACTGTAACTTCGTTAAAAATACATGAAATTTAAATTTAAAAACGGATTTCAAAACTTAAAATCTCTACTTTTAAAAGGTTACTCTATTTTTGACTTTCTGTGAATTTGATAATTTTTATATATAGAAAACTAGCACAAAATGACAAATTTTCTTCTTACTTGTGAACTTGTCACTTGCAAGGAAAAACTTGCAAAAATTTTATAAAGAAATTTTTATTTTGTAATGTTCCCAAGACATTTTGTTAACTAAGTTCGATTAAATAAAAGGAGCATTTTAACTTTAATTGTTCATTTAACTCCGTTAAAAAGCATCGCGTACCGCAATTCAAAAAAAAGAATCTTAAAGCTGAAATGTAAAATTCTATAGAATGGTACAATGGCAATGGCCAAATTTTTTTTAAAACATGTTCCACGATGTGTAGACCACGCTGAAATTTTAAGATTTTAGATATGAAATTCTTATAATGATAAGAAGAAGTCGTTTAAATTGAGCAAAGTTATACAGCCGAGAAATAAATTCTTCCTTCGTTGGATTTGAGCCGTTTCAATTTAATGTAAGGATACGATCATCCCCCGTCTTACATTAAAGATAAATCTTACAGAAAAGGAAAGAGAGGAAGAGAGCGAAAAGAACTTCGAAACTTGATCGAGTCGCTCACTCGCTCGCTCGTCAGACGCTGTTTAAAAGCAGCCGCAGTCTTTTGCATTCTTCTTGAACGGCCAAAGTACCGACGCTTACCGCACTGAGCCGACTTCCTGAAGTACAACTTCTCGGGAATGCGCAAGAACGTGCCGTGTCATAAAGACCAACTCTGTCAGCGAGCCGCACAATATATTACGCTGAATTGTTTTACCACCAAAGTCAAACATAGCTTCTTATTAATTATACTTTACTAAGAACACCAAATGAGTTTCTACATTGCAACTTGAATAAATGCATCGACACTGTATTTTTTTTTGTGAAAATTACTTGATAATCTAACAACAAACGCAAAAACAAATCCAGCACGTTTAATTTTAATTTTCCGGAGTACAAACAAAGCTGCATTTCCCTACGAAGCATTGTATCAAAAATATTGGAAAAAATATTCCAACGCTTTATATCTTCTCGAATTAAATAAAACTGTACCGAATTCGCTAATTCGTAACGTTTTCGCGCCAGTTTTATATTTGCAAAATCAGTAAGCACCAACGTCACGTGTTTGTATTTTTAATTCGCACTATATTTTAAATCGGATAAAAGTGACTCTGTCGCTAGTGAACATTGTCAAAGAGATAAATCGATCCATCCATTCTAATTTCTATGAAAACAAAATCGCGAGAAAATCGCGCATGGCACGATGTAACCATCAAACATTGCGAGAAGGTTTAAAGACAAGTAATCGGAAGTACGTAAAATTGTATTGAAATTGATAACCAATCGACGTGTACCTGGGGAAGGTATTGTTGTTGCGGGAAGCTGGGCATATATCGATACATACACGACAGAATGGTGAAATATTCGTGCATCGAAGCGAATCGTAAAATGTCATATCGACGAAGTATGTCGTAATGCGACGCGTGAAGTGGAAATGTTAACTCGTTAAGTGAGAGAAAGAGAGAGAACGGGAATAATAGAAGGAAATAGAGGAACAAGGACGGATAGGAAGAAAGGGAAAGAGAAGAGAGAGAAAAAAAATATTGCCAATGGTGCGAGCGTCAGAGGCATATAATTCACATACGATGTTTGTACCGGTTCCTGTCTAGGATCGTTGAAGCTTTTACGCGCATTTTATACATAGTCGTAAAATGCGGAGGTTGTACGACTAGATCGTTATGAGGGCGATTATATCGTGCGCGCGCATCCCGGTAAACAGGCTCGTGCTAAATGTATTTATTTGTTGAGACGAAGGTAAAGCATGCACGTTTTACCAATGAAGCAGACACGTTTTTGGCTCGGTAAATCGCAAAATCGTGAAAAACAATCAGTGCAACTTGCCGAATGGCGCCGGAATCCAATCTGGGATATTGCATATAGTGCCTCGAAAAGGAGGAAATTTTAATTCACGGCATATCTGTCTATGACAGAATCATATCGAGTACCGGGCACAAACGCTATATAAATATTGAATTTCGATGTATATCGACAACCTGCTTGGACGTGATCCTCGCAATACTGTCATCTATACAAATGCTTTAGTATGAAGATTATAACGTCATAGACTTCGCGCACAATAAAATCACACTTATTTTTTTAACGATTGACCTCTACACCGATAAACCACAGGATTTATTTTATGACATCTTTCACAATTCACTTTCGAATTTTTTAATTTAAGAATATTTGATAAAATATTTGTTAAAATCAAAATTTCTTTTCTAAGTTTAGAAATTATCATTTTAAATAAGCTATGAAGTATATAAAATATGCAAATGGTAAAGCGAGATGTTAAAATTCTTAATCAAACTCTCATAATTTATTAAAGAAAATTTAAAAAAATCACGTAAAAATGCGGAGAATTATTATTACGAATAAATATTCTCGTCGCACGACGAATCCGTGGTATCAGCAGCGACGAAGGAAACGCGCGTTGGCGTATCTTCTGCAGCTACAAAACTGTCTCTCAGGCTGAGTAATAACTTCCGTGATGTTAATTCGATATCAACTATATTGCTGTATATATACATATATTATATATATATATACTTTACGCATTTAAAACAATTGCACGCAATTACAAGCCTTTTTACGATGACAAGATATAAAGAAAAAATTTTGTTGAGAGATAACCGTGTGCCATCACGACTGGACCGATAAGCTCAATCGAGGATTTATATATGTTAAAATTAAATGACATTTATATGGTAGTTTTATTGATAAAATAAACGCATGTGTATACACGCCAGGCAAAAATATTTCACCATTACACTGTCTAGACGTAAATTAAGAGAAATAATAGTCGATATTTAAACTTGTCATGTATATACAGTGCATGCTGGTGAGTTTTTACTGAGAAAACAAAATCATTAAAAATTTCACATTGCCAGACATAAAAAAATATGGCACGTAATCTACATAGAAAATATATGTACAGAATATATAAAGAATATTTATATAGAGAGAAAGAGGGGGGAGAAAGAATATATGGAACTATTCAAAGTTATCGTTCTAACTTTCGCCAAGTACGCCAAGTATAATAATCTCATCATAGTATGTAATACTCGTAGAGGAAGTCCTTTAAAAAAAAAATTACAAATCGACTGTACGTGTAAAACCTATGTAGATATAAGCGACGGGATGCCGGACATACACGCATCGGGCCGCTTTGTCGTGCGTAGAGATATAACTGATGTCGAAACAGTTTGATGGACGAGATCGCGTAAAGTTCGAAATACAAAAAACTCGGGACGAAGCACCCGTCAAATCGCATTATCGGACACTGTCGACACGTGCGTTGGCGCCATATGCCTCGCATGATCACGCGGTTACGCGAAATATCGATGCACGACGTCGTGTATTGTTTATTCTCTCTTTCCCTCGTTTTTACATGTTTTACGGTGCGACTGGTGATGATAAGATACTCGGTCAAACGATCGCATGAGTAATTAATGACAAACGCCTCGCGCGTCAGCGGTTTTCGTTGGAAAAGCTTGGAGACATTCAATTAGGCACCTCGCCAATCGCAAACCAAGCGAGAGCGAGTCAAACGTACGAGTGCCAAGCGATCGATCAAAATTTTCTTGCGATAAACGTTCCCTTGTTCGTTCGTAATCGGGAGAGCTACGACTCACTGCAATATGCAAATTATACGAAGGCCACACGCAAGAAAGATATTTATCAATATTTTACTTTTTCTCACATCTGTGTGCTCTTTTACACACATACATGTACATACACACTACGGTATAAACCAATCAAGTTTGTGTGCATTGCGTTTGTTATTTTATCAATATTTAAAAACTATCTATTAAATATTCCAGTCTTTTATGGCATTGGATTTATGTAATTGGATTATGTAATTATAAGTTTCTGAAAATAAGTGATATAGGAAAAAAAATGAATATTTACGTATACTATATGAAAGTCATTAAAAGTATTTCTCGTATTTTTTTAATCGATTACGTTTCTTCTCAATTATTGTTTTAAACAATTATTTTAGAATCATTTAAAATAATAATTGTATTGATAAAAATGTAATCGATTTCAAAAATACTTATAACATTATTTTTATAGTTGCGATAAATTACGTGCCTTAAAAATAAATAAAAAGTAGATTACATACGAATACACGAATTCTGCAATTCCAGTCTTACAATTGATCGGGAATGAAGAAGTTAATATTTAATCTAAATGGTTAAAGAATTGACAGATGAAAGAAATTCGATGCCAGCAAGTCGCCTCGGTAAACGGTCTAAATCGATGCCGCTCGAGGGCAACGTTACCAAATAAAGGGTTAAATGGATCACGACGTCGGTCGTATTTTCTCGTGGCGGCGGAACCTGAAAAAGCGCTCGCGATATACTGTTACCACACCGGCGCGGCGCGGCGTGGCGCGGCGCGGCGCGGTATAGAAAGGGAAAAAAAACATACTCTACTACCTCAGATATTGAATGGGGAACGAGTGCCGTCCCTCTTACGCTGGCCAGTCGCTCCGCAGGAAGGTCATTGCACACTCGTAAACAAACAGGACACGGAGCGGCGGCGTCTACAACGAATACTCGTGTGCGTCACTGAACGTATACACACCGATCTAATACGGCCTTGGGCTTTCTGAACGGAGTGATTTTAATGTCTGCCTTTTAAATTCCGGGAATACATCGTGCGCGCGCTTCACGATCGATCATCCAACGAACTCTGCGAATTCCCGGCGAGATGTTACGTATACGACCGCGTGAACTTTACGGCAAATTCCTCGGTCCTAATTTGAAGTACTCTTGCATCAACGAGAATATCAGAGACATCGACGTGGCGCTCTCGATGTTAAAAGCGAGCATGAAGAATTCTTAGCTTTAAAAATAGAAAGAGATGACGGAACTTTGTTCCTCACATAATTTAGAGTTTGCCTTATCTCTCCATCAAATTTCAATTTGAAATTTAATTATAAAGGAATTATATTAAGAAAAGAGACAATAAGTCATGATTTGACATATGACATATTCAATTAAATCAATTTAAAAAAATCCATTGTTTGATGCGATCGATATATGTATGATAATTTTTTATGCATGCATCCTAAATGTTAAATTTGTTAATATATCTAAATAAATGAATATTAAATTAAAAGAATTTAAAAGAATAATCAAATATATGTATGTATAAAAAAAATCTTCTTTCTCGATAACAGATTTTTAAAAAATTAAAGACATTAATGGTAACGGTGAATCGTGAAATGATAAGATAGCTGTAAATTATTAATATTTAATTACACAGATAGAATTATTAACTGTCATTCAGTACCCGATTTCAAACAGGATATACTAATAAATCCATATAGTATAAACTAGCCGCTGATTCCCTGAGCGTATCACAAGTCCGTAACATATATACAACACATCCGGTCTTTAAACCAGATTGACATACATTTAAAGAGCTTCTCAAACCATAAATACATTCCCTTTAACGATTATAGTACATTGGACTGAAAGATTAAATCATTAAATGACACGACTTCAAAATCCGATATGCTTTGAGTATTTATGAAAATTAATATTTAAAGAAATTACACAATCTCAAAGTCAAGAGTTGCAAGTCACTTAATTTCTTATGCATGAGAGATAATTACATTCATTATGTTTTCATTGGTTTCCCTAAAAATGCCGGAATATATATAATATTATGTTAGAAATAATAATAGCGACGTACGTCGATATATTACATTTACACGGAAAAAAATGATTTTACTAAATCTAAAAATTTAGCTAGATACAGATCTAAGATTAATTTGATTAGATTACCAAAATATGTAATTATATAGTACATACCTAAGATAGTTGCTAAAATGTCAAAATTTCTTGTAGCTTTATCATCATTATGCTTGTGCGTTCTATACATTTTACAATAATTTCGATGACAACAAATTTATTTGCAGATCTGTATCTAGCCAATTTTTTAGATACTTTAACAAAACCATATTTTCTTTGTATATATCATATAACACGACCTATTTTATTATAACAAAGATCCCAATAGACACGATGTAACACGAGATTTATCGCGTCGTTAAAGTCTTTGCAGCGGAAGAACCCGGCGATCATTCTTGCGCGTTATCGCAATTTCTCGTTTGCAAGTTTTCGCATCCTGACAAATGTCACGTTCCGTGAAGGAAGGCAAAGGATCCGCGGCGGGTCAGCGTACTTTTCCTGATCCCCTTCGTTTCCATCGCGTTGCGCAAATCTTACGGGCCGGCGCATTCGTGGTGAGACAATTTCCGTTTTTCGCGTACGTAAACGTTCCCCGGAACGTGCGACAACAATCGCGGTATTTGACACCGGCAGCGATGAGAAGGTCAAAGGTCGCTAACCACGATCCGTAAACGAAGCTAAACGACTCCAAACACAGGTTGGTAGGATATGAATGAATGAAAGAACATGAGGCAACAAGGAATGTATATACCTGCGAACCCTCCTTATTTGTGTCCCTTTAAGAGATAATAAATAGAAACATTCGACAAACGAAAGTGTCAAACAGCGAAAGCCAGTTGGGGATGCCGGTATTATATGCGACATTAGTGACTTTTGTCGACACGTGGCACCTTATTGTTGTGCAACACCCTAATTCGACGCATCTAAATTATCTTGATGTATTCTTAACGTTGAAAACGCGAGAAAAGTTAACTACAAATTATCCGGTAAATTATGTACTTCATATTTCTAAGAGAAAAATTGGAAGGATCAAATTTTTGAAGGTTAATAAAAAGGAAACGTCGTCGGCGATAACAAGGAGAAACATGAAACGCTGCTCTACTTGACACGTACAAAATTACATGTTTATATGAACTTACGTCTTATATTATTTATAACTACATGGAAAGAACAATTTTACTCAAGTGTCTAAAAATTTATATACAGAGCAGAAAATAATTTAGTTGGTCCAAATAATTGTAGAAATCTCAAGCATGATGAGTAATGTTGTAAAAAAAAATTTGACTAGAGCAACCAGTTTAAGCGTTCTACGTAATTATTTTGACAGTCCAACAAAATTATTTTCAGCCCTGTATCTAAATTTTTACTAAACTACAGTAAAATTATTTTCACAGCTGTATTTAGCAAAATTTTTAGATATATTTGCAGTGAGAAAAAAACTTGACTAATTTATCTTTATTTCTTTACGGTGAAAAATATAGTATAGAAGTGTTTAAGTAAAATATATTATATTATATTTTACTTAAATACATACATTTTCCAACAAAAGAAATAAAAATAAATCGATTTAGTTAATAAATTAGTCAAATAAACAATTTTTTTCTCAGTATGTGTAAAATCATTCTTTTCGTATAAAAATTCCAATAAAAGCTAAGATAAATAAGTCAAATAAAAGCTACGGCACATAAAAAAATTGCAAGGCTATTAATTTCTAAGGGCCAAAACATAAAGCTTTACATAATACATAAAGTCTATAATGAGATTTTAGAGAGTGAAATTTAAGCCTTAAATCATAAGAAAAAAAAATTAACTAATTATAGTCGATTATCTCATCACATTCGACTGTGATTGATTAATGTCTTACGGTTGAAGGCTTAAAGCTTAAATTTTACATCATAAAATTTCATTGTAGACGCCGCTTTATATATTACGTAAAGCTCTTTTATGCATAAAACATAAGAAAATTAACAAATCATTCCTTCATTTCGCAAAGGAAAGACTTTGATTGATTGATTCTCTTATTGCTTTATGAATTGTGCATAAAGTGGCATCTACAATAAGATTTTTAAGGCGTGAAACTTAAGCTTTAAGCCATAAGCCGTAAGAAATTGACCAACCGTAATCGATTATTCTTCTCACATCAATTTCTTACGACTTGAGGCTTAAGACTTAAGTTTCACGCCTTAAAATCTCATTGTAACCGTCGTGTTATACAAAGCTCGGCGCTACGTTTTTCGGTAAGCTATGGCTCTTAAGAATCGATCGCGACTCGATCGATTAACGAACGAGAGCGCGGTGTTGATTATACCTGTTGCCAGTGATCCTCGAGCGACGGCTGGGCCGAGAAGTATCCGGTGTCGTGTATGTCCTGCAGCTCTCGAAATATATTGCTGCTCGGTAGGAGCGTATCCATGGCTACGCGCGGCTGCGAAGTCCTTCTCCGCTCCGGAGCCTCCTTCTCCAGCAGGTGCCACACGCGGGGAGACGCGACGACGAGAACGCGTAAACTCAAACGTAATCTCGAACTGATCGCAACTGAACAACGGACGACAACACCGTGCTTCACTCGCCCGTTAGCACTCCGACTCGCTCGCCCGGCACGGCACGACAAGACGAATACGAATACGAATACCAACTCGATTCACTGAACGCGCTCCGGACGCACGCACGCACGTAAACGTAGTAGCGAGTAGAGGCGAGCGCACGTGCGTATCATCGGGAGAAGAGGCAGACTTCCCCTTCCACCGTAGACGCGAGAGCGAGAGAATGCCGGCGGCGAAACGAGCAATCGAGGGACTCCGGACTCGACGGAACACGTCGACCTACGTCGACCGAACAACGCGAGGACGGTTATGGATTCGCGTGATTCTCCGTCGCGCACTTCCCGTTCCCGTTAACGGCCCGATCCGTCCGATACCCGCCGGTATTTACGAATGCACGACGCTCTTATTCTCCTCTTTCTTTCTCTTCCTTTCTCTGCCCCTCTCTCTCTCTCTCTCTCTCTCTCTCTCTGCCCCTCTCTCTCTCTCTCTCTCTCTCTCTCTCTCTCTCTCTCTCTGTATCTCCCGTGTATATCACGACCAAAGAATTTGTGCCGCCGCGTCGCTGCCTGTTATCGTTGTTGATGTTGTTGTTGTTATTGCTGCCGTACGCCGTTAATTGTCGCGACGAAAAGAACGGCGGGTATTATACAACCGGCGAAAAAAAAAAATTCACTGCGAACACGGCATCACTCGTGCGGCTCGACGCTCTGTCTGCTGGCGTCGCGTGCACGGCTCACTTGCGACAGTATTCATCACACGCGGGGAGGGAACGCGGAGGGGGGAAGACACACGCGGAGCAAACGTCAAAATGCCGGCTGTAGTCGTTCGTGCTTGGGCTGCGGTTCGCCGGCCTCCCTCTTTCGCAGCTCCGCGTTACTCCGCATCCACTTTAGACATTCGCGCGACGGTAACTTCTGACGGAAAAAACTCGCGCATTCACTGTTAACGGCAACACACACGCGGACCGTCTCTCTCTCCTTCTCTCGCTTTCTCTCTCTAGCTCTCCGTCTGCCGTTCCGCGTATCGTACTCGTCGCGAACCGGCTTTTATCCCTTCGCGCGCGCGCCGAGATCGACGCCGGTTCTGCCTCAACTGCGACAACTTCACGCCGTACGACGAGATCGCGATACCGCACGTACGGATTTCTTGCCCGCACGCTCACGGGGATTGAAGGAAACGCAGGGGAGGGTTAACACCTTTGAACGAAGATACTCGGCACTCCGTGGATAGGGACCCGGCGAATATCCCCGACCGCTGAATACGCATAGACTCTTCCACGCGAGTGTCGAAGAGTAACTGACGTTCCTCACCGTAACTGTGAGCGACGAGGCCCGAGCGCGGCCGAACATAACCGAGCGCGCGCGAGCCACCGGCGACTCGTAACCGCTCTAAACGGCCGCGCGACGCCGCGGCAGCACTGATCGGTGACGTCGCGACGCCACGGCTGCGTGTTGCGTGTTGCATGTTGCGTATCACGCAGATGAGGTACCACCGGCATCAACGAGAAAAAAAACGGAGATTTGTTCGTTGAAAGGAATTCGCGTCGATGATTTCGTTGCGTGGACTACATCGTGTTACGTTCACCGACCTCGACATATTGGTGAGGGAAGGAGGGAGCTGAAGTCGCTTCGCGTATGCGAAGATGACTTGTTTCAAACTGTCATGTCATCTTATTAATTCGATGCATTAGATATACGTGCATATACGAATGCGATTTGTAAACTTTTATTTCAAACTGTGTCGAGTAGATATCGAAATATGCATTTCTGAAATTTTAGCGACTGTAAAATATAAGAAAAGAATAAATGAGACGCAAAATAAGAATACTTGAAAAATTATGTAAATTATATTTTTATACTCTTATTTTAATCAACACGATTTCATTATTGCATTTTCGAAAATAAACGGGCACTTGCGAACAATTCATTTTCGTCATTATATAAACGAAATAATCAATGTCACGTAAATTTCCAAAGGCTCTTCTTTCACATATATGGACATTGTCACATATGCGAAAATGTATATTAATTTCCCCCCAATATAGACATTTTAAAATAATTTAATTCTTCATGCGACGTGAACAAAAATATTTTATAATTTTGCGATAATAATATAATTCTTGAAATTTTATTGCGAAATTGTTTAAATTTATGTCATTTATGTGATAATTTAAAAGTACTTACGCAACTAAAAAAATATGCAAAATAAATTCTTTGTAAATTTCTTTCAGTGGCAAGGAAAAATCTGCCATAATTTGCAATTTAATTGCACAACTTTGTAATAATTGTATGAATCGGACATTACTTCAATTAAAGCATTATAACTATTATATTCTCGCGAGTCAATATTACGTTCTATTCGAATTATAGGCAATATATAATCCGCTTCGGATTCCCATTCAAGCGACAGTACAAAAAAGGTTGTCTATAAACTTATGCGTCTGTCTTACTTTCACAACGTGGCTAGACTCGACCATTCAGATTTCTAATTGCAATTTTGCGCGCGAAAAGTTTCCAACCGTTTACATTATGCACTAGAAACAATCTGAAGCACAAAACCTAGATTTAAAAAAATATATTTTTTAAAAATAATACATTACAATAAAATAAAATGTGATTTTTCGACTACGTATTTTGATATCTATTATCTTCATAATCAATCTGGACAAAGTACATATATGACAAACGTATGACGAAATTGTTTTTATTACATAATATTAAATATATTGTCTAATTATCTAATTATAATTTAATCTCTTGATAACTTAAAATTGAGTTTCGTAAAAAATGAATGAAAATTGATGACACGATATGTTTGATATTTGTTCTTCACATCTATGCTTCATGTTTGCAATTTTTTTCTTATTACGTAATAAACATACAATCACATCTTTATTTTAATACAATACGTGTACGAAAAAAAGAAGCTTAAAATTATCTTTCGTGAACGATAATCTCAAGAGCTTATTTTCTGAATCGACCTATCCGAAAGTCGAAGGTGTATACGTTTGCATAACATATAGATTTAACTGACAATGAGAGAAACGCGCTGTTCGTTCAGAGAATCGACTACGAGAAATGCACAAGCACGAAGCACACGAACGCGAATTATTTGCAAATGAATAATCGCTCGTGAGTCAACGGAAGGAGCCGAGTAAGAGAGAGAGAGAGAGAGAGAGAGAGAGAGAGAGAGAGAGAGAACGCCTTGTGTCGCCGTAAATGATTCATGGATTCTGTGTGTTCGTTAAAGCCTTTCTGTAGACGATCGTACAGCGGGAATGCCAGATTAGATACGTAAGCGGCATTTATGGCGCGTGGAATTAGAAGACTAACTGCGCTTATCGGACCCATATACCTAGTTTCCGTTTGAGCTATCGCCGTTCAACTATCGCGTCGGAGGCTAACCGCGTGATTCGAAAAGTATTTTTTTAATCGGTTATTGTGTGTGCACTCGAATCGCTCTGTTTGCGCGCCCGATGTTTCTCCAGCGCTGCACAAAGCGAGCGTTGTATAGGCGCCGTTATATCGAAGCGAAGTCAAAAGAGTTTCGATCGTATTGAACAATCGCTTGGAATTGATATTATATCGCACCGACTCGATCAATGATACTGCCGATATTCTTGGAAATTGCATTTTCTGCATACTTTTAAACGATACTTTCGGAAACTAAATCGATCGTGAAAGATATCAACATTAAAGCAAACTACGTGTTACACTTTTATTACCTGTTCATTTTTGCAATTAGACGACATGTTTTATACATCCGAAACCATTCTGAAGAGATAAAATTACTTCTCGGAACATTTACTTTGAAATTATTCGGCGTCCACGAGTACTGCAGATATTATCTGCTTTACGAAATTGCGAAATTGGAATGTATAGCACTGCGTCGGAACCTAACCTCGTGCAACCTCTCAACTTCGACTTCATTTTCCGGATATATTCCTCCGTTCAGTAGGTTAAGACGCCCGGTACCATAAACATGGGTGGTCGCAGTTGGACCCAAGCCCAACACTCGAAAAGCTTTCTTGTAGCGGGAGCACGGTAGCACGTCGATTTTCGCCACGAAACGAATCGACAGGATGTTTGTTAGACACAAAACGACTCTCTCTTTCTCTCTGGGCGCATGTTCCGATAAACCGATCGACCGGGTATCCGAGGCCATTAACATATTAATTCAATTATTCAGTTTAGAACGCTATATTACGCTGATCGATGTTTGTAAACCGTATTGCATTTCTAGCATGAAACGTTGCGAGCATACGCAAATAATTTAGCAGGATGGAACGACGAATTTCAACCCTCCACTGATCCGAGTTTTAGTCGGAAATATAAAGCGATATGATAATATCCGCGATATACAAAATGTTGCGAGAATACAGCAATTGATACAGAAAAATTATTTCCCTTTTTAACACAATTTAAAATTTCATTACGAATGTCACGTAACTGAATTACGAAATTAATATACTATATATACTCTTTATAAGAGCGCGCTGATATTATCCTAATTATTATTTCAAATAATTATATAACGTCATTGATACAACCTAAATCAAATAAATATTATCTCATAAATTTTGCAGTTATAATTGTTATAAAACATGAAAATTATATGAAGATGTGTTAAATGTTTAGAAATTTGTATTTTACATCGTTCTAATGAAAAACCATAGCGTTGCAAAATATTTCGTTAAACAAGACTTGACGAGACTTGTGTCTCCTGTATATTTTCCTGTAACGAAAGTTTCCTTGTACCACTCTATTATTATCTGCATACCGCAAACCAAGGTTAATAACAGCCATGTTGTCGATATTTGGTGCACGTTTCCTTTATACATCACACCGATAGTTTCAACAATCTGTGTCTTACAGAGCGCAGCAAGAAACGCGCTAAGAATGACGTAACGCCGGTTACATAATGCCATGGCAAACGTTTGCAGCGTGCGCGTGTAGTACCAACTATTCGTGTCAACTATTATTCTTCGAACGACCCTCGGCATAGCGTCGTTGGCCGCGCTATGCACATTTGCGCATCCTTGGAACTGGAATTTATGGGACGAGGTCGCCCATAGGTGCCCATCGTAGCGTTTAGGATTTTGTTCGACGTTGTATCCGCAACTTCGCGAAATACTAGACAAATAGATAGAGCATTTATTATAGTTTTAAGACGGATCCTCTAAGAATCTATACACACGAACACAGACTATTATGACAACAAGAAAATAAAATAACATAAATTATATAAACAAAATGAACAAAAAGAGAGTAACGAAATACAGTACAAAATAAAGATTTAAATAAAGTAGCAAGAGAAAGAATTCAAAAAAAAAAAAAGAAAAAACAAAGACTGTGGGAGCCAAGTAGGAAGTGCGCAAAAATAATAAATTTTTTATTGTACGGTACATCCTTACTCACACAATTATTTTGAGATTCAAGCTCTTACAATCTTGTAAATAGACGTTTCGGTTCCGATATTTGAGCCTTTTTTGTGATGAATAAATCGAATTAAAAAGAACAACTGAAGCCGCATGTTGTGTTGAATGCTTGCCAATCAATTTTAGAAATCAATAGATAAAATATTAAAATGTGTTGTCCAATTATATATATATATATATATATATACTATTATAGTTGCACAAATTTTTACTTTTTATATTTTTTCTCTTTGGACAACACATTTTAAATATTTTATATATATATGTACACATAATTATTAACGGCTCAAATTAATAAAATACTTAGTAATGATAGATGATATTAACAAAGAGCGAAGCGTATTGA
Source organism: Acromyrmex echinatior (assembly GCF_024713525.1). NCBI lineage: Eukaryota > Metazoa > Arthropoda > Insecta > Hymenoptera > Formicidae > Acromyrmex > Acromyrmex echinatior. The sequence continues at coordinate 1,540,177 of NC_141866.1, read as the reverse complement.
AGACATTTGCGTTTCTCATCGTTACCGGAACTGACAATGATTATTATTATTAACGACTCTCAACGATAAGATTCTTAATCTCGTAATCCTATCGTGCGCGCCAGATGACTCCGACAAGTTGTGCTGAAAATTTACGTTATGGATTCCGACAAATGCAGAGCGACGACGATGACGACGTCTCTAAACTCTTGGAACGATTCCTGAAACTTTTCGTAATCGGAAAACTCGTCTACCTTCGATAATCCGCGAAAGAAATATTGAAGATATATTATTAAATTGGAAGTTACAAACGCTATCACTCTCGATTACCTATCATATTAACATAGTCATAACTAAAATATGAACGAGATTGTATTTACGCCTGATAATTCTCGTTTACGCTTCGATGCTTGAAACGCTCCATATACTTCCGGTTAATACTTGCGTCGATGGTAATATTTTAATGGCTTTTACAAAATCATTATCAATATGTTATCGCTTGAAGGAGATTGAAAAATGTTCTTGGGAATATGTATGTCTCGTTATATTATACTTTTTTGCACGAAGTACAGTAGAGAATGCCAACGCGCGTAAGTTGATATTGTAAAGGCTCTTGTAAAGGATTCTTGTGTCTACAAATCTGGGCGCTATAACTTTGACAAAGCCATCGATTTAGGGAACCCTCTTCTTCAGCCGATACAAGAGTGGAACTAAGAATTTTTTTGAACGTATGTGTAAATATTCCCACAAACATCATGACGAAATTAAGGGACCCTACGATACACATTCTTTAAGATGATATATGAGACAGATTATAATCGAAAAAATTCATAACGTGACAATTTCTATCGTTACTGGCGAAAAATTTCGTGCCACACGAATTCATATTGTATCCCATTGATCTTTTATACGATTGCTCTCCTTTTTTATTGCATTTATATCTTTTGTTGATGTTATTTGTTATTTTCACGAAACATTAAATAAATGTTTAAAGCAATGTTTAAACATAATCTTATCAAATATAAATGTTTAAACATAAGCTTATCGAATTAATAATGTTATTTGTTATATGCATATCTCATAGATGAAATTTTGATAAAAGTTAAATTATTGTTTATTAAATTAATATTTAATATTTAAAAAATAATAATAATAATTCTATATATTTATAATGTAATGTAATAATAAGTTTTCAGCAACCTTAATCCAATTTTTATATGTATATATCCAACGTTAAGAGTATAAATATTATCTAATAATTTTTGTATTATATTCGGAGAAAGTCTAGTAATAAATATTACGAGACAGTATTTATAATAAATAAAGATGTTTAGGTATTAGCTTATATACTCGTCTTAATAAGTTTCGGAAAACCAATAAAACATCTTTCATTCATTAATAAACAAGTTAATCTCTAAGCTTAGCTTTTCTCTTACCGTAACTACCGTAAAAGTAGTTATACTTGATAATTAAATTCGCATTAAAGATGAATTGGAATTATTGATATAATATTAGCCACAAAACATGTTCTTTCATTTGTTTAAAAAAAAAACGAATATTATTATTAATTTTTATGGAAAAAAAAACGCTCACCATATAGTTTTATTTTATTAATTTAGAGAAACAATTATTTATAATAAAACAATAAATATTTAATTTACAATTTACAATAAATATACAATTTACAGTGTTCCAATTTGGTTAGAAAGCAAGAAGAGCGATATAAGTACAACGTTATACTTAAAGAAACGTATCTTTTCTATTCGCATTAATACCGAAATATTGGTGTCGAGATAATGTATTAGCGATATTTCTGAACTCGAATTTTATCCCTCTTATTCGAATCATGGCACGCGTTATATATACCACCGAAACCTTCGTCACACGAAACGTGCCTAGTTTCTCAACCAACAACACGCCTACGCTTATTCTACGATCTTTCCATCTTTATAAGCGAGGGTTAAGTTTAAGGATAAAGCAAACAACCCTTGATAGAAGTCGCCTATAGGTTTGATCGATGTGCGATTCTTATAATAAAATTCTTGGCCATTTGCTTTCTGAAAATATACACCTACTTTTGGCAATATAGACGAAAATAAAGGAAAAATTATCTAATAACAAATCACAAAACAATTGTATAACTAAAAAAAAAATACGGAGAGAAATATATGAGCGGTTTATTTTAAAAATTTTAAATCTTAGTAATCAGATGTGATGTTCCACACAATTTCTTATGATTTTAGAAAGTAGTACAGCACTTTCAAAAGTTATAACGTGTACAGTTTGAAAATAAAATTGATATTGAAAGATGAAAATTAATTCCATGTTGAAGTTGCTATGACCAAAGTTCTTACGTCGTTCGCTCTTCCGTATTCTTCTTTTTGATCGTTGCTACAGAGAGATTAGCAAGGGTAAAAGATGATAATTCATAGTAAGAATCAATGAAAAAAAACAAAAGGCTTGGCGTCCCGATTGATTTTGTTACCCGTTCGTTCCGTTTACATATCCAATTTGGGAGAATCGAAACTTCTTGTGGATCCTTTTTTCCAATGTCACTTTCATTCGTTGGCGAATGAAATATTCGGATGTTTTATCAGTTATTTCCACGCTCTCTGGCATTTCGGCGTTTTGCCTCGCTGACCTAGTCCGACGTTTTTGCTTCGCGAGCGTCGAAACTATTCTTATGTTCTCTCTTGCTATTTTCCATCGTGCCCTGATATAGTATATTCGCCACAGTACAGCCACCCCAGGGATAAGCAAATCCCGTCGGTCCCTTACGACCATATACAACGATACGCGCCACTGCCACGAAAGTGAATTAACTTTATATTAGGCTGTGGCGGAAGATCGTTGTTACTTTAACCCCAATACGAATGGTTAGAACTCGTGCCAAACTTTTTTTTCCTTCACGAGAGAAGGAGAAGAGTACGAAAATTTCTCGACGGTATAAGATATCTCAGGGGATATGATGCAATAGAAGGAAACGCGGGGGTCGGATCCTTTATCTCGACTCGCCGCAAAGACGATCGGTGAGTGGAGACTGAAAGGCCGGGATATAGGAAGAGAAAAAGGAGTACGCCCGGCACGAAATTTCACTTAGGCTCTTGTCGGGGGGTGAATTGCAAGGATGAGTCGCTGTGAGTATTCTGAGGTCGACATCACGCCGGTGTACGTACCGCACCGCGTGTTTTCTTCGTGTATATCTCAATGCCACGAGAGCGGCACCGAGCCGCAGCGAGGAAGGCGAAAAACAAGCCGACAAGAAAGCGCGCTTTAATGGACGAAACGAGTTTCCAGCCACATGGAGCGCTATTGCTTCCGCCTTATTTTCCGCTCCTTTCGTCAACACCCCACCTACTACGTCCGCGTCGTGTCGTTCGCTTTACACTAGAATAACACTGATCACGTCGACCTATTCACTTGGAGCTACATCTAACCATCGAGCTTCTGAAGTTTATGCGCTTCTACAATGCAATCGGGAGGGGGGAGAGAGAGAGAGAGGCCGGTGGAAAAACACAAGAAACACAAGAAACAGAGAAGAAGAGGGTAACTTCATTTGGTTGCGAAATGGGTATTCCGCGAACGGTGATCGAACCGTGCTGAGAGTGCAACGGGAAGCCGCCAGGTAATGGTATTCCGCGGGAATCGAGAGAGAAACCGCACGGCTGCCGATCGAAAACACATCGGACGGGAAATCCATATGCACCCGCGTGAATATTGATAATGCTGATATCGACTGTAATATATTATTCGATGCGAGGCGTGCGCGATAATATTTTACACGTGGCGACTTCATATTTTATGCAAAAGGCTGTAAAACACAAGCGGCCGCGAATAGTTTTTGATGATTCTCCTGCGGGCTGTGTTTTATGGCAAGCCACTCGCGTTAGGATTTTCTGCGCAGCTCGGACATTCTTTAAAACGAGAGAAGCCGCCGCCACTTCTTACGGAACATTAAGCGAGAATTTGCTCGCAATGGGGTTGTGGTCTCGACGCAATGAAATGCATTTCTACGTTATACAGTGAATTTTTGCGTAAGGACTTTTGCAGAAATTTTCAGTCTGCATACTGTACATGGTAAACATTGCAGAGTCATAATTTTCACTTTTGGCTTTGTGCGGGGGCGGCTCGACTTCTCTTTCATTAATATTCTCAACTCTTATTGAAACATCAAGAGAAATTTTCGACATAACTCTCACTACTTTGTCTGCCATTAATAAATATACCTACAGACTGCGTTAAGCAAGAGCGTCTTGAACACGAGATGTATATTTATGTTCCGAAATGTATTGATTGACACGTAGTTAGTAACATGGACAACGAACACACTTGAATAATATTCATGTAGTATGACTGTCAGTTATCATCGCATTGCGAAAGAAGAATCAGCTTAATGATCAAGTGACTCGACCGAACGATGAATCATCCACTAGTAGGAATAGAAAAGAAGTTCTATACGACTGAAGTTGAAAGATTGCAATCTTTTTAGCGACATTTAAATATTTTTATGCTGTTGCAATAAATGTTATTCATTTGTAGAGATATACTTTAAACATATATCACAGTTATTTATCTATTCTTTAAATAAATATACATATATTCGAGAATGTGATACAATTGAAACAATTAATTTTATATTTAATTGCAATATTAATGTTTAGTTTACATATTTAATTAATGTTAACTATGCTTTTAGTGGCTGCATCATAAATTAGCAGTAATTAACAGATAATTACTGCTAATATTTTAAAAACTTCTACCTTGAAATATTAATTCATTTCTGAATCTAACTGTAATTAAGTAATATTTATTTCCTTTTTTTAATATTCATAATTATATATCGAGAAAGGGAAAGGACATAAATTTGACCAGGATGTCAAAGAGAGGTATTTCCTTTGAAAATATCTCTCTCAAGATGTAACGAACACTTAATCTTAATCTAAAACCAAGGATTTACTATCGTGGCATAAAATTTTACAAGTATGTATGTAAAAATTTCATCAAGTATGTACGTTAAAATTTCTTTCGTTGTAATTAAGGATAAACTAGTTGTAACTCGTCAAGCGTAGTTTCGCAAGTGCAGTACAAAGTATAGCAACACGCTGGGTGAAATAAACGAACGGAAAGAGGGATAAAAAAATGGCGAACTAGATAAAGGGAATTTTTCTTCGTGCTCCGGAAGAAGTACACCGCTAACAGAGTTCGAAAGAGTTAAACTTTATCGCTACCGGAGAGGAAGTGAGGGAATGAAAGACGGAGGGGGAGAGGGTGCCCCGAGGACGAGGATTCCTCCTGACTCTCGGAGCCAACTCTCTTTGTTCCAATTATCGCGGCTCTATCCCGGCCAAGCGAGCTTACCCACCGACGCGATTTGACCTTTTCCGCTTCCGGTTAACCGCACGCTATAGCCGGTTATTCTTCTCTCCAGCGACACAATTTCCACTGGTACTCAGGTGCCCTTGCTTCCATCCGTGGTTTCATAAAACGTTAACGTACATTTGCAGTGTGTGAAAGCTACAATTCCCGACAAATTGCCTTTTACATCATGCCGCTGCATTCCTTTGTCCGTTAAACGTGTAGCGATCATAATAAAAAGCTCTTAATTAATTCACAATTGTAAGCACGGACGAGATACATACGCAAACGAAAAAGATACGATCGAGCTTTTTGAGAGGCTTTTGAGATGAAAAATGCAAGTAATATCGCGCTTCTATCATCCTCCCTCCTCTTTTATATTTATTTTGTTTATATTAACTTTTCATATTATAAAACTTTTATTCGTAAAATAGACATTTTAGATATTCGAAAATTTGAACAATTTCTTTTCATATACTGTACAATATTTACATTAATTTTTCATATTATAAAACTTATCCATGAAATGAACATTTTGATTATTCGAAAATTCGAACAATTGCACAAACTTGTGCAATAAACGTATGATTAATGACTTTTGACGGCAAAATTTTAATAAACTCCGAATGACATCTATACCTGTCTGCGATTTAATTTTGTTGACGAATTATGATCACGATAATACGCTCCCCTCGAGCAGGTTAAAGCGCCACGCTTATAGCACGAGCAATTATCTCGATACGGACGATTGTTCGAAGGGTACGAAAGGGCGAACGAGAGCTGTTCGTCGCCTTTATTCGGGTTGGTTTACTCGTGCATGTCGAGTGCTCAAAAAACATCTTTCGTGGGGTGACTTCGAGCGAGCGTTCCGCAGGTCAAAGAAGGGATCGGTAGTTTGAACCGCCATGCCAGAGAATAGACAGCCGGTGGATTCGTTGGGTCGACGACGAACGGAAGGCTGACGCTCGACGTAGTCGCGTTGAGCCAGATGGATCGACGATCGTTTGTCGTTCTTAACGCCGTGGGAGGGCTCAATGGCGGCGTTGATATTCACCGACTGATGCCGGAAAAATTACCCGATTAGTTAGCATCCGTCCAACCTCGCTCCTTTGTTCCACCATCTTCTCTTCTCGAAAGTGCACCGATCCACCGTCGCGCTCTGGCCGCTTTTCCTCCTCGTTCATCCCTTGTTCGACCGCTTTTCGACTCTCTCGTCGAAACGCTCCGAACAAACTCGGAGCCACGTAATTCGCCCTCATTAATTAGGATTTTCACGGCGGGAGAAATTAGTCGAAAGCGGCTAAAACCACGGTGGTGGAGCAGTGATTTGTTTAACAACCTCTTCTCCATCGTCATTTGCGATTGAGAGTAAGTCAAACTTGCGCAAGTTAGATTTCTTTATTGTTCAAAACGGAATTACACAAGAGAGAAAAAATTCCCCCTTTCCTTCATTTTGCACGTTATTTCTGTTTTAGGAGAGAGCCAACTTTCTCAACATTTTACCTCAGTGTTTTTCGAGGATTGATAAGGAGATGCTTGCGATTTGCACTCCAAACGTTCTCGCGACGACGTGTAATTGCGCCGCGAAGTCACCCGGCATAACCAGACATTCGAGACTGTGGTTAGATATTTACTATCTGCGGTGCATTGTTATCGAGACAATGACAGAGAATGACGGCCGACAACGTACGAGCAACGAACACCCGCAAGCAGGTCTCGGAGCAGCTCTCGTTCTTGATAATGTAACAGACAGCTCTCAGAAGGCGGTGGATATGGAGGGCGGTAAGTATGGCTTAGCGGCTCTTAATAATTCGGGCGTACCGGAGTACCTCGTAGTAGGCTCTTCCACATGCACAAGCTTACGTATACAAATACACACAAACACACTTACACATGCACACATATCTATTCATTTATGGCGGTCGCGCAAGTTTCTTGTCGGCGGACGTACGAGATCGGAAGTAGGATGGCAATCGCTCGAAAAAGTAGTAAATTCACGCGATGACTGCCGCGCCACTACAAGACTTATCGTGCAGAAACATTTACCACGCGGTACTTGGCATTTGCATGCAAACGCGATCATGTCCCATCTTTTTGCCGTCCACGTTTTCTCCTCAACGCGAAGGTCATCGCCATCTTCGGTAACTGTCTTTCCCTTGATGTTGCTCTTAAGCTTCGAGCTACTCGAGCTACCTTGTCTCTTTGCCTTTATCTATAATCTTCACCCGCGTGCGCAATCACACCACTTCTTATTCTTTTCTTCAACACTGATAGCATGAGTTGAGGAAAAAAAAATGATGCAGCGCGTTGATGTGAAGATCTATTATTAATTAGTTTTTAGATTTTCTACATATATATATATCACCAAATTATAAATTATATTTGCTTTATTTATATTATGAAAATATATAATGTCCTATAAATTATTAAAAATGATAATATTCTTCTAGTTCATTGATATTCTTAAATATAGTTAAAATTATGCGATACGTATTTAGCAGTATTTATTATTTTTTTTAATGAAACAACAAACAAGAAACTGATGTCAATGAATAGTGTTGAATGATTTTGCAACTGTTTACATATAAAAAGAATCTCTTAAGAAATATAATAGGATTTGAGTTACATGGATTATCATAGCATCATTTATATATTTTCAAACGGAATATAAATTAAATTAAATTAAATATTGAATGGAGAAAGAATCAATTTTGACATTTCATAAGAAAAATATTAAATATTTTTTTTTCATTTTATCAATGACTTGATAAAAAAATATTTTTTCAATGACTTTATCTTCATTTTTTTAAATGATTGTTTCTTGAATTTATGGAAAGTAAAAAATATATCAAATATATCAAAATTAATTTCCTCTAAGTTATTTATTAAAAACAATTTTGTAATTGATTATCTAACTGATTCAATTGACAATTTGAAAAACTTCATGTAATAAGTCATGAAAACAGTATATTTTCTTTTGAATGTGTAAGAATTTAGTATTAATGGAGTAGTGTAAATCAAGAGTAGTTATATGCACGCATCGGATCTCGCCTCGAATTCTTTTTAATGAAATATTGATCCGGGATGATTGCGCGCTCTGTTCTTGTGCCGTTAAGTACCCGCGGAATACCCATGCGTCAACCTAGCCGGCGATGAGGGAGAGCGCTAAGAATAATGGAAGCACGCGCCATTACCATTGCGGAAACGAGGATTCCTCGATTCGCTGAATCTCTAAGAATGAAGTTATAGATGCTTTTATTTATTCGTAACTCGTGCAGTTGCGAATAAATAAAAGCATTCATAATTTCTCTTCTGTCAATTGGATGAAAGAGTAGCATTGAGTGAGTGAAGAAAACGAAAAATTTTAACGAATAAAAAAATATGCAATTGACACGGAGAAAAAAGTTTGATATAATTTTTAATAAAATATTAAAACAAAAAAAATTTGAAAAAATTTGTAAAATGACTGCAGGTTTATATAGATCAGAGTTTGTACATTTTGCAATACGTTTTATTGTAACGAATATTAAGATTACCAGCAAAAACACAAATTAGTTGTCGAGTAAGTGTATAATGATTTATATAGAATATAATCTATACAATTGAAAATGCAAATAAATAAACTGACACAAAGGGCTAATGGGAATTGGCGCTATAGTAATTGCGCTATTATTACATGAATTCAGTATTACAAACATTTATGCATATACATATATGTACATGTATATGTGTATACATATATATATATATATATATATATATAAAATAAACGTTTTTAATATTTTAGCCAATTTTAGTATTGTAAAGTGTTTATAAAAAAAAAACGATATAAATTAGCATAAATTAATCACGAAGAGATCTTTCTCCCATCCTATGCCAGTTAAACAGCTGGATGGTGTCAGTCGATTGATTGATCTTTAAAGGCGACAAAGTCAGAATTTAAAAACGGATGAGATAACATAGAAAAGCAACTGACTCATCTCACTGGAGCAAATTATAGTATATTGGCCGCATACATGTCAAGAACGTAAAAAAATGTGATGAGCGATCATCATTATATAAAACAAATATTTAAATTTAGAAACTATATTAAAATGTTAACTTAAGAAAGGTATGAAGCACGTATGCTCGTTGTCATATCAGGATTTAAACTACAAGCGAAGAAATTACAAGCGTGAATTTTAGTGTTCTCTACAATGTCATGAATCATAATATTGTTAAAAATATAAATTAGATGTTGTTTAAGAAAGGCATATATATGTCTTGTCTAAAAATTCTATATCAGTATATGAAGATTTAAACCATTCTTCTGTCGTTTGATGTGTATCATTTCAGACATCAGTCTTTTTTTATAATTGCATTCAGAATCCAAAATTATCACATTATTCCAATCAAATTCGTAATTGTGATGCAACCTATGGTCAGTTTTTATTGAATGAGTAGACATGTTTTTATGGATGTGATTTCTGTGTTTAATCAATCTAATTTTTAACTGTCTACCAGTTTGTTCAACATAATATTATACAATTGAATCACGTTATTTAATATACCACTCTTATCATCGGGTATTTTTCATTTGCTCATGCAAGTGAATTAAATTCACAAGATCTAATCTGCGAGTTCGAAATAAATATTTGTCTTTCTTTTTTCTCTTCTCACATGTTGGCGTGTCTTCGGTCTGTTTGGGTATGCATAGCACCGCGGTCATTTGTAACACTGAGCCCTTCTGGCGCAGCATCTAAGCGGGCTTCTCGCAGCAGTGAATCTACTCCGCATCTCTCTTTCCCTCCCATTTGTGCCATAACCATCGCTGCCAGCCCCTTTTCTTTCGCGATAGAGCTGACGTCACACGAGAAAGCGACGTATCACCCGCCGGCAGTCATCTGCCGACTCACAAAACCCTTCTGACAAGACGTGACTCGCGACGTTAACCGGAGACACCGGACGGCAACGAGGAAGAAACAGAGGAAGGAAGCGGGGAGAAAAAAGAAAACCAAACGGACCCACGAGAGTAGGATGGGAGACGGGAAAAGGGAGGGAACTTGAGTTTGGATCCGTTCAGGATCCTCCGTCCCCCTTGATCCGCGATGGAGGAAGAAGCCGACCTCCGTTCGTTCATCCACCGCGTTTCGCTCCTTCGTCCTGCACATCCGGCAATCTCGTTGCATCAGGGGAGAACGTGTCCCGCGAAGATAATGAAGCTGGTGAGGGCGGAACTATACGTGACTTACTCAGCGGATAACTAGATAAATAGTTACCCCGTGTATAGCACCGTAGAATTTATAGCTTTGATACTCGATTTCGTCCAGCAGCGGATTCGCCCGATAAGTGGTTTCGGCTATTGTCTAAAATCCCCCCTTTATATATTTGTACTATAAATAATAATATATAAGTAAATTTTTTATATTTTAATTTATTATTATATTATATTTTAATTTACCAAGAGTTATTTTGCTAATAACAATAGACTAACTAGTAATCGCTTTTTCGAGAATCTAATATCTTTAGGAAGAAAAACATTCCAAGAGATGTTCTCCAAAAATTTTTCTTAAGGTCTAAAAGTTTTTCATATTTTGAGACAATAGCATAATTTTATTCAAATATTTATATTGCATTGCAAATACATCCGTATTCTGTTGGTCGAATAATATTGTCGACGTTTTGGTAAGGTCCATATAAAATCTTTCACTGTATTTTGAAAGCAAATCATCGCAGGTGCGGAAAGCTACTAGCGATCGAAGGTCGCGGTGAACCTTGGCGAACCATTACGATAATCCTGTTGGACCCTGGTGCCAGGGATTTGACTTCAGGCAAGGCAGTGATGGCAAGAGCTAAACAGATTTATGGAAACTAACGTACGAATGTGTATTATATATATATATATATATATATATATATATATATATATATATAGACGCAGAATATATTTTCCGTTTCCTACATTTAGAGTTTAGAAGCGAAATGTCGTGCATTATGTGTTAAAATATAATGAATATATAAATATATAATTAAACGTTGGAATTTTTAAATATTTGTTTATTGTATTGCATCGTATAATATTATATTTTTGTATTATATAAAAAAGTAGGGAAACGATTATATTGTCATGTCTGTACTTTTTTATATAATATAAAAATTGTTACGAAGGTATTACAGCAGAAAAATAGAAATACACAGTCAACCACTCGGTTTACTAAAAGATCAAAATGTATTTGTTTCTCTTCTTATATTTCCTATACTGATCTGTGATGTAGAGAGAAGTATTGATACCCCACGAGAAAAGGCTCTTACAAAGCCGAATCGATACCACGCGAAAGATTCTGCAATAGCCAGCCCTCGTGATGGCCCTTTTCCCAGCAATGCGTCACATTGCTGGAATGACTACACATGTTTCAAGGAAAGACACAATTGGCCCTATCGAGAAGCCTAAAAATAGAAGAGACTTCGAACGTCGTCTGAATCTGTGCAAGAATTCTGTGGATAAAATACATCTAAAATTCCATATCGATCCATCGCGACTTTTATTCAAAACATACAAGGAATTATAATTTATCGCGATCAATTATTTCGCAAATCGCAATGTGCGATTCTTAACTTCGTTATCGTAAAAAGGAACAGCAAAAGTATTCAGTAAAAAAAGTATTCATCTATATTTTGTGCGTTGTCGTAAAAGCTCCACTCTTGCCGGAAATATTTTTCTTGGTGGTATGCCAAGAGATGTCTCTTCTACTCCTCGTAAAGTTTGAGAAATGTAAGTGCGCGAGGCTACGAGATCGGATGGTGTATCTCGTAATTGCTAAATTAGTCGTTTATCGATTGTCTAATTCAGCATCAATTGTCAACGACGAAGATGATTGTTCCGCGAAACGAGGCAAGAATAAGACTTGTTAGTCCTCTGGGTGACACGCACAGCCGGACGATACTCTCGAATACAAAATTACAGCGGTCGCTCGAAGTCGTCGAAGGGACGCGTTTTCAAAGCGATATCGATTCCCCGTTATACTCTCGGAGAACCGCGTTCTTCGAAGCATTCAATTGATCCTGGTAGCACACATTTGTCGTTAGGAGAGCACGCCGAGGGTCTCCACTTTGGAGAGGCTGTCACTTCCCGCGGTCGATATCTCGCTTCCTCCTGCACTCCGATGCTTCTCCTCCTACCTTTGAGATTCCCGCTCGCTCTTATGAGCTCCTGAAAAATGTTCCGCCGTTTCGTGTAAATCCATTTCATCTGTCCATTCATCTAACCCGCCATGCCCCTCGCACACGTATAAGCTCATAGAGCCGACGGGAATCGATGAACCGTGCGCGTGTTCATTCCTCCGCCTCTCCGAGTACTCAATTAATCCCGTCCCAGTACACGTACACCAACCGTGTCACAAACACGCGACTCTCTACTTTCGAGAGGCCGTTGTCGTCTCCGACTCCCGTACCCTCCCCTCTTTAAAAACGCTGACTCACGTATTATTACGAAAACTGCTCGTTAACTTCTTGCCAATAGGGTCGACGTGATTCAAATTAAGAACGCGTTATCCGCGCTTTACAACGCGAAGCGTGCGCGTTCGCTCGGGTACATGTACTTAGACACTTCGATCGATACTTGCTGAAACTATCGACTCACTCTCGCAGTTTCAGCATCGATAAGGGCGAAAGAAAAGCGGGGATAATGGAAAGATATCCTTTATGAATTTTCACGATCGTATGTTACGAAAATGACTTTGGCAGACGATTAATAATTGAAAATTATTGTATTACTACTATGATTCATATTATGAATTTTCGCATCAATTTTATTTTCGCGTCAATGTGTCTAAAAAGTTCTCTCTCCTTAACGTTAAGATTTAATCCTCCTTCCCCTTCGCGGATTTTGAAATATGTTTTCCGATTGCAAGCAAAGTAGAAATATAATACACGGCCTACTTGCGAAGAATGGGGCATAAAACTCAAGTAATTGCGCGTGTATGAAGCACGTATCGAGGAAATTACGTTCGATCTCTATTCATATCGACTTCCGTAAAATCCATTACATTTCTGATGCCTTCTTACTTTCGTGTGTGGCATGCACCGATAATCAAACGCATTTCGCTCGTGGAAAGAGAATCCGTATGCTGTCGAAGTTTGTCGAGACAATGTTGAAAGTGTGCCAAGTGCTGTAAGCGAATCATCCAACCGCGTATCCCCACGAGCTTTTAAAAGTGTACTTCGCCGCACTTATAGCCAACACAGAAGGCTTCCGCTGCTCCGTGTAAGCTCATAAAGCTCGCCGAAGATCGATGAAGGGCGCGAATCCCATGTCCGAAGGGCCTCGACATGAGTGAAGTCTGCCGCGAGCGAGAAAATCTAACTCGCGTTGAAATCTGCTCGGGGATTTACATCCGAGGCATGAAGCGTTTTTCAGCCCCGACGTCACCGGAACATCAGGGAAACGCGAACTGACGGATGGCGGAGGCTCTTTATCTCGACGGAGGATGCGGTCTTTATCGGGTCGGGAAAGTACGTTAGCCGCTAGTATCCTGGTGAGATTAGAATGTCGGAATCGGTAAGTTGGGCTAGACGGCCGTTTGGTCGGCTCAGATAAAGCGGAACGCTGCCGCACAAAGGCGCGCGCCGAGTCGACTCGGTGAGAGAGCTCGGATTGCCAAGTTCGCGAAATTCGTTTGACTTTAAACCGATAATAGCGCAACGGCCGAGCATACTCTCGGGCATTGCTGGCCGGATTGCAGGTCGAGTGTCGTTGTTGAAACTAAATTGACGCTTTCTACTTGACCTAGCATGGAAGATAATGAAATTTGTTTTCAACAAACTCCTATACTAAATTCGCATTTTATAAGCTTAATATTATGAGCAAGTTAATTTATATCATAACGTGATGAATTTACGTCTATAAATAATATTAAAATCTTATCTCGACAATATATGTTTATTAAAATAAATAACGTGGTAAACAAAAAAAAATGTAACTCGAGATTTACTTTATTCTTTTCATATATGCAATTTTCTTGACTGCAGAAAAAGACAAACGTAAAAATATTTTTATTCAAAATGCAGTTATAATTTTTTTATATCTTTTATTAATATAATGTCAATTCTCAAATGTAAATTATATAGATTTACTTTCGGATTATATATTTCCTTACAAAAGCATTTCTTTGATTGCATTTCTCTCTTTATAAAGCGGTATTTATGCGACTTCTAATTTCGCGCTTTTTGAAAGCTCTTAGATTTTGCGACCGTCCCCGCCGCGGAATCTCGTGAATTAAACACAAAGTTGATAAACCTGAAAGAATGTTTGGATTTTCTGAGTAGACGCTGTTACGGGAGCGGCGATGGCGGAGGGAAGTGACGGGGGAGAAAGCGGCAAAGCATTCCGATCCTTGAGTGCGCCTCCCTCGAGGATGCCGCTCCGCACTTATATGTGGTTGCTAGATCCCACAATATACATATATACGACTATACACGTACGATCTCGCAAATTCTTCCTCGCAGACGCGCAAATGCACGTTTACCTCGCCACGTATATCAGATATACGCGCACGAGTGGCTCGAAACTGCTCTTACCGCGTATCTCAAAACGTTGCTCGAAGCAATTAAAAGCTGCATTTAGATATTTACCCAGCGATGCATTATATATTTAAAAGCGATTTTTTACGACACACTACACTAAATCATAATTAATTTCTTAGAGAAAGAAGAAAATGTGTCTATAGTGTTGAAAATATTATATATTACATATTAAATAATGCTTCAAAAGCGAATATTTAAACTGAAGCTATCATTTTAAACTCGATTGATTAATTTTAACTGAAGTAAATCTTTGCGTCTTATATGTGTTTGACTCGTCATATAAAAGTGTTGTTGTAGAAAATGATGTCGGTACTTTTGGGAGATTAATCCGATGATAATAAACTTGATGCAAAAAGAGATCTTTTGACGATATAATTGCATCATTCGCGAAGTTGAGAATCCTCGCACTCAACAAAAACGTGCGAATTTGGAATTGGAAGGACGAAGAGCCGAGGGAGATACGCTAGCGCTTGTAAGAAGCTGTAACTGCGTGGCGGCAAAGTGACGATGGATAGATGAAATGCCAGTCCGTCGTGCGGTACTGACGCGAACCACGCTGCAGCAAAATGGATGTCGTACAGGTGACAGCTGAAAAAAGTATGATATATTAGCGACCATTAGGTAAGGAGGACCGCAGTTGCGCAACCTGGTCCTAGAACGTGGCTAATGGCGCTCGGCGTTAGTACCGCTTCTTTCGGAAGACCCCAAAGTGCCTACTAAGAATGATTCGAGAAGTAACTCACGAGAATTCGCAGGCCTCTCAAAGAGCTGCATGGTATAATAATTCAAAAAGAAACACCGAGACAAGTGTCTCTTATGAGATCTACAAGCCTTGTAGAGAGAAAGAGTCCCATCTCTATTTGCTATTTGATAATTTACTGTATTACTGAGCACTCCCCTTGTCATTAAAAAAAATTGTTAATATTTGGAAAGGAGAATAAAAAGATGAAATCCTATTTAATTAATTTTTTATTATAAATATTCATGCATATTGCGTAATATTAGAAATCTGAACTGTAAAAAGAAAAAAAAACACGGCTGAATAATAATATACATATATTTAAAAAATTTGCATTGTAAAATACTTTTGCGAATAGTAGTATGGTATGATAGTTATTTCATTCCGCAAAAAGTATTGGACGTTATTGGACGTGGCGATATTGAAAAAATTTTGTAGAATTATATCATAAGAGAAAATATTAGATCAGCTAAATTGTGAAACATTAAAATTGTTGAAAATTAGAGTCAATAATTCAGCAAGTTCCTGTTTATCAGCTACTTTAGAAATTTAGTCTGAAGGTAAAAATCTATGTTCGTGTTTTCAATCGACGGGAATCTCGAACAGAAGAAAGGTCTACAATGTATTCGAGCGAGCGATTTTATCGCTCCGCTTCAATTTTCCTGGGAAATAGAATTAACGTCAGTCAAAGGACGAATATGCTCTCGTAATTTTGATTCACGCGAAGCCCGTTATCTTTTACATTGCAGCTTTCGGTGCTGGCATAGCTGACACTTTGATCGTGTAATTTTACGGACTAGCCGTGGAAAAGTGAAATATTAATATTAAAACACCCTGACAATAACGAAAAAAATTTACAATGATAAAAGAAAGAAAATTTCTACATAATTCTCTAGCATAAATAAATATCAGCTCCTCCGCTCAAGAAATATCAGCTCAAGAAAAGGCATATATGTCATATATCTCTATTATAAATTTTACGTAATGAATCCACCGCAGATTTTTGTCAAACAGAAATGAAAAATTATTCTAAATATTATTCAATATAATTCAGAATTTTCAAATTTTGTGAAAGTCAAACCATAGCTAACTATACATGATGACAATTTATTTCATTTGAAATAAAGACTCATACTTTATTAAATTTCATTGTTTTATAGATAACTGAACGATTTCTACAATAATTGTGACGAGAATTATACCAAATCATACACCGAACATCCGTCCAAGCTATTACCATTCGACCATCGTAGTTCGTATGCCGTGGTATAACGAATCATCGGACTCTGAGGCCTGCCAATGACAGAATGAATTATGCAGTCCGTTCGACAGATTATGGCGAGTAGAGGATGTATGGTGACGTGTGACTGGTACCGACTTACTTATTGGTCGTTGAGCGTATCGAATTGGTATGCATGTAAAATTAAGCATCGATCATTGCATACAATAATGGAGAAACATTTATGTTTTGTATACACCTATATTCATAGTTGCACTCTGAAACTATTATAGTTTAATGGCAAATCTTAAATTATCTTACACCAGATTTGCTTGCTATGTAAATTAAGCACAGCACAGATAGATAACTTTTCTTAGTTTAGTAAAGCTTGTTCAAGTAATTTTTTCAAGTAATTATTTTGATTGTTTTATTCGCATCAGTAATACTAAAAAAATACTAAAGTTAAATATAATATTGCCCTTATACTTCAAAAGTAACACAACTCAAAAAAATAAGTTTCTCAGAAAAAGAGGAAGATTACTTTTCGACTTGACAGAAAGTTATTGACTAATCAAATAATATCGACAAAAATATATATTTTTAACATCATCAAATGTCGTTTTTATTTCACAACCTTTAAAAATAATTTTTAGCTGTGACGATTTTAATAATTTTTTTTAAACCCGTTCTTTTGAGTTCTAACAATTTTGATGAATTTTTATGAAGTTGAGTTCACTTTTGAAATAAAGGAACGATATATTCTTTTCTACGCTTTTCCTACCATTAATTTTATAACTTATAATTCTTGTTTATTTATGTAATATTTTTTAAAATTCACAAACGATATCAAAGATCCGAGATTCCTATGCGAAATGATCTCGCTCATCGAGTTCTCGCGAGTTAGGCGCAGATTGCGCAGATACCACCACTAAATCTTAGGATTGCCTTTGAACGATAGTCTAGCTCTCCATCGTTCTTCTTTTTCGAAGCCCAGAATGTCGGCAGCACGGCTCCTGAGAATTGTTGTTGGAAATAGTATCGTCTCTATTGTCTACGAAGACGAGGGGACGCGTTTACTATCTCTCGGATAGCCGTTAATGCGCGTAAGGGTGGCAACTCGATGCTATCCTGCCCCGTAAACACTCGCGCGTAAATTTAGACTGAATGCCTCTTTTTCCATATACTGGATTCCATTAGATCGAGTCTCAGCCTTACCATACGATATGACAGTAATTCTGATTGTGAGCACTGTTGTCGTTCTAAGCAACTGAGATTACATCCCTTTTTTCATTTGATCGGTCTCGTGGGATCGTCGTCTCGACCACCATTACGCCGCACTAATTTTAACAAAAGATTCTATCTTCGCTACACAATGATGATTATGGGGAGCCAGAGTGATACCCGTGAGAGTTGAGGTTCTAATTTTATAAACCAGAGGTTACACCTTGTCGAGATTATCGGTATTCTACGCGACACAATCCTGGAAAAATAATTTTTTCTCAGACGTAGCGGTATCGTCATTTGAATCGTCAAACTTGTCGTTAAATTAAGGAATAGGGAAACAAATCGCTGTCGAGTTGATTGCAGACATAATCGTGGTCGTTACCTCCATCCCGACGAAAGCGTCAGATTTCCTCTCGCATAGAAATGTAAAATTTCGTAAAAAAAAGGAAAAGAAAAAGGAAAGTAAGTAAGTTTATTCATAATATAATAATTAAATAAACAATAATTAATATTGTGTGGTTAATATTCATAATTAATGTTTTTCGAGAACTTTTTTTCAATCAATGGACAGAAAATGAGAAAGTTAAAGAACCTGTATAATTTGATTACCGAGGGATCAATTATAATTATGATAAAATATTTTTTTAAGAATTTCTAATTTTCTATACCAGCCTATTCGGTTTACAATTTTGTCTTTGATTTCCATTTAAGTGTGTATCTGTAAGAGTTAGAAGTGCATGATACTTATACCCAAAGCACGTTATCGCGTGTTCCCCCTTCGAGAAGATTCCTGCCATCCTCCTACCTTCCGCTTCTTTATGTTACGGTCAATTTTGTATTCTCCCGACGTTATTCTCTCTTTCTCTCGTTCTTTTTTATTTGCGATTGTCACCTCATTCTTCCTCATATCGCGCTCCGGTCAAGCCGCTTACTTTTCCTTTCTTTGTGAGCCGGAAGGAGGAAGAGTCGTGGAGGCAAAATATCACGGTCATTCGAAGTATTTTACGATTTCATGCTTCGGTATTTGACGACTCTCTCTCTCTCTCTCTCTCTCTCTCTCGTTTTTCTTAGCTTTTTTCCTACACATATTTTTCGCAGAACAGATAACAAAAAATATATACACGCGAAACTCATTTGATACTTATATCCTCATTCTTATCCTTTGTCGTTGAATGTTTTTTGCTCTCACGAAATCGTCTTGACATTACATGACCATCCAGATAACGCAGTGATTTGGAATAGAGATGAAGGTTGCAACTGATAATCTAGCAACCTTTCAGCGAAGACAAAATTTGTTATGTTATCGAGTTGCTCGTAAATCCGTAAAAAAATATAAAAATAAAAAGAAAATGTGAAGTTTCGCAGAATCGCAATTGCATCAACAGATTTCTTGCGATTAAACATTTCTAGATTTCCAAGAGTTACCGTTATTCCGCTAAACAGGATGCGTGTGAAAAGAGAGTAATTTCTACGTCTCGCTTTCTCGGGATGTATTTATTTTATTTGACTGATATCGCTCCGTGTGTTGCTTATGTTTGTTACGTTTGCCTTCCTTGAGAAGAGTTTTCTTCAAAATTCTTCTTTTATACTTTCTCTTCACGGATGAGATAACGGTGATGGACTACCGGGGCAGAGACGCGCGATTGTGATAAATTAGTATACACATTTTTACCGTGCCCGAATTGAAATTTATTGCACGGAGGTCGCAGATTTATAAGTATCCAGCATTGCGCTACGGTATCTTGAATCACCAAAAAATGTATATATGTGCGCGCATGTGTGTGTTGTGTTAGTTACAACATATTTAGTATCTACGATTTTAGATTCCATATATAGCGAGAAATTATAGCGATAAAGCTACACCAGTTGTGAAATTAGATGCACAAACGCGAAATACAAACACTGTTTCATACCGAACGCAATAGTGGAGCTAAATGAACTCAAACCGTGTGTAGGATGCAATGACCTGAATTAAAGCAATTAAAAGCAAATTATAGTTGAGTTTAAAAATATAGATTCCTATACGTACACTTACTGTGTAACGTTTTTAAATTTATAATATACTCGTATAAAGTAAAATTAGCCGTTAAAGTATTATTAGTTACATAGCGAAAGAGAATTTGACGTAATTGTTCCTAAACCATTAAATGTAGATCATTAATAATTGCTATTTCCAAATTATTTATCATTCTACTATATGGCATAACAAACTATACGTCGTTTAAAAATAAGCATTAGATACGTATTATTTTTCTTTTAACTTATATAAGTATAGGTAATATTTTCAAATAGATAATTTCAGCCACAAAATATATAAAATAAAAAAGTTTTAAAATGCGTGTGGCGATCAATATATTGAATATCTAGCCGCAATTTTTTATATTAATATTATGAAGTTTAAATTTTGTAAACCGAGAAATATGTTTACTACAGGTAGGTGGTTTTTAGTCCTCGAGCGAACCTTTAAATTTGTTCTATTTCTGGAGCAATTCTAATAAATAAGCGTTCAAATATATAATCATTTCCATATCAAAGTGACTTATCCATAATTGAACGTCATATAACGTTGTACAGATTGTCCGAGAAAACACACAACGGCACCGGTAAAAGGGTTAAAGCGACGTTCTAAAGAGGTCAGTCGTGAATTATGAATAACTCTTTCGCAGCATTCGAACTGCAGCATCACACACAAGCGCGCGTTTGGTATGCGCGTCATTGTCTTTTTGGAAATACCTCGAATGTGCAAGGCTGGGATCGTTCGCTCGATTCCGCTTTGTCGTGCTAATTCCTTCGCTGTGTCCATGTATAAGCGAGAATGTGTGTACGCGTATAGAGGTCTGAATACTTGCTAACGAGGTCAGTCCCACGACTCGTGGTATTATTATTGCAACGCACCTGCGCACTTGTGTCATATGTCCGACTGTATGCGGGACCTTGAGGACGAGTGAGAGCGAGTGTGCATCTTTCACGACCGAAAAAAAAAAACAACACATACTGCAGATTGCACGTTCTGAGCGAAATCAACGTGGCTGTTAACCTACATTTTTGAGAACCATCATACCAAACTACCGATTTATTGTTGGCTTTTATGTAAACTGAAGATCGATCAGTGACACGTCAATAATATGAACGAGGCTTGACTGACGCGATTCTTGTAAAGTGCTTTTTCGAAATTTAACTTTCAGTATTGTGCGACTTTCAGTACGTGAAACCAATGAAAGTTTCTCTTTTTGACCTAGTAATGTAAAGAAATAAGCAAAGTCTGTGAAATTAAATGTTCAATTTAAATAAATATAAAATTTTATTCCGTTAATATAAATATAAATTAAACATCATCACGCGCAGATTGTTACACAAAATATTTAAAATTAAATCTCTATCTCTCCAAAATGTCTGCCTTACTTCGTATTCCAACCTAATTTACTATATTTGCTGTAATTTCTACTTTTTAACGGTTCAATTAATAATGTGGTTACAGCACGAAGTAATCGCTTCTAAAGGTTAATGCGATTAAGTCCAAAGCCGCAAGGTCATTGAACTCTGAAATAATAGTCGCAGTAAACATCGAAGTTTCATTGGCGATCAAACTTATCGCGGCCAACTGTTAAACTCTATAGACAATGCCGCCGCTCAATCTGTTTGTCTTGAATCACCTCGGACAACAAGTGTCCGAGGATTAGGAAGCCAGCTTTGCACGAAGACACACTTCAGTCCCTTAAAAATACACGCCCACTGAGGCTCTGTCAGTATTCATCGTTCCTTTTCAGTCGTAGCAGGCATAACGTTATCACGACCGGTATGTCGCTGAGCTTAATTAGCGGTTAAAAAGTCAATTAGCGTTGACCGTATTTGTTAACCTTCCGCGGGTACCGCGTGACACGCATACCGACAGCGTGTGCACGCTTTACGAGCGAAGGAGTGAAACACGGAGCAAGTTAGGGCAAATTGCACACGTGATGCGCTTGTCCTTTTCTCAGCCCTTCTCTTACTCTCTCCAAGGCCTTAATACGTCTCTCTCTCTCTCTCTCTCTCTCTCTCTCTCGCTCTGCCTCATTTTCTTGTCTCTCCGCGCCAGCACCCAGATCAGCCACACCATGCACCCACACTCGGAGCAGTCAGAGTGAAACGTCTGGTAAAAAAGCACATGTCCAATTAAACGCTGAATCACCCATCCCTCTCCCATTCTTCCAGCCTCCTCCTCTTCCTTCTCGCCCTTCTCTTCCTTCTGCGCCACTCGAACATTGCGCACTACTCCCTTTAACCACCGTTCCCGACAATGAGTGCAATTGCTTCGGTTTCAGAAAGGTTAACGCACCGGGTTAAATGCCGGAGAATTCGGTGTCACTTTCGACTGCCGCGCCACGAAATTGTGGGACCCATCGTCATCATACTACGGCAAGCATTAAAGGTTCGTTAAGGGCCGGAGTAAGAGACCTTTGCCCGCAGACCCCTATGAGAGACTGATTCTCGACAATTCTCTTCATTCTCTTCATGTTCTATTCTTGTCCCATTGGGCACACAGTCAACTTATCTCAACCTGTTCAGAGTGACTTTTATTCCGAGCTTCGCAACTGCAATTCAGGTTTACGTTCATGTAATTCTGTCTACTTATTATTTCTTTATGATAAACTATGGTGCTGGCCATTGTTATGACTCACTTCAGAAAATAATAGAGAATAATTATTAGTCTCTTTTTGAATAATTTTTAAAGAGAATATTATGATTTGCATTTCCTAAAGAGAGAAGTTGTACACTGTACTGTACACTGTACTGTAGTTTGAAAGTGACGCATTTCAATTCATAATTGATATTCGAAACGGAAATGATATTTTTAAATGGAAATCTTTCTGTCCGGTCCAGTAAGTCCGGTCTATAGCTTTTGTATGAGAAAGAAAATAAACACTGGATATTATTCTCTTTCCCCTTGTCTATTAATTCAAGTCTAGTATTCTCTCGAATGAGCGCACTTTCCCAACATAGCATCGTCGATTTGTGCTGCAAGCACACCTTGCGTATATGCACACACACCATCGCACTTGGCCAGATTCGCAATAACAAAAACTTCCTAAGTCGTTGGAATGTAATCATCGAGCGCAGCAGTAACGTGCTCAATGAGCTACGGTCGTAGTTACGATAGTGTAGCATGCCTGAGATGACTCACGCCAGAATCACAATCTCTGTTTTGCCGCGACGCGGAAATTGCTCACGATCGCGTGGAATTCGCATTCATCAAACTGCGATTTCTACGAGCAACGGTAGCACGCGTGCGTATGTATGTATATATAGTTGGAATTACCAGAAATAGATCGGCTGTGCCGTTCTTTAGCCCCGACGGATCGAATGCTTCGAAAGTAATTAGATTTGCGCCCTGTGGAGCGAATTTATCGCGTATTGACTGTTTCTTTGAAGCAGCATTACTGATTACTCTGTAAAACTTTACAAACCTCGAAAAAAGATACAATTTAATTTTGCTCTTATAAGTTTTGCTCGAATAAGTTTTGTCATCGTTATTGCAGTAATAACAATTATTGTAATTGAAAGTTTTATCAAATATTATCTACGTTCTACGTAATAATATCGATGACAGGGAAAGATTTATATTAAATACATTTGTAATTCATCACAAAGAATATCTTTAAAATATTTATACTTATATTTATGAGATACTTTGAAAATTAACTAAAAAACCCTTTAAATTCTAAATAACGAGAATATGTTGTTACAAAAAACAAAAATTAGTAGCACAACAAATTTAATTTTATTTCAATTTATTGAATTTTAATAATACCAGTAGGGTCATACAAATTATTTTTCATCGCGCATATTAAAATAATTGATCGTTAATTATATTTTACATAATGAATTAACTTGCAAACATATATAAATTTTCGAGTCTTACCCTACCTCCTTTATCATATATCTGCATTACTCATAATGTTAATGCATAAATCTGTACGGCATATCAAAAAATCGAATCAGCCATGCTTACGGATAACCATGACAAATCTGGCATATCCTCTTTAAGCACGGTCTCGATCTTTAAAGCGATTAAGTCCGATCCGCGCCGAGCTCACTCTTGAGCGGTCGTTGCAACGGCTGTAGATTGTACAAGAGACCTCCACGGTGCATCTCTTCGGCGATACACACGACGTATCGGGCGGGAGAATCGAATGAATTGCAGTTTGCACGGTGAGAGAGAGAAAGAGAAATGCGGCAAGGTCATTGCTCCGGCATTAGAGACGAGACCAAACGAACGATCGCCGGAACGAGCTGGATGAAAGCACGGTCTCTTGATCGAAGGAAATGACATCGTGCGTACTCGCATTCCTAACGCGATTGCACGCGCCGTCCCGGCGAGCGATAAACCTCGTCATTCGCCGACATTCAATGAAGCTCGTTCCCCATTGTCATCGTACCCGATTGTCAATACGTGAAATCGAACCGTGCACGAAGCAAACAGCTGTTAGTACGCACGTGTGAAAATTGAAAATGATATAATAAAACGTAGTATGATGAAAAAATATGCGTTTTTCATATTGTATTTTGCGCTTCGTCAAGCCAGCACTATGCTGTGTTCCCGTTTATTCATAGCTTATAGGATTTTCTAATTGATTTTTGTAGTGAAATATATTTTATAGACATCCTTTAATTTTTGGCGAAGTAATTATATACGTCCAACCATATACGTGTAGTGCGAACGTTTATAATTTTACAATTTTATAAGTTTATAAGTTTATAAAACTTTTTAATTTAAAGTAGAGAGCAATTACGTTGAAATTAATATCGATCGCTGTTTTAACGTTGACTATATAGGTATTACAAATTTATTTACAAAATATTTTATGCGTTTTAAAAAATTCTTTGTTATAATTAGAGGACAATATATGGTAGAGTATATGGTAGTATCGGATTCCAGCAAAAATAAATTTATTTTATAACTATTATATACATTCGTACTCGCGGATCTGTATTTATGTTTAGCTATTACCGTTACAACATGTTATTTGTGAGTTGCAAACTTGCGTACGATATCATTATGTCGGTTACGTGACATGTTGTTTAAATTTTATTGAAATCGATTTTGTGGTTTGTTCACAATTTAGAATTCATGTCTGCATACGCATTATTCCATGTATATGATATTCCAGTCGCGTCTACAATACAATATGCATTCAAGTTTTAATGAATTCTATTAAATATGTGTAACACATACGCGTTAAACATTTTCGCAAACGATAATAACTTTTTGACGCAAAATAGTTTTTATAGTCAAATATTAAATTCTCAGAACTGCCAAGAAGAAAAAAACGTAGTAAGCAATGAAGTAGTAAGAAATACGAAGATGACGAAATCAAATTTTATTTTTCGTATTGAGACACAATAAAATTATTTATCATCAGGGAGACAACGAAAAAAATCTTTATGGACACGTAAATGAGGCTAGCAAGTTACGAGTTTTCATGTAATTACGCTGAAAGCATTAATTTGGATTAAAAAAAATCATCTTTTCCAAGGGAAGACGAGATTCTTCAAGAAATTGTAAGCCCCGCGCGATTGAAGCTAATGGCTCGTACACGGCACGTGCACAGCGCGAGAACGAAGGAATTAAACGCCTCATTTCTTGACGGCGCCCGGCGCTCATGTTTTTGTGTTTTCTTACATCGTTACAAGCGTCGTCGGAATTGGTGAGAGTCATATTTCGTCCGACAATTCTCGGATGCATTAACGATGACAGCAAATAACATTTAGTTACGTCGCACCCCAGCGAGAAATATTGACAAACGCTATTAACAGTTTTTCAAGGATCACACTAAGACTTTGCAAATAATACATATATTGATTCATAGAGCGTCGTATAGAGTGTCTTTGTGACTTTGTTCGAATATATCGAAAAGAAAGTTTAAAAGAACTGAAGAGGACTAGAAATAAGATTCACTGTTGATCAGTCTTCATTATGATGAAACAAGGAGGAAAGTTCTCACGCCAGCGTGAGAAGTCTCATTAGATTCTACTGCTGAAGTTTCGTCGAAGTTTACTTTCGAAATATCGGCAAATGATGAACGCAGCATCACAACGAGTAAGATAGAAAGAGACAGAGACAAAGAGAGCTACGAGAAGTTCTTGTTGCAATCGAACGTACGCAGGAGAAATCACGAGTAGTTGAAATTACTGCGTCATAATGCACACGCGGTTCTTTCGGTTATAAATTTTTTGTCTTATCAGTAGTAATCGTAATTTGGAGGATTATCACAATGTTAACGATTTAATTTTTAACAACTCTCTTAAGTAATTCCCTTTCGCATTTTTCATGTAAAAACGTTTGAATAAGAAATTAGTTTTTTTAAAATAGTAAGTAAATTAAAAATCAATTATTCAAATTATGCACTTTACGTACATTATAATAATGCTATTATTTATTCATCGTAGATGACTAGATTTTAGCTTATTCTTGCATTTAAAAAAAAAGTCTGTTAAAAATATTTATGAAAGCTTAATAGAAAATAGTTTTTTTATTAGTTTTTTTTCTGTAAGTACTTAAATTCAAAAAGTAATTATATTTATAATAATTTATAATAATTTATTTATATATAATATAATTATCCTAATTATATTGTTACATAATGTTTTATAAAGTATATACATATAATGTACCGCGATAAAACAGTTACTTAAATCCAATAATTTTAAATTGTGTAAAAAATATAAATGTAATTTTGAATCAGTTCTTTTGGAAATGTGTATAACACAATTATGTCGATAAAAATATTCGCTTCTCTATCTTTCACATGAGTTCTTCTATTCGATCGCATGAAATTCTTGAGCGAAATGGAATAAATCAGGACAAAAGTGTCGAATCGAATCGAACGATTTGCTAAAAGTGTTCACGTTCAACGTGAGCTATGGAATAGCAACGGGAGAGGAACTACTCCGACGTCGTCGAGAAAAGCTTATGCAAGAACGTAACGCAAATCGGACGGGAGTAAGGACGGGAGCGAGACGTGAGAGGATAAAGAGGCGGAGGGCGAAGAGGAAGATGGAGAGGCAATAAGTGTAGGACTCCGCAGATGCGGTTTCCGATAGTCATCGGTACATCGTATAAATCTACTTAACAATGGACAGAGTGCACTCTGCACGAACGGGGCCGCGGAGCAAATGCGCGAGCGAGAGAGCGCCAATAAAAATCAACATGCCGCCGTTCATGCTCCAAGGAGACCCATTCGCCACACTTTGCCTGATATATACGATGGATATACGCTGTACATTATATACATTATATACATAGATATACTCGACGTTCAGACGCGACAGAATAGATCGTGACGCGGTCTTCGTGGTGGTTCAATCACTTTGAAGTGGCCCGTAAAGACACACGACGCGGCGAAGCCGAGCGGAGTTCGACGCGACTCTACGTTCTTCTATCACCTGCTAGAGGATTGCTGCCTGTCACTATACATATCGTTGCGATATTAGCGATCGTCGTGCTATCGATACGTAAGACGCTACTTTGAACTATATGATATCGGTGCATCGGGTTCATGCGCGTTAAACGCTTTGTGTCACGCGATCACGAAAGCGCGGGAGGAGTAATAGAAACGGGAGTCTGTCGCGGTGTGAAGAATCTCGATCGACGCATTGTCGCTGAGCATCAGTAATATCGGAGTGCGATCGACGCGATAAAGGCTTGACAGCGTTCTCTCGAGTAGACGCTCAAATTGCCAAGTCGCCACGTCGCAACGGGAACAGCGGAAGGAATCGACAGCTTTCGCGCGTCAAAGAACACCTTGCATGTTAAATGAAAAAAGACGCTCTCCAGTCGAGCGTGAAGCGAAGCGATTGTTGGCCGGGCTCTTCGTCTTCTTTCGTAGCATCGAATCCAGGTAGCTGTGTGAGCGCGTACGTAGTACACAAACACGTACACGAGCACGAGAACCCGGCTGCTTGGAAATGCGCCACTATTAAAGCGCATCCCTCGCGCGTTTTCCGCCCCGCGCTATACCGTTCGTTGATATGCAGACGATGACACGCTTTCCGGTTCCGGCAGATTCCGCACTCCCGTCTCGTATATTGCCCCGCGCGAAGAGAGCCGGTTGGATCCCACCCTCGCAAATCCTCTAGGGACCGCTTCAAGACGCACCAGCCTGCACTCTCGTCCATTTTTCATCGCGGCTGGAATATACGAGCGATCGTTATCGCCTTCGTAAGGAGGAGAGAAGAGTACTTCCAACGGTTTTATTAATGGACACGTTTCGGCCCTCTCGTTGCCATGACTGACCCCTCTCCTCTGCCCTCCTCTTCCTCCCCCTCGAAAAAATGTTGTACACATCAAATCTTATCAATGATATTTTTGCATAGGAAAATACACGAATAATTACAGCTGTGCGAATCAACGAAGGACGAGGTGTAGAGTACTCGCGAATTAAATTCAATCGTAACTGTTTACATCTGTATAAACCGTTTAAATTTTGCATGAAAATCGTTGCTGGCTGGGTACGACAGCAATATAGATTTAAAAATCACCTCGATGTATGCGATGTCCATGTTAACGGCGTTAATTAAGCATTGGTGCGGATAGGTGCTTCATGCATGGTACATTGAGTGCACTCCGAATTGTCGGGCTCTTGCGATTTTTCATAAAGTCAATTCCACGAGAGCTGGTTTTAATTCATAAGAGAGCGTGAAATGAAGAGAGAGAGAGAGAGAGAGAGAGAAATAGAAAATTAGATTTTTCGACCTTAAAAAGATCTTGAAAAAAAGAGAGGTAGCATTTTTGAAAATTAAAATTTAATCGTTCATTTAAGAATGAATTACGCAAAAGTCTTTGCTGTGCTTTGTTGTAAAATATTTTAAACTTGTTTAGGATATAGAATGTAAAAAGTCTCTTTATAGTTTAAGAGAATTTAATAAGGACTATATTTAGAAGCTTGTATTATATTTATTTGCTTACGCAAATCTTTGCAATAACAAATACACATATTATCTTTATTACTCTAAAATGTAAATTATGTACAAGTCATTAATTCGAAAATTTATTTTTAATTATAAAATACGCAATTAAATTAGAGAGTTGAGGGAAGAAAGAAGATTTATGAGAAATTAATTATATTATGAAGGTACAGTGTAAACACGATTCAGGAAACAATTTAATTCAAGGATCGCAATCGTCAAAATACGTAACATTTTAACGAGAACAGAGAAGTATTGTTTTTTTCCGCGTATCTTTTTATTTACGTTTTCTCGTATTTCTCTTCGAAACCCTTTAGCCTCCTCACCGGGTGAAACTTTCCTAATCCGCAACCCTTGGGATAACGGCAGAGAAGAGACCCAGGGAATCTCGGGGCGTTTTCGCATCCCGATGAAAAACACGAGATTCCGTTACGTACTTACACGCCAACGTCTCGTCGAGCGTTTTCGGCGGAGGACGCACATCGGGCTCCGCTGGCTTCGAGGCTGTGAAAAGTTTCCTCGTCGCACTGGGAACACGATCAGGCGATACATCGCCGGTACGTGCCGTGTATATCGAAACGGTCGTCGGTTAACGTCGACTCTCGTGCATACGCGAACTGAGAAACACATACGCGCGTGCATGTATTAACATACACGACGAAGACGTAGCGTTCGCACGTGCGCGCACGGTTTTGTACTGCACTCGAGAACCACATCTACGTAAAGAGGCCCTTACACTAAAGATACCTATTTCGATACTACTCGAGTATCGGTACTGAAAATAAAACCTCATTTTATTATATTGATACTATGACCTATTTTCAATATTAGCCACATTGATACTCAGTAGACAATGTCAAGTAGAAAATAATTTTAAAAGCTTTAAAACACTAAATAAGGATCATGTATAAACTTTTCATCAAGTATAGCTTTTATTTCAATATTTTTTACTCTTTAGGCTTTTACTTATTTGGCATTTATATTATTTATTATCACGCGTTTTTCACATTTACATATTTCCTTTTTATTAGCGATTTTCTGGTACTATAAAGTACCAAATAATATTATTAACCCGGTTTTCATTTTTTTACGTAAACGATCATCTGGAATATTTTTATGTGCCAGTTGAAATCATTGTTATTAACAATATATTGTAACATTATTGATTTTGTTTCGCTTTACTACTATCGTAAAATGAGGTAACTTCAAATCTGTCAAAATAACTTTAGCCCAAATTCTAAAAATTTATTTCTTATACTATTGCTCAGCATATTATTCAATCTAATTAGTTTTGGTCTAAAAATGTAGATGGCTTTAATTCAAAAATACTCATTTATAATTAACAATTTCGCATAGATAAATGGAGCAGCTATAGTTACTTGTTTCAATAGTTATAAAAGTACAATCTTACTACTTTCATTGAATATCTTTAAATTGAAATTTTCTAAATTCCGATATATTTTTGTATACTTAAAGATCTGTAGTGGATACAACTAATATATAAAACTAATAAGTTTTTAAATTTTATTTAATAAAAAATTATTGAATAGATTAAAATTATTTCTATCTTTGAAAACTCTTCTCTTTTCTTATGGATTTAATCAAATCAGTGAAGTATTGTGATAGTATTTCTAAAAAATAAATATTTTAATTAATATAATGCTTTTTTTTGCAAGTTTTTGATGTAATTGCATATCAAAAAATTCTCTAAAAAAAATATGTTAAACAATATCCAAACAATATTTTATAACATTTCACATTTTTTCGTCGCTAGAGTATAAAAACACTTCAGGTGAGTATTCTCGGATTAGCATATTTTAAGTTTGAATATTTTTAACTATTTTCCATAATATGAGTTGCTAGCAGTCGAGCGCAAAACTGGTGATCCTTATATTTCCTATAGATGCTCACGTTGCAGTCTTCGCCGTTCTGCTGCGTCTCCTTTAGAAACAATACGACGTCTGTGCCGAAGTAGGTGTGTGGAAAATTCGGGTATTGCATTGAGAGACCACCTACGTGCGGAATTCTTTTTTTTTTACTGCAATGTTTCTCCTTGGCTTTAAACGGGACGATACAATAGCGCGAATTCGCTATCTTGTTTCTCCGTCCTGCCACCTGATTCCCTCGATCTCTCTGGCCCCCTTTCACTTCTCCACGTACCTACCACGTTCTGCAAATCACATTAGCGTCAGACGCGTAACATGTTTTCCTGTTTTGCAACCGCCAACGCTATACGATGCTTTGTAACAAATATACAAACTTGTATGCTCACATCCTCGCGGTTTTTCGTCGCTCGGAATTTTGGCTGCATTCGACCGAATGCACTGTTTTTCTTACACACGACGGAGTCACTCGTTTGCTCCCTCTCTCCCATATGCTTTGGTAGCCCCGAAGAATTCGGAACGACACGTGCTAGATTGTATCTGCTTGCGTAACCATCGCATCGCTCCGCTTGACTTCGTGACTATTTCATGCGTGAAAGTCGTGGTAGCATGTTAGTCACATAATAATGTTGAATATGAAATGAGCACAATAAGCCTGACAGAGACAAGAGGACTCCTTTTTTTATATGTAGAGTGATTCGTGTAAGCAACTTGGACTGTGAGTGGAGCAATAAAATACTCATACAGTTAGTCAGTTGAAGACCTTGGAACAAATAATCTTAGGCCAGGTGTTGCAACCGGTATAATTTTGATGAACTCATGTTTCAGAGATATACACACTTACACAAGTTCATCTTATGTTTATTCACGAGAATGAAAACATTCCAGGTAGATCTGTTGTATTCACGACTTTCAGAATTACACTCATTGAAATGATTATCTCTTTCAAACCAGTAAACCGACTTAAACGACCAAACCAGACTTGTTCATTCATAATATTTTATTTTTGTTTGGCACAATATCGAAATTTTACAATATAATATCAGAAAAAATTATTTTTTCTACGCTGAAATTGCTAGTTTACTTCTCACTAAAATTTAGCTAGTCAATGTGAAATTTAACTAATCTATAAAGTCACATTTTTTTAAAACTTACATTTATGAATATTATTTATTTTTAATCTGCATTAGTAGTAGTGTAAAAGACGTATGTATTCATTTTCTGTATAATAAAAAAAAATGCGGTAAAATTGCATCGTTATCGCTTATGAATAACCGGATATCGACAAAAGATAATGATCTCTAATTAGCTAAATTTGAAAATAATAAGCAAGACATGCACGTTAATCGGTTCTCGTTGTAATTTCCGATACTTTCAACGCATAAGCATTCGCCTACGCTTCAGCCATAACGGAATAATCGCTGACTAGCACGTTTCGAAATTCACGTTCGTGACCTTTACCGAGAAGCTTGTTTCGTGTATATCAGAATTGTTTTACTCGAATTTACTTTTATTTATTTCCTATACTATTACGAGAAATATTCACCTTATGCTATGTATCTTAAAACACGGAAAATCTTGCACGAAGTCATTACGCATGAGTGCTCGTGGAAATATTTTCGACGTCTTGCGTCGTCTAAGTTGCATGTTCACAGTTTGCACGCACAAAGTCGAGATATTGCTAAAAAAATTCAAGGTTACTTTCGATTAATTTACTTTCACAAATATGACGCTTCAATTTGCTGTATTACTTTCATTGCTTTAGCTCAGGATTTTCTCTTCTCTATAGTATTATAATCCAGTTTATATACGGCAGAGATTGTTTTGCTGAAACGTCTCTAAAAATTTAAAGTTAAATACAGATTTGAAAATAATTTTATTGAACCATCAAAATGAATTATGTAATACACTCAAATTAGTTGTTAAAATTTTTTACAGTCTTGCTCATCGTGTTTGAAATTTCCACGTTATTTTTTTAATGATCCAACAAAATTATTTTTAGATCTATATATCTAGCTAAATTTTCAATACTTCAGCAAAATTGTTTCGTACACACACACACACACACACACACACACACACACGTGTGTGTGTGTGTGTGTATTGTATATACACCTAAAGAAATAACTTTTCTAAAGTTGCAACATACAATAAGAAACTTCTGCGTATCATTTCGACTCACAAAATACACTATCAAAATGCTCATAAATTACGTATAAAAAGTGCTGCAATTACGCGTTGTACTTCTTACTGACATCCATATCACTGCGTTATCTCTCTTAATTTCTCAAGACGTCTGACAAACGATTGCATATTAATATGCTCAGAGGAGACCTTGCAGGTCTCCATTCACTGAGTACTGGATTCGATTCGCACGGCCGTGTGGCACCACCGGAAACTCTTTTTCTCATGCAAACGACCAATTAGCCGTACGTGTCTTCGCGATTGAATCACGATTACTCGCGAGGACTCTCGCCGACGATGACGATGACGGCAACGATAACAACGAAGACGACGACGAAGATACAGCGACGACAACGATGACAACGATGACTTATACTCGAGCGAACGTATATTTCGCTGCACGTATAACGTATACACGTTATATGCGCTGAACGATGCAATTGTGTAATCGGCGGTGTCGAGCGGCGCACGTACCATCCGGTGAGTAATCTTAGATACTACGCATAGTCACGCGGCGCAACCACAGTGATTGAGAGGGAAATACAGGGAAAAGGATTTTCTACGATATTTTTTACGATATTTTCTCCTCAATAAGCTGGTCACCTAGCTCACATAACTCGATTCGCGTTCTACATTATATATCAAGTTTGCCTCTTTGAACGAATGAACGGCACGCTATTTTCCGCATCTTGCACTTTTCTTTGCGTATTTGTTCCAAAGTCCTTTGACCCTTTGCGTTTTGTTGGACAATCAGACGGATCGTGCAATTCTTTCAAGCAGAATTTTGCTGCAGTAAGAACAACATCGGGGACGATATACATCATCATTATCGACATCTATATACCGGCAATTTACCGGGTAAATTATTATTTCGGCGTGAATGCTAATGTCGTATTGATGTGGATCGCGTTGTATCGCGTGAGATTCTTGCGCGACGCAAAAATTCATGCAGCGCGAGGTATCGCAGCGCACGCACGTGTAGCTGATAATTTGTGGTTCGCCTGCAGCAACGCAGCGGTCTTACCGTGCCTTCCCCCAGACTCTTTCAAAGATGATACTACGCGTGGACGCAATCCTTGCGCAACTCCTTACCTGCCCTCATTCGTTCAGTGATTACTTCAGATCGCAAAAAACGCGCTGGTGTAAATTAAAAACAAGAATATCGCCATTAAGCAATCTCACGTACGATTATAATTATTAACGACGATCCACGCTGATATTCTCGCTTCATTTGCGCGATAAATAATAACACAGTGAAGATTCGCAGGCTCGGATTTACAAAGAAATTTTTAGATGAAACCTTGTTCTCTCTCCCCTCCCTCTCTTCCTCCCCTCCCCCCCGAATCATGCTGACTCAGCGCAACGACGGAGAGCTACGATGTGAAAAGAAATCGCTTTTATGCATCGCGCAAATACGTACGCAGTAGTTCCGAGTGACCGGTTACGCCGCCGGTCACGAACTTCGATTATAGAAAATCACGGCGGGTATAATATTCACGCGCATATGTGGACTACGATAGCGTTTATGAACGTGAATTAATCGCTTCGTATTTTTATAATCAGCAACGATATCATCCCGTTATGAGCGCGATTTAATGTATTTCAAGCGTATTACTTACTTGCGTGTTAATATCTCGCCGTAGGCTATACGCATATACATCGAGATGAATTATAACTCGTAATTATTGTACAGATACATACGCGCATATACTTGCAATAGGATATACCTTATAATTGTAAGTATTGCAGGCGAATGAAATTCATGATAAAAATGATTTTATTTTTGAAGATATTTTCCTCGATGCTTCATAAAAGATACTTTTTTAATGATAAACCTGTTCCCCTGTGCATCTGTCGTTAAAATTTAGATCCTTTTATTTTTTTAGTCGTCTTATAATCAACAACATTGATTGCATATTCTTATAAGTGAGTCACATTGTAATAGCGCAGGTATAACATGTCTATACACACACACACACACACACACACACACACACACACACACACACACACACACACATATTAGGTGTAGTAAAAAGAAATCCATTATTTTTCCAATAGATGGCTTTAGTAATCTGTATAATCTCGTCTACGCGTGATACAGATTACTAAAGCCATCTATTGGAAAAATAATGGATTTCTTTTTACTACATCTAATATAATGTGTGTGTGTGTGTGTGTGTGTGTGTGTGTGTGTGTGTGTGTGTGTGTGTGTGTGTGAGCTGCGTTGCTCGCGGTGTTTGATCCGAAAGACAATTGCGGCAGCATAACATTGAAATTCCTAATACGCATAGCTGACTCGCGTACACCGCATACCTAGCGTCGACGAATAGCAACAAAAGTATTGAGTAAAACGAGATTGCACGCGAGCACGCCGACGCGAATATTTCAAGCGTTCGTGATATAGCATGCCGATATATCCGAATGGCGAATACAAATCTCAACGACGTTGATATTTAGACGTATTTTTTAAGTACCTTCTTATTGATATAATTGTTTATCGCCGTGTATACTCTGTGTTTATTAATTTGGCAAATAATCTAATAGGATTCCCGTAATTAATGTTTGGATGAATATTGTTAATGCATACTGGTACAAATCTCTCTTCGCAAAACATCATTCATTAGCGTACATATAATAGCCACCAGAGAGAATTGCGCGACCGCGCGAGAGATAACAGTGCAACCATAGTATTTCTGCGTGAGTTGGAAGAAACTTTTAGTGGCGAGCTTAATCTCAGTTCGTACGTGTCAACTGTCGCACGATAAGACACGAAAGCTTACGATAGACGACCGTACGATTGTTTAGAGATTGGTACGTGCGCGCGAGGTGCAGTTGCATGCAGCATGTACACGAGACCGCACATGTCACGAGTTATATGCAAACTGACACACTTTTTTTTTCAACCAACAGTCAGCACTGCCATGAGACTCTTGTCAAGCCAAAGACATTCATTTACAGATCCATCCATTGCGCATTTTGCAACAGAAATTATATTTCATGAATATATTCAATAGGGATGCATATAGAGAAAATATATATGCGCTCATTTCAGTAATATTTCATTCGGTGATTCATATTCATATATAAATATATATAATATATTTACTATAACTTTAAATTGTTTTTATCTGTACTGAATAGTTTTATTATATAATATATACATGATTGTATTTATTATGCTAATTAATAACTTAATAATTAAAATAAGTTAATTAATAATTATTAACTTTATATATAATTTAGCTAAAAAAATTAAATCCTGACTTTATTTCTCGACAAAATTAAAAGGATATATTTTTGTACATCAGCAAAAGAATCTCTCTATTTAAATATTAATCACAGAAATCTCGAATTTAAAAATTAAAGATATATGTCGGGCAAATGAAAATCAGGCGCAGTTAATAGGTTGCATTTAAATCTGTTATTAATCATATAATCAATTACAACTTCAAACGTTTTGGTGCATTTTTAGTCATCTTTAGTGATTATAAAATATAAAACTATATTTATAATATAACAATATCTTTAATTTCGTAATCTCCAAGTGTAAGTAAAAAACCATAAAGAATTGAACACATCGTTCACTAGTTTCAAAACTAATTAACGTGATTTACGTTTAAAAATGAAATTAACTAGCAGTCGAGAAGTACATACAAAATGGAATGTAATAATTTAGTTATAACAACTGGCAATGGACAATAACGTTAAAAGACTTAGAAAAGTCAAAAGACAGTCAACTACATAAATGTGAAAACGTGAACTGATGATGTTGTCTGTGCGACAGTTAAAGTCACAGTCCTTTTTTTATTTAACAATTTTCTTATGCAATTGCGACGCAACACGCGTCTTAGAAGACGATGCAAAAAGAGGTTGAAGCTGTTACGTAGCGATTGTGTACATGCACACAATTGCCGTAACGATAACGACGCTCTCATAGCGATACGCAAGCGGTTATCATTAAGACCACCGATCTTAAAGAACAGAAAATGTTTTCTTGTCGTACGAGAGAGATGTTATTTGCAGTTGTGATTATACGCCTTTTCGTCGCGTTGAAAAAAATTCATGCTTATGTAACTGTCGATGAAAAATAATCATGGTCGTGTGTCGCACAAATTATCGTGTTTGCAATTCAGGGACAGACGCCAGTTGATTGTACTGTCGTTAAGGAATGCAGAATGAGATACGACTACGATAAAATTTTAAACGGTTGGAAAACTATGTGAATTAATTACACAGATGAAAATTATCTTTTTAATTGCTGAAGTCATATATTCATTTGCGAGCAAGGAAAGGATTCAAGATAATTATATGAAAATGTATACGAAGAATATAAAGATGTAACAATCTTTGAAAGTTAATCAGGTTTTGTTTTTATACGTGTGCACGTGTATAAGCTGATAATTTCGTACCCACTTTCATGGTAGAAAATATACGCGCGTTAAAACCCACGTTGTACTTTAAATATAATATCGCTTTGAGCGGTGAGAGATTCATTATGTAACAAACACGTGTTGTAGTAAAGCTGATTCATACTTTATAGGCATTTGCTGAATGACCTATTAGTAGTGTGTGTGTGTGTGCTAAAAATAACCTGGCGTATATCTTAATCATGCGACATATACTGATGACAAACTTTTTTTTTTTTACTATACAATGACATCGTCAGATTTGCAATTTATACCACCGCGATATCTTGAAAATCACTCCTAAAAACTAATATTGTGCAATTTCAGCGATCTATGTAATTGCGCAATTTTAAAATCTTTACGAAATGTGTGTTCTGTCAATATTGGAAGTAAACTAAATGTTGCTGAAAGGTTCGGAAGATTTCAATTACACGGTACGCAGGACATATAATTTTCGGTAATCTCGTTTTATTGACAGTACTTCATACAGTTTTTCTTAATGATACCTTACACGTTCTCACATTCTCAGAAATAATCTGGCTGAATGGATACTAGTTCCGAGATTAAATGAATGTCTTTATATAACGCCCCGAGTCATTCTGTTCATAAAAATACTGTTGTAATGGCCATTACGGTGATGATTCATAACTCGCACAATATCGTATGATCGACATTGATATTTCCGGTACGAGTGAGATGAGTCAATTTTACTAGTCAATTTACAAAAGAGATCGGTAAAACGTTAACATTTTTAATAATTAAACGTCACGTTCAGTTCATTCGTTACATGATTGCTACATGATTCACATGATCCTACATAATTGCATATTTCAAAATAATTCCCATTTTAGAGCTATAAATGTTATAATTGAAATTAGCGTAGTAAATGAATAGCACGTGATTGTTTGCATGGATGAATGTTATTAACTACTAACATGTAATCAACAACGCTTCAAAATTATTATTCTGAGGTAATTAGTAAAATTAGTAAAATTATATATATTATCGTAACAATTCAACATCGCATAAGAATGTCTAATAAACTAATAAATTTTTTATTATTTTTTATTTTATTTGCGAATTTTCGTATTTATACAAGATATATCTTTATTGTATCATACTGTACTATTCTGCAGAAAAAAAGATTATCTACTTTAATGCACTTATGCATTAAAGATTTTATAATCTTGCATGAAGCAAACTAAATCATTCCACGATACATTAGCCATGATTTAAGAATAAATATTTAATTGCTACATAAAAAAAATTTACTCGCTTTTTCTCACGTTCTCATTTTGACCAAGGATAGATCTGTTTAGCGGAAACAAGTGTGCGATGAAAATTCTTATGCGATAGACCGTAAAGATAATACGCGAAACAAGCTTATAAGTTATATAACGATATGCATGATTAAAATTATTTGAACCAGAATATATTTGAATGAATTAGGAAAGTTTACGTAAATAGAATAAATCATTGAAAACAGCTTTAATACAGGTAACTTTGAGATATATAAAAGTTCTCTCCATCATCCTCAGTAGCAACATCCGCATTGAAAATGCCAATTTCGCAAATTGTCTCGTGTCGTGTCTGACATACATAAACGGCCGTGGTAGGGTATCAAACGCGATATGTTTCCATCTGGTCTCATTGGATTTGTCGCGTACCGATGCGTCCCCTGGTGCGCTCTACTGCTTATTATACTGCTCTTTCCAGGTGAAGCTCTTTTACGGTCTTCAGAATATGGTAGTCGGTAGTCGACCGGCGGAACAAATGCAATCAAGACGAGGCAGCCATTCAGAGACGTGACTTTGGCGCGTTTTGACGGCGTCGACTACTCGTCGGTTACGTGTCGAACGATGGTGATGTCGACGCCGCCGCGACCGCCGTCGCCATCGCCGTCGCCGTCGCCGACGCCATCACCGCGGGGAAATAAATTCGCGGAACGGACATCGTCGTCTTCCTCCATCATCAATTCCATTCCGTGCGCGCACTCGATGCCCGCAGTTCCAATCAGGCAAACGCACGTCGTTTATCCGTCGAACGCGTATTCGCGTTTATCGCCGAGACAACTCGGCCACGTCAAGGGAAAACCAATTTGCAAATAGGTCCGTTAGGATATGCGTAGGTAGGGTTAACCGGCGTCGGATCGGATTCGCGTCCGTCGTGACACGCGGTACCCTTTCGCGCAATATAATGGTATCCGAATGAGAATCCACCCGTCGTTCACGTCGAAGTACTAATTAGCCGTTTGTACGTCGCACCCTTTTCGTACTCTCGATTGACGCATGAGTTATCGATCGATCGATACTTTAGCAGACTGTTGAAGCATTAATGAATAAACAATATCAACGACCTTTAACCCTTTGTGAACTAGCGACCCTATTTAGAATCATTCCCGTTTATTTTGTAAACTGCCTATTTGTTTTCTTTTTTTCTTTTTTTTTTTTTTTTGAAACTTGACCCATAGGTTACCTGATAATGTTTCATTCGAATCTGAGTTCAGAAATAAAAAGTTAAAAATTGTGAATCCGATATAGTGGACACCATTAAAAAAAAATCTGATTATTATATTACTCATTTTTAGAATATTTTTTATTGCGAAAAGTAACATCTAGTTTCCAGTTTCGCTTTACTTGAAGCTCATCAGCGCTAAACAAACAATTAGTAATTAGTAATTTTTAAATTAACTTTTAAATCCTGATTATGAATCCTATAACACTAGATTTTTTATTGGAGGTTATTTGTTTTGAAAGTAGACATTTTTAGGCTACATTCAAATTCGGAGATATCAAGAACCTCCTAAAATCAATTTTTATAATCAAATTATTTTTTTAGAAATTTTTTGAATTTAAAAATTCTGAAATCAGAATCGAATTTAATTATTCCGACAACTCTTAGAGAGAGAAAACAAGATCTTCTTTGAATTTCTTTATCAGAAAACTCTATTCTCAAAAGATTAGAAACAAATCAATATAACTTTAATCAATTTAATTTTTCTCCATGTAAATAACTACATAAAATTAAATATTATATGTAAAGATTATATATTTTATTACATATCTAACAAGTTGTAACAAGTTTTATTAATTTTTGCCTCGAAGGTTTTATAAAAAAATAAACATTTATTAAATATTAATTAATATATGTGTACAAAAATCTTAACATATTTACAGGGATTTCAGATTTCACGTAAAAAAAATTGTAATTCTTATGACACACAAATGTGTGATTTAAATAGCATCAGGTTGCAATTAAGAGCACACAAATAAAATGCTTTTATCATTTATGATAATCGAATAAAGACGAAGTAAGAATAGGCTACGTATCCTTCATTAATTTCTCAATAATGACATTCTGGTTTATGAGATAATCACGGCTGGATGATTATTTGTAATTGCTAATTGCTAAAATACATAGTTGATATCATAGAAGCAAACCTATGTGATTGCAAGATGATACTATTGCTTTTGATAATTTTTTGAAAGCTATTTTTGGCATCTCGAGAATTTATACGTTCTATACACGCATATATTTACACAATTTAAATAGCGAAAACATTACGTCTTCGATTATAATTTTGTAGCTGGAGACAAAGTTCTTGAACAATAGAAAGATATCCAGAAAGATTTCCAGTATGCGTGCAATAAATTAGACGTTGGAATACTAATAAGTTTGCAAAAACGTGTACTCGTCAGAAGAAATCGACACTTTTTAACTCGTCGGTTTATCCGTAGATAATTTTTTATCTTCATTTTTCCATGTTGTCAACCGACCCCCTTAATTGCACGACTCGACACACTTGTTACAAATTGCGCAACGCCACGATTTGCATTTACGTAACTGCAGTTTCATTCATGCCTCTTGACCCGGGCACAGAAAGAAATCCGTGTCTCGTAAATCGTAACCGCGGCTGCTATGTGAAGAATTCTCTTAAGGCGGAATCACGCTGTGTCTGTACGAATACCGAGCGAACGAACGAAGAGAATTCGGTTAATATGTACCGAAGAACGAACGAGCGAATGGGTTCAATTTGGTGCACACATTAGTCGAGTTTTCTTCGTTCGGCCATTTATTCGACGGAATACTATATATAGGTCTATACCTTCGCAATTCAACCGTACGGATAGCTTTTATTACTCTCGAGCGATATCGCTTTTCGTTTTCGACCCCTTTATCCATACGAGCAAAATCACTCGTCCCTTTCGTGCCACACGGATTTCCACACAAATGCGGAAACGCGGTTTCCTCCTCTGGTCAAAGTGATATCACGATGCGTGTTGACATCTGCATCCGCCCTTGCATACCGTGTTTAAATACATCCTATGATGTAAATATCTACCAGAACTAAATATGAATCGGATAAATTTCTTTTTTCCTGCAATATTTTTCAGTTTATTATACTCAAATATACATTACTAAATTAAAAAAAAATATTATTAGAATATTTTCTAAAACTTATTGTAGTTGGTGTACTTCTAATGATTGAATTTTTGTGCAACAGATTCTATATTTTAACTTTTAACTATCTAAATTTTATTTTAGATTGCATTACATTTAGTTTTAGCATTTTAGCTAAATGCTAATATGAGTCTTAGACTCCTATTTTTCTCTTCCGCAATTTGTGTACATTTTTGTGGAGATTTAGTATTTTATACAAAAAGCAAATCTTATTTTTTTCATATTATTTTCTTAGTAAAGTAAAGTGATAATGTAAATTTTGCAAGCATATCGTATGGCAAACAACGAATTAAGATTAATGTTTTTATACGTAATGTTTTATATATTTCGATCTTTATGATCTTATGAACAAGAAGGGATAGCGAATTGAACGATTTGTACAGATCGAGCAGCGATGTATGTTCGTTCGAATTGCTCTGGTTTCCTCCAGGATGGTATAACCGTTGCGAATCAATTACTGGGAGCTCAGCGAAATCGCTCCTGGCGTAATACGGTTCAAATCGACTGTGGACATTCGCCATTCTGACATGAAGGCGCCAAAAGCCGATCGCATAATGCGTACACAAGCGAACCAATCCAATACACACAAGCATATTGCAGATACACACACTATGCGCACTCGCGTGATATCCTTGAGCCAAGCGCGCAAGGCTCGGATATAGTCAGCAAATATTTACCAGCATATTTCGGAGATCGTTAATATTGGTTCGTGCATGCCCCCGTATTGATCTCGCGTGAATTATGTAACCTAAAGGCCGTATCATTTGATGGGATTATCGGCAGTTAGAACGAACTGGCGTCATCTTCCGAATTGGATCGAAAAGAAACGTAACGATCGATTGAATTGAATATTAGATTAGACCTACCAATGAACTACTTACTGTCCACGTACATATTACATCTCTCATTACTTTATATACATGTACTATGAAAGCGTTTAATTTACAATCGGCGACGTTTCCTTAATTGCCAATGTGGTAATGACACGATGTAATTAGGTCTTAAATAATACATGAGATATATTGAGGGACAAGTAAATATTTAGAGGCAGAGAACGTATGTATGTATGCGTAGATATGTATATGTGTGTGTGCAGTGGAATGGTAAAAGCGTGCAATAACGATCGAGCGAGAGACGCATTTTTAGATAGGATTATGGATTTGAATATTTAAGTGAAGTTAATTAAATACGTTGAAATTGCTTCATTAAACGGGAGTAATCTACGATATAATAATCCGCTTCTCTTAAGGGGTAGGAGAGGGCGAAACTTTCTGTCACTGCCAAGTCGCTCGTCGGGATTCATCTTGAGAATACCTCCGACGTCGGTCCTCTTAGAATCTCAGAATTTAATAACGTTCCCTTGGAAAGTTCTTTAATCGCGCACGCGCGGCATTGAAACGGTGCGATTAGCAATTACGAAGAGATTTTTCTCTCTGTCACGTTTCCCAACTCCCATGTACTCATTTTTACTTCCGTCTGAGTAAATTTGTTTCGTTGCGCGGATCCTTTGTTTCCAAGACTTCTTTTTGCCGCTGCTATTCACAATGATATCGTAATGAAAGTTCATTTCCTCCCTTTACATGCTATTTCGAGGTTTGCTATTCATAATTCAGCGTATCGGAAGATATAAATGTATCAGCGTTCGAATGTTTAAGCGCAATTCTTGTATAAGATTGACAAAGTTAAGAATCTGTATTCACACCTATGAAGAGCGCTCTCTCTCTCTCTCTCTCTCTCTCTCTCTCCCGAGCTTTGGATGCACATGCACGGTCCGGTCAACCAGTTAAAGCCGCAGAATGTTTTTAATTAGAAGCACTATGCTAATTGTCCGAGGACATTAACGGGACCATGCAGACGTTTAAAATCGTGCCACTACGTTCTCGTGCCGATCCCACTACAGTCTTGTAACCGATGCGAAATGAAAAAAGCGAGACGGGGATGGAACAAGAAGATAAAATGGAAAACCTTGCAT
Organism: Acromyrmex echinatior; assembly: GCF_024713525.1. Classification (NCBI taxonomy): domain Eukaryota; kingdom Metazoa; phylum Arthropoda; class Insecta; order Hymenoptera; family Formicidae; genus Acromyrmex; species Acromyrmex echinatior. The sequence continues at coordinate 1,496,247 of NC_141866.1, read as the reverse complement.
GGCGGATACAGAGAAACAGGCCCATGTTTGACATTGCTTTATCACCGTTAAACCAACACGTATTGGAAAGCTCTCAGACAAAACATACAGAGAGAATTTGAAAATAAGCAGTGAAAACAAGACACGAACGCTTTCCGGATATGCAATATGATGATTATTGCAGTTTTGTTTTCGCATTTTATAATGAATGATGCGTTCAAGTATTTGTTCCAATTTAAATAGCTATAGCTCAGTTAGTAATTATAACTCTGCGAATTTGAAAAATCTCTTTCCGAGTTCTCTCTGATGGAGCTTATCTGCAAATTTTCTCAAATAATAAGAGACAATACTTTTTACAATCTTTTGTTGTGGTCCGTCAAGGACAATTCATTAATAAGTAATTGCGCCGTGTTAGAAAAGCATGCTTGATATATGCAGCTGATTGCAAATTTATGTAAATGTAATTAAACAAATGTCGCAATCACGAGGTATAAAGGTCGACATAAAGCGTCGGCATAAATTACGCGGTGGAGGTGCAAAGTAAAGAAAAAGATGAATTAATGCGGTATGTTAAGTTCTGCGTTGTGCCGAACAACGAGCACATGAATGTATGGGCAAATGTGTGTGGTACACTTCGCGAGGCAGTAACTAACTCGTGACATTTATTTCAGTAGCTGTACAGTAACTTTATCCGTCTTTTTACCGTTCTCGTTCCGCTCCGCTCTTTTCCGTATTCCCTCAGGAGTGGACTCTCATTTTTTGTCCTGCATGGCGCAGCATAAATATTGACAAAAATATGTTCTGTCTCCCCCCAAGCATATTTAATTACGTGATAAACACTCGCTGGCGGTCACTTTCTTTGCAGAACATTTGCGCTGTTGACTCGTCTGGTATATGAAAATATTAAGCTTTAATATAATTGCTGTAAACACCGTATATATGGTGTACTTCACTCAACGTAATCTGTCTCCGCTATTTAATTTGGAAGATTAAATACCTGTGACACTTGCAACACTATAATAAAAGCAAAATACATATATTCGTACATAGTAGACACACGTACTCTCGCAAAAACATTCAAAGAATTAATATTTAACAGTTTATACACGCAAAATGAAATATATATTTCATAATCCCATCACCATATGTAGCGGAATTAATAATTATTCGTGTAAACGGTATCATTGAAAATAATTATGTTCTATGATAGTAACATAGACGGCGATGTAAAAGTAGCAGTTAACATAACAAAACCTACTTATCAGGGGAATACTTGGAGAAAAACTATCTGATATACATGTGTTACATTTATCATTATACCTAAAAAACTTACATTCAGATCCCTTTAATCTATTATTATTCATTACATTTTTTATAAAATGTTATGTTCTAAAATGTTATCTCATTTATTACTATAAGCGCTTATGAAACAAATTAGTATATTTTTTACACTCCGAGAAAAATCTAGTTTTGACAACTACTAAATTAACAACGCTAATAATTTAAGTATTGTACTTGCAACTAGTTACAAAGTAATAAGAACTAAATTAGTACTGAATATTATATTTTTATACTACTATACTATATTTTTATAGTATTTGGTACTACTTTAGTTCTTATTACTTTTTAAAACTAGTTGCAAGTATTTAAATGTTAGAGTTGTACTTTATAATTATCATAACTATTTTTTTTCTTAATATATACATTATAAATTTAATCATTTGTTTTTTAATTTTAATCATAATGAAAAAATATTTAGGGCGGTTTATGAACTTGATAATCAAATTGCGCGATAAGCTCGATAAATTGCAGAAAAATAAAGATTAAGCTGTTTTTATCATATTACATTTTAATAATCAATGGATACCCGTTATTTTCGAAAATTAGTGTTAACGTAGATGTGACATAAAGAAAACGCTGTTGCTCGTTATATTCGCCAAGTTTGTTAATAATCATCCGCATCCTCTCTCATCCGTCCGGTGCGCGTTTTGACAGCCTGCATATCCGACATTTTTTAATAATCATGAATTTGCGGGTTTCATAACTCGATTAATACCGTTCGTTAAGGATTGTGTCGTGCGGCAAGCGGCGGAAACTGTGTAATGCAGGTAATCGAGTCGACTCGATGAACGACGGCCACCGAAGTAACCATACTCATCGGCGTTCGTTAATGACACTCAATCAGTGCGCATTAAGTATGCGCCGTCACGAAGTGTGCCTTGATTATTTCCCGCCGATTTGCACGCATCTACCCGATTTGCAAGAACCGCGAGTGTAGTTGGATAGGTAGATAGATAAATACCCTGCACTTTGTCGTGGAGACAGTGCACGCGCGTGTTAATTAATTGTGAACGAATACACGCGCGAGGACGCGCGTTCGCCGAGTTGTCGCGTGCAGCAGCGGCGCATTGTACCAGTGGATCTGGTTTCTCCGTAATGAGATGAATCATAGGAAATGTGCGTACTGGCGCGCGTATTTCTACGTAGGTATGTAGGATAACGTACGTAACTTCATAATACCCGAAACTGGACAGAATCGCGCGAGTTAGCGGCGGCAGTAGCAGCAGTAGCAGCAGCAGCAGCAGCAGCAGCAGTAGCAGCAGCAGCAGCAGTAGCAGTAGCAGTAGCAGCAGCAGCAGCAGCAGCAGCAGCAGCTTCTGGCGCGGCACGAATTGTTTCCACAGAACGATTCGACGCGGAAACTCTCCTTTCGCTCTGTAACTTCGTCTCGTTAATTAACGTAATCCGAATCGCTCAAGGCAAGCAGCGCTTTAGCCATTTCGCGATACGTGAAGATTGGTATCGCGCTACGACGGAGCAAAGAACATGGTACTCCGGATTACAGTCTTTAATTACGCGACACAACGGTACGTCAATGCATTTGTCAAGTGACGCAAAATGATAAGGTACGTTGAAAGTTAATATTGTATAGTCCTTTCGAGTAATCATTAATTAATCGTACGGTTATAAAAACCGTACGATTGACAGTTACATCTGTTGAAGGCAAATTAAGATCAATTTTGCTGTTTTGATCTATGAATAGGCGATACAAAAATGAGTCAAAAACGTAGACAAATTATTAAATCAACGACTTATTTATTCATATAGCTTTATATTTATGGCGCTTTATTTCGTTCACAAATAGATAATATTCTTATATAAATAAATTATGCATAATAAAATCAAATCAATCGTATTGTCTATTGTCCATATAATATTAACACTTAATTTTTACGTAATATTAATACAAATAATTGATTTTTTTGCGACCCGAAATGACACTCACATCACAAAAATAAAGCTACATGCCGTCATTGTTTCTGCAAAGAAAGGAAGAACTGCTTCTGCATACGACCGAGTTTCCATCATTCATCGGAACTTGCCATGATCGCGAGCCGGAAATTTATAAATCTCGATTATTTTTATGAACAGAAACGCGGTTCAACCCCGGTTGGCGAGGAATGAAGGAAGAAGGTAATGCTACTCTATTACCGGCATTAAAGTTATAAATCCGATGTCCCGCACAGATGACAGGGCGATTCTGTCGGGATAATCCTGTAATCAGGCTATGCGAATAAACTCAAGAGTATTTCTAAACAGGCCACTCTAACAACACTCTTGATAGATAATAATATTTCTGTAATATTGTACAAATCTCGTAAATAACTTCCGTGCGTTCTAAATTTACTTGATCCTTCGGCGGCTCATTGCTCGTGTATTTTTAGAGTAAAATGAAATATATTTTATTACGATTTCATATGTTTTAAATCAACTTTAATCCTGTTTATATGAAAGGAATATTTAATTTGGCTATTATTATATCTTTTACATATATTTTATGTCATATGTTTTATTCTCTTTATCAATAAACGAATTAGAAATATAATTTTGTAAGTGATGATTTCTATCAAGAGATATAATATTAATGTATTATAATATAATATTATATATATATATGTCTGTATGTGTATGTGTGTGTACATAAAACGAAGAATAAAATTAATAACATGTTGAAGGATTAAAAGTAAAAATAAGCATTTCGAGAAAATATCTTCGGCATGAACATACAGTATTTTTATAGAATCCTTAAGAGCACATCGAGAGGATTTCCTCGTTCAATCGAATTAAGTTAATTAAGGAAAAAATAAGACGAGTAATGCGGTTAATACAAGGAGCTTCTTCGCTTTGCATTCATCTCTGGCAGCCTTGAGCAAGTAACACGCTCCGAGTAAGGTAACACGTTCCTCCACTTTCCGCATCTCGTTCGTCGACGTCGTTCTCTTTATCGCGATGATGCTTTTGCGAAGCGGCTGCGCGCGCTTCATTATATCGACGCAGAATGATAGCGGAATAATAACGTAAAGTGAAACGCGCGCGGATTTCCGAGCAACGAAACCCAGTATGGTAGCCTCGGGGGGGAAACGCTGAGACCGATAATTGCTTTAATTCACGCAAATATGCGAACCGTGCATGGTCGTCAGCTGACTGCATCGGCTGCCACGCAACGGACGCGAGATAGGCGATATTAACCGCATTTTTTTGGGCTTATAATGTCTCTTTTAAGTCGACATTTTTCATTGTGCATTTAAAGCAGACACGATGTTTCGTTAATTTTATCCATGTACTTAATGAATTTTTTTTTTCCGCTTTCTGCGGAAGACAGCTCAACGTAGCTATACAAATTTTTAACTTTATATACTATTACCATATACATATATACATATATATATATATATATATATATATATATATATATATATATAAGGTCATTTAAAAAGTATCCGCGGTTTTTTGTTCAATTTTTGAATGCGCGGATTTTGAAACCGCGGATACTTTTTAAATGACCCAATATATATACACACACACACACAAAATGTATGTGCGTATGTGTGTGTGTGTGTATAGGAGAACTTTACAGAAGAAGTGTGATCGTGTAATAGTTCCAAAGCTATCTTGGCCAATAAATAATTTTTTTCTAATTTTTGTAAATTGTTAAATAAGTACTTATATATATAATTACTTGCCATTTTTTTTTAATTTGCGGATATACACTAATATATTTTTAAAATCACGCTTTTATATAATATATTTACCTACTTTAAAAATTTGCCCTACTTTAAAAATTTGCCCTACTTTAAAATTTTTTATTTATACATATTTTCATGTAGAATATTATACATGGATATATGTAATATAAATATTATATATGTAATATAAATATTTAGGTATATTTTATTCTATACATGAATACCGTAAAAAGCAGCAAATTTTATCGCATGTATACATAAAGAAGCAACATGTTTTATTTAATCAAACCGATATTTTATCTTGATCTCTCCTCTCACTACGTCAACACGACAATCCAAGTTTTCTTGATGAATGCAGCGAGACGGCGAGCGAGGCCGTCATGGCACTTGTGATGCTTATTTCCCAACTACTCTCGCGAACCGTCTCCCGAAGATTCAATCCAAATGCGCAACTCCGAGATTCTCCTCTACAACTCGTAGGGAATGCCCACGTTCTACGTGTGCTCGGGCTCGTTCCGGCATGTGAGACCACAGCCTTCCGGCAGTTGAAGTAGCACCGTACTCTGCATTTTTATGGATGCATTACATTACCCACGCTGCCCGCGATAGTAGAAACGAAGTAAGCACCGAAACTGTCCCCAAAAGATACGTACGTGACGCGCGCGCACGTCGAGCTCAGCATCTTAGGAATCCACCGAAGGCAAACTGAAGGAGTGTCTTGAATCTCTTATTGGAAATTTCGCCGATAACCAATGCTCCATTAAGGTACCACCGCGAAGAACGTGCTCACGACGTGCGCACGACTACCTGCGTCCCATGCATAAATTAATAGTGTCCTCATGCTTCCTCACGTCTCGCGGATTCGGTTGTCGCATCGCAAGAACGCTGCTAAAGTAACCGACGACGAGGGAGAAGTTCATTCGGGCGCATCGTCAACATGCCTGCTTCGTCTCGAACTGCTGACACGTTTCTTCAGACACGTTATGACCGAGTGATTAAAGTTTCTTTGACCGAAGAGAGCGACGGGGTCCATCGCACGATAATCTCAGTGTATCCGGGAGCGTTCTCATTTATTGCGAGATGACTGCTGAAGTCTAATAAGGGAGCTACGCGGTCTTTGCCATCGCCAGACCCTTGATGAGCTTTAATTTACTCGTGTAGCTTACGGAATATAATAAATGCTGCTGCCCTTCTGGAGGCAGTTAACTATGCCAGCCAGATCGCATACTGGTGGATAGATGTGCATTCTGCAAACGACAGGCATTATCCTTTCATTTTATGTACTTAATGAGGTAGATTCGTTCGCAATACAGCTATGAACGAATATAAAGCAGTTTGTTTTATAATTAGAATTATATTGTCATAGCTTAATAGATCCCCTTAGGGAAAGGTCCCTTGATTCTTTAATAAAGAATAGTGACTGCTCTCTTTTTTAGATATTTTCAGACATTTTAGTTCTGCATTTATGTATTCGAAAAACCTTGTACAACAAGGCTTGAGAAGTCACTCCTTTATTTGTATCGAAGTTACAGTTAAAATTATTTTCTTTCATAATTTTAATTTAACTTCGTTTTTTTCTTTCCATCTATAACTGTAACTTAGTTACGTTTTTGGTGATTAATAATATAATAGTTACTTTTATAGTTACAAAATACTCTGCATGGGATTTTATCGTTTTGAGAGATGTAAGAAAAGTACAGTTTTTAAGATGTATATAAATTCAAAGAGTTCCTAATATGTTAGATAAGCACAAACATATGAATTTTTGATTATTTTGATTATTTCATTAAAAAAACTCCAATCGCGCTCGCGCGTTAGTGATCCGTATTTCTTTGCAAGTAAAAAGTTAGCGGTCATGAATATCAGATAAGAAGTTTTTAAGAAGTATAATGCATAAGCACGCCTTATTGCCGCGTGGCAATAATTTCATCATGAAGATATAATTTAAGGCTTTGTAATATTCCCTTACGAATCTTGAAGAATAGGAAAAAAAAAAGAAATATGTGATATATTTAAGAAAGAAAAAATTTATGAAATTTATAAAAAAGAAAATATATACGCAAGTAAAAAATTATTGAATATTACATCCTCATTAAAATCAGAATGTTTATTTTTTTAAACGATTTAAATGTGTAATTATTCAAAAATTAACTGTTTAAAAATGGATAAAATTGAATAAATGAATGAATAAAAACGAATGAAATTAATTAAAATAATGCAATTAGTCAAATATCTTGTTACTCACAAAAAACATCTCGAAATAAACTTATTTATAAAAACTTATAAATTCTGTGATAACATAAGATGGACTAAAAGTGACTAAAATGATCAACTTGATTATAGAAGAAAAAAACTTTAAATACCCAGATTTCTTGAGTTGAATAAGATAACAATTTTTAATATAGGATTATAACTTGGCGCTAGTTGATGTTAAATCTTTTATACAATTGATATACTTATCATCAAGGTTATCAAGGTTGGTAACTCGTTACTTCCACACAAAGTTACAGTTAGAATTACTTTTTTCAATAACTGTAACTTGTAAATTTCGCTCTCAGTTATGGTAGAGAAATAGTTCCAATATATATTTCGTCGATTACTTCAACTACTCATGGAAAAACTACTGAAATATTTGAAAGAAAAAATTGATTATTTTGATATAATATTTTTTTCTTAAAACCCTAACCAATGAACACTTATACTGAATGCTATAATATAAAACTTTGGCCACTACCAAAAATTAATAAATACGAAAATTTATCTGTACAATTTACGAAATTTATTATTAGGGAAAAAGGATCTGACGTCTATGAATATTTTTCGTGTACCTTTCATTACTTGATTACGTGGTTAAAAAGTCTCTTTGTCCTCTTCATTATCAAATAACAAAACAATAGCTTTATATTATCATTTTTTCATAGTTTTTTATTTTCGGGTTTTTAGGAATTTATGCAAAACAATGATATTCAATTTTAAAATTTGCAACACTATCGACTGTCTATGGCTCCTCTCTCGCTCTATTTTTCAGTCTTTCTCGAATCTCACTACTGACAAGAAATTTCTTAATATATTGCAAATCGAGAATATTATTCACGACTATGATTCATAATCTTGTTATATAATAATTAGAATTTTCATCTTGAAATGTTCAAAGAATCCTTCTGTAAAGTATTTATCATTAGTTTGAGGTTCTCTCATCGTGTGAAAGATAGTATTTTGGAGGGTACCAAATCGTGAAAAAATCAAATTTCAATTTTGAAAATTAAATTCAAATCTTATTTTATTTAGAATAGTATTACTTTATTCCACCTTATAATTTCTTTTATAGATTCTTTGTAACATTTCAAGATGAAAAGTCTAATTATTATATAACAAGATTATGAATCATAATTATAATATCTTCGATTATGCAAATATATCAAGTTTACGCAAAATATGCATTTTATGCAAATAATATGCTCAATTTATGCAAATATGTCAAGTTCATGCAAAATATGCATTTTATGCAAATAATATGCTCAATTTATGCAAATATGCAATTTATACAAAATATGCATTTTATGCAAAATATTCAATTAAATATTTTGCATAAATATCCGCAGTCTAACTATGATAATTTTTAAATGTGAAAAGTTAACAAATTACAAAGCTAGAATTTTGCATCCTTAGGAATGTCAATGCAAAGATGCTAAATTTGTTATTGTCTTGTTACTGTAATTTTTAAGCCTTATAATTCAAAAAGTAGTTATTGGAAAAATATTTTGCTAAAGTATTTTGAAAAACTCTTGAAATAAGCTATAAGAATAATGCAATAAAATATAATATGCATTAAAATATGCATTCTTTTAGAACGAGAACTGAATACATGCTAATAACGAAAATATGCCTACAATATAAACTGTAACAGATCATATATAAACATGTATAAAAATATATATCAATCGTTATACATGTATATATATCTGTATATAAATACGTAATAAAAAATTTATGTATATCATTTATAAGAAACATATAGCATATAAAATTATATTAATTATATTTAATAAATTGCAATAATTATATACGTTTTTATTTAATTTTAATAAAAATAAATATAATTACAATATATACAATAATATATACAGGATATCCCACATTTGAGATAATGCATTAAGATTTTTCGAAAACTATGGTAGTTTTTTCGAACGTTTACTACTTTTGTTTAAAAATGTTTTTTCGTGTCTACAATATAATAATGTTTTCAAAAAATCTTAATGCATTATTAAATAATGGGATATCCTGTACATATATATATGATTATGTATGAGAATGTTTTTAGCCAGGAATTTATGCGCATCAACGATATTAAGGAATTATTAAGGAATTATTAAGGAATTTATTTTTATAAATGAATACGTGTTATAAACACACGCGCCTGATTCATATAAGATTTTTCGGAGAAAATCTTAAGAAAAATTCCCCACTTATCGGCAGAATATTTTTTTTTTGGCCTATATGTATATGTATGAACGTACTTTATATATAGTTTTATATAATTGTATATGTAATGACTTATATACAATTATGTATGACAAATTTTTTACTGGGTCAATACATATTTTGAGAAGAGTCATTTGAAGCATAGTCTAATAAATAGGTCTAATATACAGGATGCCCAAAATTATAAGGTAATATCGGATTCATATGCATTAATTTCATTAGACATAACATCTCTGTTTACAAACGTTTCTCTGGATTTGACTATTGAGGACATCGACAATAGATAGATGAACATAGAAAAAAAAGCAAACGTCCTGAAAGAAGAGTTTTCGGTGGCAATCAAACTTATCATATCATCCACTTATTTTATTTTTGACGAAAGTACATATAAATAGAATGGGAATGCCCATGCATTCCCGCATCTTTGATTCCCAACATTACCAATATTGTCATCCAAGATTCGGAAGAAAAAGAGTTTTAAATCTTTACATACTTTTTTGAGGCATAATGCATAGACATATCTTATTTCCACGCGATAATAATTTCATCATAAAGCACAGTAATTAGAGGCGTTATAATATTCAGTTAAATCCAAGTTCTTTGCGAATCGCGAAGAATAGAAGAAAAGAGAAGAAAACGTAGGAAAAAGAGCGATATACATAAATTCATTTTCACATATACGCTCACATTCGATCGTATTTCAAAACATATGAGCCATCTCATTGAAAGCTACATAGGATTTCATGAATATCATATTAGGCGTGCTGTCCTATACGTCGTTTTAAAGGCCAACACTTGATTCAAAAGCACGATATAGCAAGGCAACTCGGCTTATTTCGGGTACCGAAGTTACATTTCCACGGAGAATACGGCGCTGAAAGTGGGAGAGATCCAACGGATGTATTCGCCGGTTTTGTGTCGGGAAAATCATGCCGTACCCGCTTTATCTTGCCACGGCTTTCAGTCGATTTTCTTTACGTAGACCAGGCTGGGCGATAACGACCGCGGCTATCGAACAACGCGCCGCACCGTCGCGCCTAAAACCCGTTATAAAAGCCGTGGACCGATTTCATTTTATCGCAACGTTGTCATCGGCGAATTACCGCGTAAACCGCCTGGACAGTGTACGAGTGGATATTACGTTGGATCTGCAATAACTGTAAGCGTTTCAGGATTTATATTCGGTCGCGAACCACCATATTGAACACAGTGTGTGTGCGCGATTTGCTAAGCCCTTCACTGCACCAAGCAACGTTGGATCAACTCGTTTTTGAAAGTGCCGGGAACTTGTTCTTTTCGCTTTTATTAGAATTAAATTTAGCATGAGATATTTTAATTTCGTGATGTTGTGATTAATTTTCGCGTTATTATTTCTAATATCTTTATCAATGCTTAACTTCTTTTTACTCGATTAATTGATTATACATAAATTAAATAAGAGCTATAAATTATTTTTTTTAATGAATCTTTTTTTATATAGAAAATCTTTACAGATTTCTACTTTTATGTAGAAAATCTTTACAGATTTCTGCTGTTACATTATTGTTTTATATGTATAATAAAACAAGTACGATGTTAGCTCGATTAAGCGTATACCTTTCTCTAGATATTTATATTACAACCAGTCATTGTAAAACGTCCGAGCTAGTTGAACGAAATCAATACGCTGAATAGTCTCTAATCACTATACGTTACACGTATTGTATCGGAAATCGTTAGATGATTGCTAGCTCGAGTCGAAGACTTGTAGTTACGATCGCGGCCAGAAACGAGCATCGTGGACTACAAAATTGGTAACTAGGTTTATATTCCGGAGATCGGTCGTTGACTCGCAGCCAGAAATCGGAGGAAGAATCAAGATTCGAGACGGTTTTGAATGGTCTATCAGAGCATTTCGTTTTTCTCTATATTTCTACTCTTTCTCATCTATTGTTTTCTCTCTATCTTTTTTCCATTCCTCCACACTCCACTCTCGCATCCTCTCACTAAAAAGCACACACCTCCCCGTGTCATCCCTTTCGTCGCTTTTGTCCACCTCTTCGCGAAACAATAAATTTTCTAAACTTAAATTTGGTCTGTGCGCGACAACGACCACGACCATACTACAACCATCAACCAACTTCTGCTTCTATAGTGCGTATATGTACATACGCACGCCGAGCGTGGAAATGCGGCTTGTACCGGCTTCATGCACCCTTGTTTACCGGTCTGACGACATATTTACGAGGGCTCGGACCCCTCGATCCAATCTCGATATTCGGTTCAACTCTGTTCATCACTCTCGACGTATACCTCGCATGTCTATCTCACGTCGCCTCCGTAAGGCGAAACTTATCAGACACTTTCATTGCTTCCTCTTCTTATGTTCCTCCATTCGTCTTCTTTCTCTCTTGTTATTTCCTTATCTCTCGCGTCGTTTCACCCGCGTCCTGTACGCTGACGTCGCGTCGGAGTAAGCGAATTATTAAGAGCGCACGATATTCCGTGAAGCCATTCATTGTTTTCCACGTAGCTGGATTTATCGTTCTGGCGGGCGTCTCGTTTAAATCCCCTACGTGCCGGCGGCGGACCAGTTTAGGGCGGATCTCTTGGCGTACGCGTTCATGTACCCGTATTCTGAACGTAAGCACGATACACGTTCCCGAATTAACTCGGTTAAGCAATAATCGATCGGCTATGCGTTCCAGCTTGGCGATCAAGGTAAGAAGGTTGAAGTAACGAAGACGCAAAGCTACGACGATCATTTCATCTTGATATAAGATTGATACATTGATACATTATCATTTGTATTCTACTGCTTTTAATGCTTGTCTTCTATAGATTTTAATGCTTTACAAAAAGAATAGTATCTTTACTAAGAGCTTTATTCTTGTATAGACTGCTTTTCGATTATCAGGTTAATTACTCTATTATATATATAGCTTCAAATTTTGGTATTAGACTCTCTCTCTCTCTCTCTCTCTCTCTCTCTCTCTCTCTCTCTCTTTTATAAAAATATCTTTTAAAGTTGCAAAGTAATAATTTGACTGTGTTACAAAAAGTCTATCGCAAGTCTATCGCTTTCAAATACAGTATTTATAGTAATCTGCTTAATCTATTTGATCTGTGCAAAATTGCATAAAATTTGTTATCTACATATTGTATATTTATGACAGAAATTAATTTTAGCATTCTTGAATTCGATTTTATATTTATTTGAATAAAAGGAAAGACTATAACAATCAAATGGCGAGGAAAGAAAGAGAAAGAAAATAATAAAAAAAGGGACCATAACCTCATCGTTACCAAGAGAGTAGAAAAAAGTTAAGCCATAGCAAAACTTTATTATAACGTTATAAAAAGGGTAGGCTGTATGATCGTCGCCCTTCGTCCGTCATTCAGTTCACGACGCTGGTCACGAACCGTTCGACCCTCTTCAGATTATACGATAGTGAGGGAATCAACGTGTCACGTGTCGAATTTACGTATGATTCACATCAAATTTTCTGGTCGCTTTCAAAATTGTCATGCGAGACAGGATTTTAAGATGTGTAGATTGTTAAAATTACATTTATCTTGCTCTCGTGTTTTCCTATCGCGCCTCACTTTCTGCCACAAAGCATCGTGTAATTGGTCGCCGGTATTGCAATCAACATTTTAATCAACCCTCTGTGTTTGTCATATTAATTGTTAATCGAATATGTGATAATTAAAATATTGTTAGCAATCAACGTTGTGGAATGCAATAACATGGGCAGACCGACAAGATTGATACATGGTATCGAACGTTCGATACTCTGAGCGAAAATGTTAAACTAGATGAATAAAGATATTGTTTTGTTAAATAAGTAAGATTCTTTCATCTTAATAAATAAAATGAAAAAAAATAAGGATTTTCATTCATAGTGCGTAGATGGAAAATTTATCTAACCAATAAGTGTTAATATTGGCGGATACAATCGGTCCTCAATTCCTACATAATTCATTGCTGTAATTATGATGCTCGGTACGGCGAAGGCTCGGAATTGACAGGACAATAGACAACGCCGGGGACGTTACGAAACAACGGAACCGCGATTCAACGATCAAGTCCACGTCGCTGCTTTCCAAAATTTCAGGTCCGCAATGACAGTACCGGCGGCCAGCATCGATCTGGTCACGACCCGCATCAAGATATATCGTTATCCTAAAGTGAAGTTTATCGTTAACGATCAAGGAAATCTATCACGAACTACGTTATTTACAAAGACCAAACGATTGATCGGGAAGGAGCAAAGAATCCCAATACGAGTTTTGATGAATTCTAATACGAGTTTTGATGAGCTTTCTTGCATAAATTTGCATCGACTAGATTTGTCTCCAATTTCAGTCTTTCACGCGAGTCGTAACAAGCATACTATCTCAATAAAATTTGAATCCCATTATTGACATAGCAACAACCATGAATAAAATTTGAACAGTAACGTTGAGATCAAGCGATTTGGCAAGATCGCTAGTTTATTCAATGTATCCATTGTTTTTGCTCCTGTTTCTGGTTGCAGTTACAGTATTTCACCATTGTTAGAACACGGGAAGAAGGGAATCAACGGAAGTACCGGTGAAGTCGGTAATGCGCTCGTTTCGGCGCCGCCAAATCGACTCGCTGCTTCGAAATCTACTATCGCTCGTATACGGACTTGGGATACGACTAGTCCGCCGTAATGGACCGTGTTTATGATGCTGATAATAGCCGCAACCGCTTCCTTTTGGAGTGGTTGTCTTAGTTGGACTCACGTCCGCCTCCAATTAGGGCTACATCTCGACACAATTTAGTCGACCAACGTGTTAAGATAAAACCATATTTAATTCTGAAAGGGAGCATAGAGAAAGCAGAGAAGAAAAGAAAGGCGAGATTTTAATTTCATTTTCTATCTTAATTTACAATTTTAATTCTTATTTTATAAATAGTAAATAAATTAGGCTTCCTCCATTTAATAAAATATTTTTAAGAATAATTTGGTATAGTAATTCTATATATGTATACTGAAAAAAGTCTAGTATAAATAACTAAAAATAAATATATTTTGTTGAGCGATCTGAATATACAATGAATGACGAAACATTTAAATATATGCAAGGAGAGCTTAAATAAACAGTTTTACAAACTAAAAGACTAAATGATAAATGATTTGAAGATTCGTCGATTTCATCTGACATAAAATATTAGTTCTTCCAGTCATCAATGACAGTGAGCAAAAATCCGACTGCAATATAAAGTGACGTATATAAATGGCGAGGAAAATCCCGTTCTGATATACGCGCTTAATGAAAGAGGAAAAAAAATACTTGTGCCACGTAAAGAACTCGATCGATCGTACTGACTAAGCACGTTCCTTCCTTCATAAGTTTTATCCTGGTGAATGTTTTTCATCCTCGTACCGCTTCATTAATTACTCGTTGCGTATTATTACACAAGGGGGAAGCGAAATCTTTCTTCCCCCTGGAAGCGAAGAGATCTCCACGATGATTTTGACCAGGATGAAGGAAGCTTACTTGGGCACGACTATCACGAACGCTGTGATCACGGTACCGATGTACTTCAACGACTCTCAACGTCAGGCTACGAAGGACATGGGCACTATCGCCGCTTTGAACGTCCTGAGTATCATTAACGAGCCGACCGCAGCCGCCATCGCTTACAGACTCGACAAAAAGGATAGTAGTGAAAGGAACATTCTGATCTTCAATCTCGGCGGTGGTGCTTTCGACGTATCGATACTAATTATTGACGATGGCACATTTAAAGTAAATAACCTGCGTGTGCCTAGTTCGGACACATCGATAAAAGAATATTCCGCACTGCAGACATATACTTAAAAATGGCAAATCAAATTGTTGTCTAAAATATTTGCATTGAATAATGACACAAGCATTATACAGTTATTTAATATTTAATTTTAATGAAATATATATATATATATATATATATATAAATAATATATATAAACTTAATAGTATAAACTACATTAAAGATGTTTTGACAAATTTTGATAATCATCTGATTATATATTTCGTGCGATTTATGAGAAAATACAAGAAGATTTGATAAAGAGGATAAGCGAGCTGTTTATTGACTGAAAACTGCCTGTGAGCATGCCAAAAGAATTTTTCTATGCAGATTTCAAAATCGATGCTTTGTTGTGTGTAGATGTGTGACATCATTTTTACGTTTTGATCACGCGCTCGTTTCGTTTCGAGGAATTAAACTAGAATCTCTTTAAAAGCATTATCATAAGAAGCGCCTATAGAGAAGGCACTACATGATGCTAAAATGGATAAGATAAAACAGAGATCCATGATATAGTAGTCTTGTTAGTAGATCAATGAAGATAGCACGTACACATACACGCATTCACATTAAAGAGCTTCTACAAGTTATAGCTAATCCCATGTCATCGCTTTGCCAACCGAGGCGTATATTTCAAAGAGGTATCATAGTTGAAACAACTCATTGTTTAATCAGGCAAATTAATATTTGTTGACTCAATTTCCTGTGATAAAAGCCAAGATAATGCTAAGTGGTTACGTTCGATAACAAAACATATTAAAGTGCGATTCAATTTCCACGTGCCCACTACCATTTCGTTTCGCAGAGAAAAGTCGTAGAGACCATAAAGAAGACAAAGGTTGTCCCCAGATGTTTGTTACGGTATTAATGAACTAGATGAAAAAATTAACAGACACTTCTGCTACTCCCATTGTAATTGTAGAAAAACATTTTTCGTCGATTCCCTGAGAAAATTTGACACAATCAATTTTTTAAGGATATATATATATGGCAATCTAAATCGTCACGCTGTGAGTAAAAGTCTCGTTCAAGTTTACAGACTTATTTAATTCCATGTTGTAGAAAAAATCCTTAAAAAATTGATTGCGTCAAATTTTATATATATATGATTTGTATAGAGGTCCGAGGACATACTGGAGAGTTAGTTGCTTCTCTCTCGATTGACATTGAAACGATCGTGATAACTGTTTTCATCAGAAGCAAAAAAAAATATGATGATCCCGACAAAACAAACGTAGGCGTTCACTACATATCACCAACAATCAATCGGACGTGCTGATACAAGTTTACGAGGAAGAAAGGATAATTAAAGACAACTTTTAAGAAAGTTCGAATTTTCTGCTATTCTGTCGGAGGGACCTTAGATTGAAGCAGATTTTACAAAATATAACACAATTAGATATGAAATTTCAAAGAAAATTGAGATACCAGAAAATATAAGAAAACGTTTCAGTTACATATTAATTTATTTTTGTAAGAAGCTATTCTTTTTAATAAATACAAAATTTTTAATTTATTAAATTTTTATAATAAATATAAGTTTTAATAATAAAACTTATAAGAAAGATGAAAGATATTAAATATATGGAGATAAGTCAAATATGATCTTTTCTTCTTTTTTTATTTAGAAAAAAATAAATGTTGTACGTACAGAAACACCAGACATATGAAAATTAATTATATTAAAAACAAAATCTTTCTCGATATTTATTTTTGCAAGATTTGTGAGGATATATGTGCGTGCGTGCGTGCGTGCGTGCGTGCGTGCGTGCGTGCGTGCGTGCGTGCGTGCGTGTGTGTGTGTGTGTGTGTGTGTGTGTGTGTGTGTGTGTGTGTGTATATATATATATATATATATATATATATATATATATATATACCATATATATATATATATTATTAATAAAATATTATTAATAGTTAATATAAGAATTAAAAGTTGTGATAGAAGAAAAGAAAATATATATATGTTTGATCGAATACATTTCAAGTGTATAGATATTTATCTTTAATATATAGTACAGATATTTATTGGCACCATTTCTTCCTCGAACTTGTTACGCTTTTTTCGCAAGACTAGCATTTCCTTTATCGCGGTTGACCGCTTTAATGATTACCGATCAGTAATTAAAAGAAGGAACCTCCAGGACTCAAACGACTAATAAATATTTCAACGATCGACATTGGAGATAAGAAAACAATCCTACGAAGCAATAGGCCCCAGAATGAATTATACCGAAACGTGAGTATTGCAATAAAAAAAAAGTATTCTTGAGAGAGAATGTATAGCTTGGTTCAAAGGATAAGAGTAAAGGCAGAGAATGATTCTCATGTCCCGAGATTTCTTTTCTGCCCGTTGCCATCAACGCCCGAATCGGAAGAGACTCTATTGGAATTGTCAGACCATTCGGATAAGCAGCCTGATGCTAGTCGGAACAAAATCGTAATCAAAAAAAAAAAGAGAAAGAAATCGAAAACAAACGGTCGGCCTAGTTGAAAAGAAGAGAAATAAAGAAAGGGATACCGTGTTTTTTCCCACAAAATTTATTTTCACCCTCGAGTTACGTTTGACATCGACGCTAACGGCGTCTTGGTAGAAAAATAAACGAACAAGAAGAAAAAAATAATGATTACCAATGACAAAGAACGCTTCAGCAGAGAAGGCATCGAACGAATGGCGAACGAAGCGGAAAGATATCATACTAAAAACGACAAACAAAGAAAAAGAGTCGTAGCTAAGAACTTCGAATCATATTGCTTTAACATGAAAAGTACGATGGAGAAAGAGAAGGTCAAGAGAAGATAAAGTAGGTATGAAAAGCGTATCATTAAGAAGTGTAATAAAATTATCAAGTAAACATCAAGAAAAATTTAAAAATGCAAAGAAATAAAAACATAAATATAAAAAAAATGCAAAGAAATAAAAACATAACTTTAAATATTTCTATTCAGTTTCATACTTCTATAGTAACGGTACAAATGACTAGAAAGCAGTTCAAACGAAAAGCAGTTCCATTCTCATGTATTCTTTTATAGATGTTTCTTAGTATTTATTAAATAAAATCATTTAAATCGCGGTGAGAGAGAGAGAGAGAGAGAGAGAGAGAGAGAGAGAGAAAGAGAAAGAGAACTCTATTGATACAATTGAAAAATATGTTTAATAAAATTTATAATAAAATCATTCTTGATATCATGATTGATCTTGATATCATGATATTGTGCGATCTTGGATACAAAATAATCTTAGAAATATTGGTTTTATTTAATATTCAAATAAGTATTATATCGTGTTGCTATACAGAAAATAAAAAAGGAAAAGGAAAAATGCGAATTTATTATTTACATAATAAATTATTAAAAATGTTTTTATATGTTTTCTTGTGGCATTATGATTAGAAATTTATGATAGTTCTTTTACAATATAAATTTTAAAAATGTATTCGAATATCTTTTTTTGAGGTTAATTACATCATTTTTATATTTCTTTTTTTAATATTACGATATCTTGTCAGAATAAATCGAAAAACATTAACTAACATATATTTTAAAATTGCTGATATTTTCCGTTTGATGATATATATCTCATTACCAACTATCATCAAAGAGATGCTGGAGTTCCTACATGCGCCTCAACAGATAATAAAAAGAAATATTATAAAAATATTTAATGCATGTGTTACATCGAATTATTTTAAATTTAATGATCTTTTATAAATAAATAAACCTATATATATTATTTAAAAAAGGTTACAAAAATACTCGTGTTGCAAAATCTAGAAAATACGATAAGGAAACTGCTGTTGGTAACATTAGTAATAGTCCGATCAAAGAGAACATGACAGAAACATTCCTGTAATCGCAAAATGTTCCCGCGCACTACTGCCCTCTGAAGAAATGATTGTCAAAACTAAATAACAATATCCATTTTTTGCGCTCCTGATGAAAATAAATTACTCAAATCGTTAAAATCTCTATTAATTGATAGATTTATTTCAGCGATTTCACCAATTAAACGGACAATAAATTATAGTGACTCTTTTTTACATATTTGTTTTTCTACATTTATATTTTTATTTCTAATTCATTTACTTTATTTATTAATCATTTCGCATTAAAATATAAATTTTAATACTACCTTTGATAGTATTAAAAAGGCTGCTCTGTTTTTATCAAATATATTTTCAATTTGCAAATCGTTGAATAAAGTTGAAATTCTTCTAATTGTAAGCAAACTACAATTAACTACTACTTTAATTTAAAGTTGTAAGAAAATTTAAATGAACAAAAAATGAATCAATCTGTAGAAGTCTTCCATTACATTCGCCAATTTTTAACGGTAGTCCTCTTATTCTCAGCAAAACACCAAGTTACAATTATTATAACTGTAGTATAAAGCACGTGTTATGTTACAGTTATATTATATGACAAATTAGAACTAAGAGGCATGTTACGTACAACTTCAGGTTAGCTGGATTTAATTGTTTTAGGTTGAATTGTTCCACTTTTCGGTAAACTTTAGCTCACTATCTTACTCTCTTATTCTCTTATGCTCTTACACTTTTACTTTTTTGTTTATTTAATAGGAAAATTACCACATAGTTTATCCGAAGATAAAACAACTAGCCTTTAATGTATTATATATGAATTTAATATTAATTTTCATACAATGTATTTATTTGATACCAAAATGTAGAACATAAAGAAAGAACAAAGTAATCAGACACAATATAATATAATAAAATATAATACAACATAAAAAATACAATTAAATCTTTTCCATATAAAATATAAAATATATAAATTGCTTAAACATTTTTACAGCATTTTTGTTTTCACATTTTGCTTATGTATAAGATATCTTGTGTACAAACTGTATGTATATCACAAAATTCACATATAATTCTAATTCTGTAATCAGGAAATATTTACATTTTTATTTAATAAATCTTTCAATAATACAATGTTTATTAATGGGTCTTTAAACGAAAACGGAGATGCGACCTGATCAAGATAACAATAGGAAAACTAACGAAGATTTGAAAGGATCAATAAACCTCAAAAAAGTTGAGAATAAGACTAGTTAACTGCCTGGTATTTCCGATAGTGACATATGGAAGTAAGTCTTGGATAATAAAGCAGTCAGAGAGAAGAAGGATAGAAGCCACTGAGATGTTCTGTTGGCGAAAGATGCTATCCCATCGTCAAATAACTCCATATTAAAAGAACTCAAAATCGAAAGAAAGATCTCCGGAAACGTACAACTACAGCAGTTGAGATATTTTGAACATATTATGACAAGAGAACCAGACAATATGGAGAAACTTATTATTCAGAGAAAAGTAGAAGGACATCTTCCTAAGAGGAAGATCCCCAACTCGATGGATTAATCAAATAATAGAAATTTGCGAAAGACCAATGCATGAAATAACATAGGACAGAACTCTATGGAGAGAGCTCGTTCATGATGTCACCAGCTCGGTATGAGACAAACCATCCCACTCCGCACTGGGAAGTAAGGCACTGAACGCATGGACACAGATGAAACGGAAATTCACTCAATAATATAATTAAAATTTTAAATAAAAAAATGTCATTTGAATTTTTTTTCTTTTTCCCCCGTGGGAGCGAAATATTAATTTTTTTTTTTTTTTGTTTTCCGACTGTACTATTTATTTTTAACAAAAAAAATGATCCTTCACGATCGAAACGCCCCTTCAGCTTTCTTTTTAAAAACTTAATCTTAAACAGTCTGATTTTTTTTTTTTTTTTACTTTCATGTTTATTTTTATAAAAATTTTGGGCTCGACCCCCTCTTTTTTTTTTTTTTTAAAAAAATTTATGAGTTTTTTACAATTAGTTTTTTTAATTTTTTTTTTATTTCCCAAAAAAAAAACCCTTTTCAAAAATTTAAAAAGGGGTTTTTTTTTTGAAAAATTGAAACGAAATTTTTGCATTTTAAAAAATTGGGCCAATTATAGTCAATATGAAAAAAAATATTCGTCTGTTTTGATCTTTTTAAAAATTTAAAAATTACTTACAATTACGCTTATTTTTTATAGAAGGGGCTTAAAATTTCTTTTAAAAAGTTAAAAAATTTTCCCCCCCCCTTTAAGACTTAATTTCGTTTTTTTTTTCCCAAAACGCTTTTAAAAAAGCTTTAAATTTTTCCCCAAAATTTAATCACTTTTCTTTTTTTTTTTTAAAAAAATTTTTTTTTTTTGCTTTAACCCAAAAAAAACAAGAAAAAATTTTTCGGGGAAATTTTCCCATTTAAAAATAGCAAAACGCTTTTTCGTTGGTTTAAATTTTTTTTTTTTTCTTTCCGCAAAAAAAATAAATTTCCCCAAAAAAATTTTAAAATTTACCTTGACAAATTTTGAGAAAAAATATTTTGCATGTAATGTTATTTGCTCAGTAATTGTTTTTTTTCCCCCCCAAAAATTTTTGAAAAAGATATATTATATCAACCTGACTCATTGAAATTTTTTTTGTTTCCAATTTCAAAAACATCCTTTGCCGAAAAATTAAAAATACTGTTGTACAGGGGGGAAAAAGTAATATATATTATTATTCTAAAATTTAAAAACCCAAAATTAAAAACGGCAAAAATATTTTATTAAAATTTATTAAAAATGTTTTTTAATTTGAACTTTTTAAATTTTGGAAAAACCCCCTTTTTCATTCTTTAAAAAATTTCCCTAAAAAAAAATTTTTAAAAATTAAAAATTTTTAAAACCAAAATTTTTTTTTTATCTTGGGTTTCATATTTTCAATCATCTTTTAAAATTTTTTCTTTTTTTTTTTTTTAAAATTTTTTTTCCACTGGTAAAATGTTCCTTGCGGCTAAAAAGGGCTTTGGGTTTTTGGGGGGGAAACCCCCCGGTCCGTTCTTAAATCATTTTTATTATTTGATATCCATTTCTATTCGTTGGACGTGTACACTGGCGTGGATTAAGTGTGCATCGTTATTTAATACGACATGGACGCCGGGGCAAGGCGTGCGCGGGCGCGCGTTTGGCTTGCTGCTGCTTTGTTTTGCTCCCCCAGGAAAACGTGAACGCAGGTCCGAAAAATTAAACGGGTAATTAGAGCACGCGTCTGATAAATCTAGTATATGTAACAAACTATTGATAATTTCGTTCTCTTAAAATTGGTGATATGTTATCACACATCCTTCGTTATATCACTTCCGCTTTCGAAGGACCATATTCTAATGTGAAACGTATTAGACCTCAGTTCGCCATCATGGATATGATAACGGAACACAACCGCGTGATACATCATTGATAAATGTGCCCTGTTCAACCATACTTGCTGACACCACGCGATCGTGCTTGACATACAGCGCAATCTATCTCACCGACAATTAATTGTGCGATCACCTCCGACAAAAAGCGCCATAGGTGCGGCAACGCGCTACTGAGTATTCTACAGCTACTCACAACTGATATTGTAATGCGAATTGGTATGCTTGTACATTTTAGAGAGTAGCGCACCAAATCACACAAGGACCGCTATTAGAGATTCACGGCACCATCGTATGTTTACAGCTTAGGTTCTGGTATGAAGCAAATTCCACGTTAGATCATCGTGACACAAAACTGTGTCATGCCTCTGCGAGGCTCCATCCCTCCCTGCCGACGGGCTCTATACTCAGACTGCACTCAGCCCGCCCCCGTCGGCACAGGAAGAGGTCGTGTGTGTTCATGACCACTCAAAACTCATGATTCCAGACTGAGGTACGATCTCCCGGGCCAGATTAGGACCAGCATCCAGTCGAAGGAATGTAATTGTCCTATCAAGAGGTAGTTTGTGTGCTGGCACAATATATTATTTTTACCCCTTCGATTATCTGGGAGTACCATTGCGTGACATACGCGCATCCCCAGTTTAAAGGGTGATATGACGAACAATACGGGCCAGGTGTACGAGGCTAAAGTGAGTCCTAAGTTAGAGGGAGGTAAACGGGATAGAATCGACTCTGAGGTCACGGCACCAAGTGTGCGCCTATGGAAGGGTGCGGAAGGTGAGTAACATGAGAAAAGTAGTCGAAGAGGTCGTGGAAGAGACCTCCGGTCCCAAGGCTTCGAATAACAACGAACGTATTAGAGTTAACATACGAAATATCGCGTAATACGTTTATCATTTCCATGTAATCCATTTAAAAATAAAATTTTATCAGTTATCACACATCTACATAAAAAATGTCTTTTATTGTACTTTATCAGAAAAACAGTATATTATTCTGTTCTATGACTTATGATAAAATTTTACGATTATCTGTGTCCTTTCGACGGTGAGCACAAATTGTAAATTGATTCCAATTAAATTCAAAAATTTTCACGATATTTGATTATACGTCTCTTCTTATACGTTTATGTAGTGTATTTTATTATGCATGTACGATGTATTTTATTGCATATCGCAGGTTAGCAGGAATATAAGCTCTCGTCAAGCGGCCATTATCAGTGGCACAGTGCTGGCTTACCTGATACCCATTCTGTTGGTAATCATTTGTGTCGGATATCGAGCTCTCAAGAGCCGAAGACAACAACGAGAAAATAAGAAGGTTTTAGCAAGGTATTGAAACCTGTTCACTGTCAATTCCGAAGTGAATCTTGAACATGATCGCGACTAAACCTATTTTTCACGCGGCAAGCAGAACTGCAACGATTGCGATAGATCGACGAGGATGAGGAGTCTATCCTTTACAATTCAAGCAAAATTACGAAAATCAATTAGAAGAAATTTTATACGTCAAATTTTTAGAAATGTAAAACTTTTGTATGATATGCATATATCATTTCGCATTATTTATTTTTAATTCACCAATTCCCATTCAGTGAATATTATGTCATACTTTTTATTTAAATATACATATTTACGAAAAACTACATTTAAGGCAGTAACAAATTCGTAGCTTTTCTTTTTTTCTTCATCTTTTTTTAAGTCGATTATTGCTTGCATTGTAAATCTGCACAACGACAGAAGAAAAAAACAATACTATTTCTTTCTTTTAAATTAAACATACTTTCAAACTAATCAATTTTTACAGATACATTGATAAATAAGAATAAGAGGAATCTTTTTTTTCTAACAAGTTATTCAAGTTACGAATAATGTCCGTCATAAATATATTGCTCCACTGTTTATTTTACAGGCAGAATTTAGGAATTTGAAGAAATGGAAACACAGATACATATACAGAATGTAACAAAAATGTTGAATAAAACTTTAACAATTTTTATTACTTATAATATACACTTAAAGAAAAATTTATTATATACTATGCAGTTAATATGAGTTCAGCAGAAATACTTATAGCATCTGTCATACTCTAATTCATCAGAAATCAGCTTCAGTGCGCAGTTTTTAGAGTTTATTTTCAACAGTGTACTTACCTTAACATTTAGATAGGCACTATTGGTGATTTTTTATTAGGATTTTTATATATTCTTTTAATATTCAATTTTGTCTTTCTTTTTTTCATAATACTACAGTAAATTTCTTTCTAATTAGCAATGTCTTATGTAATGGTGTGCGTATTCAAATTTCAATTGAGTTTCACAAGAACGATGAGTGTATACATGTACAAAATGATGAGGTATCAGCAAATCTGCTGTTCTAACGTCTACCAGTATATATCAATCTACGGATTCTTGAGAGGATTTCATTTTCTTACAAATGGAGACTACATCATTTGCTTACATCATTTTTGCCAACGACGAGATACAATCAAAAACCGTCAACCATGACCTTTATTTTTTTCGAAAGAACCTCAAAAGCCCGGAGATAATTAAAGACGTTAGCATTGTCAATAATTAAATAATATAAATTTGTAACTATTAACACAGATATTGTATAGCTAATACATTATTATATTAATGATTTTATATTATATAATATTAGGTGTAGTAAAAAGAAATCCATTATTTTTCCAATAGATGGTTTTAGGAATCTGTATCTCGTCTACGCGTGATCATCCTATTTTAATGCTGTTAAGGGTATCCTAAAGTGAAGCCCGAATTCCGATGAGATCGCTGTTTTACCGATAAAATGCGACACGTCGATATATTTTTATATATTGTATATAGAAGAAAGCCTCCTATTATGAGATAGGCGCCTAGTATTAGATAGCAACGTTTCTGACAAACTAATTACGCTATATCTATCTTCCCCTACATTTCTTTTAAATAACTACAAGGATAATTTTTTTCGAGAATAAAATTTTTTATTATTCTTTTCCGATTAAACAAAAAATGATATCAATGTTTATTTTGTAGCATTTAACTGAGAAGTGTTCCAACAATACTTGTTCCAAAAATATTTATTCGATACTTACAAAAATGTTTTGCAAACCGCAAATAAAAAAATTTTGTAAAAATCGTAAAAAACCGGAAACATTGACAAATTTTGAAATATAAAATCAAATAATTCGAAAGAAAAAAATCGTAAAAGATATCTGATAATTTATATTTATAGCTGTACGTTTCTAGTTTAAATCCTTTTTTGGAAAACTAATTTCCAACCATTTATTCAAAAATTATTGAATTAAAATGCCAAAGCAGTTCGGGCGTTATCTATAATGCGATATCCTCTTGGGTCTGACACATAGCCATCGAAGACAGGAGCATGTTGTGTAGATTTTTTTGGTCACTGATTTTAAATGTGAAGTAAAAAATGTGCAATTCAAAATGGAATATGTAGGTATACGTACTAATTGCGTACTGTAAGTAACGCATGGACTGCTTTGTCACTTTAAATTCAATAATTTGAATAAATGTTCAAAAATTAATTTTTTGAAAAAGGATTTACACTAGTTATATACAGCAATAAGTGCAAATTGTCAGATATTTTCTTCAATTTTATTTTATTTCGAATTATTTTATTTTAAATTTTAAAATTTATTAATTTTTTCCGGTTTTTTACGATTTTTCGAAAGTTTTTTATTTACTGTTTGCATAAAACATTTTTATATCGAAAAAATATTTTTGGAATAAGTATTGATGAAACACTTATAAGCTAGATACTGCAAAACAGACATAGATATAATTTTTTGTTTAACCGGAAAAAAAATAATAAAAAAGTTATTTCCAAAAAAAATTATCTTTGTGGTTATATAAAAAAAATAAAAGGGAAGGTAGATATAGCGTAATAAGATTGGCAGAAACGTCGCTATTTAATATTAGGCGCCTATCTCATAATAGGGAGCTTTCTTCTATATACAATATATAAAAATATATCGACGTGTCGCATTTTATCGGTAAAACAGCGATCTCGTTAGAATTCGGACTTCACTTTAGAATCCCGTTAACAGCATTAAAATAGTATGTATAATCAAAATTGATGCTAGACAATAAAAATGCATGAAATAAATATATAGTGCCATATACATGTGTAGAGACGCTAGTATCAAAATTGATTTAAAACTTTGATTTATATGTTCGTTAAAGATGGATCGATAAAAGTGTAAATTGTAGAGAAGAAAATTGTAATTTTTTGAAAGCATATAAGATACATCTTAGCATTACAAATATTCATATTTATTTATAGAATATTTATATTAGGTGTTGGAATTAATTCGTAGCGTTTTTTTAATGAAAGAATGTTATTTATTTCACATGAGCATTAAAAAATACATTAATGAAAGTACTTCCCATCACTTTCTACTACTTTTGACCATCTTTCGGGCAGTGAATGAATACCGCGTCGGAAGAACTGTTCATCTTTAGATGAAATCCAGGAATCGAACCATTTTGTACAATCTTCGTAAGATGTGAACTTCTGCTCGCACAAGCTATGAGCTAATGATCGAAACAAGTGTCGCTAGGTGCAATATCAGGAGAATACGGCGGGTGCGGTAGCACTTCCCATTTAAGTGTTTCCAGGTATGTTTTTACCGGTTTTGCAACGTGTGGGCGAGCATTGTCGTGCAGCAAGATGACTTTATCGTGTCTTTCGAAGTATTCCGACCGTTTTTGCTTCAATGCACGGCTCAAGCGCATCAGTTGCCGTCGGTAGAGATCTCCAGTAACGGTTTCATGCGGTTTTAGCAGTTCGTAGTATATGACACCCTTCTGATCCCACCAAATACAGAGCAGGAGCTTTGAGCCATGGATATTGGGCTTTGCCACTGATGTTGATGGTTCGCCGGGCTTAACCCATGACTTTCTGCGCTTTGGATTGTCATAATGGATCCACTTTTCGTCACCGGTAACAATCCGATGCAAAAAACCTTTTCTTTTCTGCCGTTGAAGCAGCAGTTCGCACGTGAGAAAACGTCTCTCAATATCCCTTGGTTTCAATTCATATGGGACCCAATGTCCTTCCTTCTGGATCATGCCCAAACTTTTAAGACGTTTTCTTATTGTTGAGAAGTCAACTTCCAATGACGTAGATAATTCTTTAAGTGTTTGACATGAGTTTTCATTGAGCAGTGCCTGCAAATCGTTATCTTCAAATTTTTTCGGCTGACCAGGTCGCTCCTTGTCATCCAAGTCGAAATCACCAGCTTTAAAACGTGCAAACCACTTCCTACACGTTTGCTCAGCCAGAGCATGTTCACTATACACATCCACTAAAATACGATGAGCTTCAGCTGCACTTTTGTTCATATTAAAGTAATGAAGCAAAACTCCCCGCAAAAACACTTTATCTGGCACAAATTTTGACATATTCAATGAATTATACAGTATTGTTATTTATGATTTCAAGAAAGGTTATGTACGGCAAATGACGTCCTATGATAGATGTTTACAATGTATACAGAACTATAGGTAACAACGAAACAGTGTACTGCTTGTGCCATCTCTTGTAAAACGCTACGAATTAATTCCAACACCTAATATTATATAACATAAAATCATTAATATAATAATGTATTAGCTATACAATCTGTGTTAATACTTACAAATTTATATTACTTAATTATTGACAATGCTAACGTCTTTAATTATCTCCGGGTTTTTGAGGTTGTTTCGAAAAAAATAAATGTCATGGTTGACGGTTTTTGATATTATCTCGTCGATGTAGGCAAATGATGCTTTAGGCAACCGATTTGTAAATATATGGAATCCTCCCAAGAATCCGTCGATTGATATATACTGATACACGTTAGAACAGCAAATCTGATGGTGTCTTAGCATTTTGTGCATGTATACACACAACGTTCTGTTATACTACAATAGTATTAATATATAATATTAGTGTATACTAATAGTATTAATATATACTTGCTGCACAAATAAATTAAATTAAATTATTAAAATTAAATATTTGTCGAAAAATAGTGAACTATTATCTAAGAATATTTATTCTAAGTTTCGCAACAAATATTTTCGACTAACATAAAAAAGATAAGAAAGACTTGATTATTTAAGTTGAATTGATATTATTAAAACTAGAAAAAAATTTTCAATAAAGAAATATTCGATATTAAAGTTTAAATTGCACAAAACTATTATTTTATATTTTCTAAAAATTAATGGATATTAAATAAATTTTATATTAAAAACAGTAGAGAAATAGTGCTTGTAAATTATTCGTTATTTTCACTTAATACGCATTTTTTGTTAAACTAAATTGTACTAATATTTTAGAACTTTTTAACTGTGTATAAAAACGGATAAAAAATATTAACAGCTTTAAACAATTAAAAGGATCCTGGAATCGAACATTTTATCAACCAAAATTCATTTCGATCAATTCATACGATTTACTTCATATTGATTTCCCAGAATAATGTGTAAAATTTATTTTTCACCACTAAAATTGAAGAATAAAGATAGCTAACTATACTGCAAGAAATTTGAATGTTTTAATTTGAATATAAGTTAAAATAATAAATAAACACTTTTCAGGAAAATATTGTCCTTTTAATAAACATATGTAGCGCAGACGGACAAGGATTTTACGTATATTATAGGTCTTTTATTACATATACATTAAATTGCTAATATAGCAATAACATTATGTTAATCGTACGTATTTGTTCTGTGCTTAATTTTAGGAGCAAACTAATAGAAAAGAATAAAAAATACTGAATGCATGTGTAATTTGAAAATCTCTGTTTTCGACAGAAAATTTAGATATTCAATTTCGGCAAATTATTTATTCTTATCAATAACAACGGCATATCCAGCGTATTCTAATTATTGCTATTGATTAAAATATCTGACAACAGAATAGTACATTAATTCCGAACTTTGATTAAATATCTTAATCTTTCATTAAATATTAATAAAAAATAAATATATAAAATTTTGGTGGACAATTTACGTGTTACGATCTAACGTTTATTAATTCACAATCGATATACATCAAAGCCAATAAAACACGTAGGTATACAGGATAACTGGAAAATCGTTCGCAATGATTCGGGAAGTGATTAGCGACTCAAAATAAGCAACATGAGCTATATAAATATATGTCTGAAAATAGGTCGTTTACAAATTATAATTACATTTATGTTAAATAGAATTGTAATTGATTTTTTATAATTTACAATATTAACTTATTTCACGTTATTTTTTTAACTACATTTTGGAATATTTTGGCGTTACTCAAGATGCACGTGGAGGCATATTCTGCTTGGTGACCTTCCAGTAAAATAAAAAAATTTTTAAATAAAAAAATTAAAAAAGAGGGATGCTTAGCGGAGTACATTTCCGCGTGGTGCATTTTTGGTAATGCCAAAATAATCTGAAATGTAATTATTTATGTTAAAACTCTATGAATTAAATTTTGATTATAAAAAATAAATTACAATTTTTAAAAAATATAAATAGTTATAACTCGAAAGCGACTTACTTCCGGATCGATCTTTATATACATTTTTCTTCCTTCTTAAGTCCCGAATTTCTTTTTGTAGTATTGCGGGCGATTTCCAGACACCTGTATAAAATGCAGTATAATTTTAAATATGCATTATAATGTATGCATACATAAACTGCTTTATTAGATTATTCGAAATGAATCATACTTTTCTAATTGTATCAGTTTTGTTTTCGAAGTATACGACTAATTACTGCAGACATAATTATTCCTCGATAAACGTTGTTTTTTTAATTTAATGATTCTATTTATCTTTAATTTGGCACATTTTATTTATATTGTTAAACATAATAATATACTTGACGCGTTTATATTTCCATTCTAAATTTTTTTTAGTTACCGTGTATAGAACACGTGTCAATTTTTCGAGAAAAAATAGTAGTATCCAATTTATACTCTTTGAAATACATACAGTCTTGAGTTTTTCAAATATAATAATGTGTAATAATATTATATAAATCATATTTGCAAATTAAATAACTGCTTAACAGTTCGAAATTGTTGTTAATAAAATCTTTGATAAAATACGATTTATGTAAAATAATATAGATTATATATTTACAAGACTATCATTATTTAATTTGTAATTTGATCCTATTATGATGAATATTCAAAATTGCATGTTTTACTCTTTGATCTTCCAGCCAAATGGACTACTTGTCTGCGTAATTCTGTCGTAATCAAATGAGGATCCGTCACAGTGACATTTAATCAACTACATCTGAATCTATAGAAATGGTAAATATGTAAAATGAATATCTAATCACAATTGATTTTGTCAAAAGTTTATTCATAACAATTATTTAGAGGAATTGTATTTTAAAAACTGAAAATTAATTTAGATTGGGAAATTCTTCATCTCCCGGCACTACTACAATGTTTCAATGCGTACAGTGCCATATTCTGCAATTTTAATGGAGCAACACTTCTCCTAGTCATACAAGTATAATACTGATTAAATTAATTAAAAAATTCTTCTATCATCATGTATCTTTTTCTGTATGACATAATCTGGAAACCAAAAAAATTTGATAATTTCAATGAAAAAGGTTTTTATTTTTTACCTTTCTGGATTACGAAAAAAAGTTACATAACCGATACTTTTGATGAAATGAAAAATTGACCTCTTCCTAAACTCATTTGAAAAGATTATTTTAAAAAATATTTTATTTTATTGATTAGTAAATTTGGACTAATAATATATTAAAACAGATGGCATAATATTCTTTGTAGAAAAATGTCTTGTATCAGCGGCGAGATTGAATTCTTTTCGAATTCAATACGATCTATAACATTTGTAATTTTCATTTGTTTCATAAGTTATTACAAAAATTGCAACACAACAAAAGATATTCTGTATAATTTTATGCATAATTTTATTCTGTTAACCAGTTTTATGTAATCAGGAGAAGTTATATTTATTACAAATTGTATAATATGTAAGATTTATCTTTACGTGACATAAACGAAGCGAGATTAATTATCAGAATCTAAACTTATCTGTTTTGATGATGGTTCCTTAGACAAAGGACTTTGCGTTTCGCCGGAGACTGATATATCCCCACTGTCACTGGTTTGTTTAGGCATGTTTTCCACAGTTGCAGAACTTTGAGTCGTAGTGCTTCATATTTCGCTAGACTCTAGTGTTTCTTGTGTCTCTAGTATCTCTGATACATCCTCATTCGGAATATCTTGTCCAGACCTATATTTACATATTATTAAAAAGATAGAAACTGTACCATTTAAAAAACAGAAAAATGCCATGAAATACATAATAATGTAAATTCAAAATGTACGTCCTGTTGAGATATCAAATCAAAATTTGCATTTTTTGGATACAGTATTGTTATTATCAATTCGTTGACATTTACATTTGTAATTTATTTATGTTTTACATTTGTATAAAATTAATGTCTTTAAAATTGATTATTGAAATATAATGCTATATATATAGAAACTAAATCACATAATGTAATATGTTGACAGATATACTGTTAGGGTGTCTGATCATAAATGTAAATTACGGTTGAAGCGATTTAAATTAAACGGAGAAGTTAATTCTTTCCCATTTTGCAATCTTCGTTCTAACTAATGAGAAATTATTTAATTAAGATAAATGAATGACCGTTTATTAGGGTCAATTCTGATAGTCAACATATTGCACATTATACATGCATGCTAAATACGCACCAGTATTTCATTACATACGAAGTAACCGCAATCGTCGCAGTATATTTGTTAGCGATCTCTTTTTTGCGTTTACAAATATTCATTATTGAATCTATCTCATCACAAATTCCGTATATAAGCAATTAACGAAAATGTTATATTTTCATTTTGCTTATGTTCTACATACAGAAAATATGTGGTCATATTATGTAAAAATTTTTAATATTTGTATAATTGAAAAAAGCTTAAATATTTTTAACTGACTTAATTAATCACGTGAAACATAGGTGTAAATTATTACATTTTTACATAACATAAAATAACTTTCACTTATTGGAAGTTAATAATTAGAAAACGCAATGCTTGATACACAATACACTCGATACGCGAGGAATGGGCCTTTGGGGGGGTGTGTCTAAATGCGGTTTAAAAAATAAATATAAAGGGGTTAATCGCGAGACAAAGCGGCGTACCCAACGGCTTTTCCGAAAATTTCCCGCGCGATTTTTTTTGGGGGTCGGTGACAGCCGAAAAAATCACTTTGGGCAAATTTAAATTTGCGCTGGGGCGATACGGGAGAAAAAAAATCGTCGCCCCCGGGAATTAACCGGTTATCTCGCATGCCCTTAAAACGCGCGCCCGGGAAAGTCCGACAGCCTGAAGCGTGAATTAAATCGCCGTTTCTAAGAGAAACGAAACGGAATGCACGAATCATGCCCTCTTCCGCGCGAGCATTAAAAGCGATGGCGAGTCCTTTAATTCCAAAGAGTCAGAAACTCCGTCAAAAACCGACGCTATGTTTCTGGCTCCTAAGATTCTCGCTATCATGCCACCCGGGTTCCCGCCGTTCAAAGGTGTTGAACGAGTGGTAACACCTGCCTTTCACGAGATTAAAAACAGAACGACGAAAAAAGAGAATAGTCCATGAAGGTATTTTTTATATTGAATTTTCAAAATAAAAATTGTTATTATTTTATTTTTCTTATCCCATATAATAATACATCCTAACCTTTTCCCGGGAAAAAAGATCAGGTATGGGTGGAATTAAAGTGATCGGGGCCTCGTCGAGAGCGAGGTGTCAGAGATATCAAGCCTTAAGCTAGCGGATCAAGACTCGCGTTTATTGGGCTTCCCGCAGCATGAGCGGGACTCACGAGCACGACGCTCGACCGGGGGGAATTAGGGGTAGGTCGCTAAACCGGACCCGGATCGTTCCCCATACAAATGGGGGCCGCCTACTGTATGGGGGAAAATCGATGCCGGGGTTTTGAAACCCCGACCTAACCATAGTTCACCTCGGATCGAGCGTCGTGCTCGTCGAGTCTGCCTCACTGCATGCGGGAAAGCCGAATAAAACGCGGAGTCTTGATCCGCTATGCTTAAGGCTTGATACTCTCTGACACCTCGCTCTCTGACGAGGCACGATCACTTCAATTCCACCAATATCCGTGATCTTTTTTACGGAAAGTGATTATACGGATATGTATATAAAATATATATGGGATCAAGAATATCAAATAAAATAAATAAACAATTTTTATTTTGAAAATTCAATATAAAAAATATACCTGCAATAGACTCCATTCTCTCTTTTTTTCGTCGTTCTGTTTAAACATCTCGTGAAAATGCGCAGGTGTTAGCCACTCGTTCAACACCTTCGATACGGCGGTGAACCGGCTGGCATGATA
The DNA here is from genome assembly GCF_024713525.1 of Acromyrmex echinatior. Taxonomy (NCBI): domain Eukaryota; kingdom Metazoa; phylum Arthropoda; class Insecta; order Hymenoptera; family Formicidae; genus Acromyrmex; species Acromyrmex echinatior. The sequence continues at coordinate 1,462,264 of NC_141866.1, read as the reverse complement.
TGCGAGAATTCTTCAGGAAGCCAGGAAACATAGCGATCGGTTCTTTGACGGAGTTGCTGACTCGTCCGGAATTAAACAGGACTCGCCATCGCGTTAACTGCTCGCGCGGAAGAGGGCATGATTCGTGCATTCCCGTTTCGTTGCTCTTACGAAATCGGTCGATTTAATTACAACGCTTATCAGGCTGTCGGACTTGCCGGACGCGCGTGGTTTTAATGGGCACCTGCGAGATATCCGGGTTCAATAGCGGGCGGCGGACGATATTTTTTCTCCTCGTATACGCGCAGCGCAAATAATTAAGGTTTTGCCAATCGTGATTATCGGCTGTCACGCGAAACGCCAAAAAGAATCGCGCGTGAAATTCTCGGGAAGAAAGCCGTTGGGTACGCCGCTTCGTCTCGCGATTATACCGATCATTATATCATTATATTTTTAATCCGCAATTTATTACGACACCACCCCATAGGCGATTCCTCCGCGTATCGGAGTGTATCGTGTATCATAGTCATTGCGTTATCTAATTACATGTATATATGTGAGATATTTCTAGAACGATGGGACATTAGTTGATGTGATCATCGATGAGCACTGTTTTCAAACGGGATCGAACCGGTTCGTAACGGTTTGCTTAATTTTGCGTTGCATGCCTGACAATGAACTCTGTGTTAAATTCTTAGAAAGCTATCGGTATAAGGACATCGCGGTTTATTTTGAGCTCCGATAAGATAATTGATGAGCAATTGTTGTCAACGCATTTTGTTTTCTCTGTTCTAAAGTTATAGTTATAAGTTAGAGCGAAGTAAATTGATATTATATATTTTACTTTTATTGTTTAATTATAATGCAAGCACTTCTGCTGATAGCATACCGATTGATAGAATAGTGTAAACGATTTAGTCATTGTATATAGAATTATTATTCTCCGTTATTATTCTAATTATTGAAAGTAAGGCAGTTATGCTATAATTAGTGATTCACGTAACTACGTGACTTGTAGCTCCGTAATAATGTAATTACATATAATTTACATGATCGCGTGTAGCACCGTTGTAATGTGTTCACTAATATGGTTATTTATTTAATTCCTCATTTACTTGTCAGTGATACATTTTAATTAATCATCAATATATCGATATTACGATCTATGTTTCATACTTATCAGTTATCAAGTTATTTATCACTCTGCCTTCGCAATAGCATCTTTATCATCATGCTCATCTTTATCAAGTGCTGTACCAAGTGCTACTTTACTCGAAATATTTCGTTTTTCATATTACTCTTTAAATCAGTCTTTAAAGGCATTTATTATTTATTATTTTCGCTTTATTCTACCTTTTGATGCATTTCTCATTGTCTTTAATGAAATTTTTCTTTTTTTATTTTTAGGGATCGTGACAACCTGGCGTACAGCTCGGAGCGAGACTCCCCTTGGAGTTGTGGGGGTGGCAGCGGTGGTGGCCGCAGACCCCTCATCTCCATTATCGAACACCTACACACCTCCAAGAGCAGACTTCACAATGGTGAGTTGCATGTCCAGCATGTTTATCATTGCCCTTCTTGCCACGTATCATTTCTTACTCGCATTATTGCATTAAAGAGGGATTTAATGAAATATTTTTCGCCTTCTTTCGCGCATCTCGTGTTTGTCTGGGAGAGACAACGTAAAAACGTTTAACCAATGAAACGCGAAGGAATTGATTTTATTTGTCGAAGACAAGAAATTATTTTTTCAAAAAAAATGCCGCGATCGCGTGTCAATGTGCATTCACACGTTCACTTACGTGCGTGAGTTGACTAATTGATCGGTAATTTTAACTGTCTACGAAAAATGTTGTAAAATTAATTATTTCACATTACTGTCTGAATATTCCTTATGTCCACCATAACGATCTTATACGAATGAAAAAACTTGCCGGCATATCCATCATTAAACTCAACGATAATATTTTCAAGTCTATAAAATAAACTTTATCGTCTGTAAAATAATATCGTCTCGAAAGTTGTACTACGTTTTAAGATAAATTTACATAAGCGTTAAAAATTAAGCAACATAAATAGCGCGGACGTTCATATAATATTTCTGACGGTATTAATTAATAATTTCTTATACAATCATTAGTTGTCACTAATGTTTTTCAGCGATATGAAGTTTAAATGCAATACATTTCACATCTGCGCTCATATATTCTTAAATACATTTTATATTTATATCCATATATTCTAAAATGTTAAAAACATATCCGTAAAGCAACTTGTATGAGGGAATCGTCACGGTATTGAAAAAAAAAAAAAAATCCAGTGCATTTAATCCGTGCAGGAAGGGAACGAATGATGGCGCGGATACAGACGCTATTAGGAGTAATGAGCACGCCTATGCCATAAACACGGCGATAATGATCGGCCGCGCGCTCTCGTAACGATAATAAATAATCAGGCGAAATATCAGCCAACAAAACTTACACGAACGTTCGTTCCTTTGATGGCGGCGCGTTGCTTGGGAGCGAGCGAATGGACCACGGAGCAGACTCTGGCGACTCTTCGTGATGTCTTCATCTCGGGTAATTAGAGGCACGGATGCGCATAAGCAGGGCCGCTTATGTGTGCACGTCCGATTCTCTCGAGTGAAACGAGTGTCTCCTCCAAGTAGCAAGGGGAACGGCGTGGCGGCGGCCTTTTACTCATCGCAATGCTCGTCCTGGTATTCTGGGTGGAAGCACGCGATAGGATGTAGACAAGAAAAGGGAGTTGGTTAGGGACGCGAAGGGAGCGATTCCTTCCCTAGGACGTTACGGTAGCATTATATCGGTGGCCAGACACAGGAACCGGGCATCGCGTACGACGGCGAGTCGAGAGTTTATTATGTCCTTGGAAGGAGGATTTCAAGCAGGGGAGATAAAATACAATTATAGGCGGACGTACCGGCGCACCAGTGGTAATGACGGTAATAATAGTATCGTCGACGATAGTTACGTTAAAAGTAATAATGATAATATCGTCGCTAATAATCGAGGTGGATGGCAGCGTCACTCGCGAAATGTCAACTCGCTGGAAATGAGAGGAAAATGTGGGTGATATCTATATGCAAATAACACTGCATCAGTTGCATGTTGCTTATGCGAAAAAGCAGGTCGATATCGCCCACCATGTAAAAATCAAAGAGAGGCGATAAAATAATGTATCGTAACAAAGTGTACATGATATAGGATACTATGTGGAAATCTTTATGAAAGAAGTAGCGGGAGGGTTACGAGCTTTACGTCAACTGTAACCAGGAGAGATATAATGTAAATAATGATAATGCTGCTACTAATTATAAATATAGAAGCGGTAGTCGCAAAATGTCATGGACGGAAGCGAAAGGAAAATGTAGGTAATATCTTAATAAATAAAATATTTTCATTTGTATGGCTTAGAGTAAATACATTATATTATTTAATAGCTGAAATAAATCAATGTTTTTTTGTTGAGAAATTAATGAGACATATATATATATATATATATATATATATATATATATATAAATAACAAAAAATATAAATTATATAAAAATTGTAATAGAAAGTAATATCGAGAGAAAAAGGAAGAAGGAGAAAGATATAGGGAGGAGAGGGAAAAAAAGAAGAGATGCCATGAAGAGAGTAAAATCATTAATCGTAATTACGGAGTTTTCAGTGCGCATCTTATTAGCCTACGCCCTCATTATTATATTATCAACATCCCCAGGATCGTATAATAGTCCTTGAATATATTTATGAGGGTAATCCCTAACAGTTGTGCACGTACGAAAGTTGCGGCTTTCTCCGGTCTGTAACAATAATCTCTGCATTCCCCTATATAATTGTGCCCGCGGAGGATTTATAGAGCTGGTCCAGAGTCTCCCGATCTTATCTAACAATCTGCCTATTGAGTAGGCAGACTAGAAGCGCACAGAGATGCGCCGCCTCGGCAATGGGATTCATTCAGGAGTGCTGAGACCTCTCGGTACCGCGATAATTCCGCGCAGGAAGGTTGGTTTTTCGAATCTTGTGCGGAGTAAAGAGCGAAAGCATCGCAGCCTGAAATCACGATCTCCATGAGGAGAGAATATTAGGTTTATTAAAGTCCGAAGCGAATCGACACAGGAGTGCCAGATGTAAACAGTTGAAAGGCCAGATATAATTAATTGTAAGCGGTTTAACCCACTTTCTTTTCCTAAGCAATGAATCTGCAATATTTAATTTATTGTGAAAAGAAAATTAAATTTATATCAATTCTTTCAAGTTCTCAAAAAAGTGAAGTAACTGATATATTTAAATGTACGTGACCTATATCCTTTTTTTTTTTTAATGATATAACTCGAGTCGAAACGACATTTCGTATTTATGATCAAGTCACCTGTTGCGAGATAGAAACGAGGGCAACTCAAGGATAAACACGAAGAAAACCGTCTCGCGGCCGCACAGGAATCTTTTTGTTCTCGTCAATGGGGTACTAGGAATTCGCGGTTGGATTGGGTCGATTAGTTATTCCAGAATGATCGCTAAGCCACGCATCACCGACGACGTATCATTAAAGTTGCTCTCGTTTCACACCGGATGACATCACACTGCTCTGCTCACCTTTGGGTAATTCTATTTATCTTTCTCTCTTTTCTCACCGCTATCTGACGTTCTAAGGAACACTCGATTCACTTGAAAATAGATCTACTTATTGTTGCCAGCGATTTCGATTCGAACTGTTGCAACACGTTGTCTGATTACGACAGTAGCATTGTGCTTTATTGGTTTTCCCATTGTCGCGTTCGTGCAGCGATGTATATACTTTGTTTTATAGTTTAACATCGTTTTCATAAATCATTTGTAGACATTAAATACTTTTCTTTCGCGATATAGATACATGCTTACGTTGTCTCTCAAGCGATGTAAATCAGTCATTCTGCTAATTTACATATTAATCTTTGTGCTAGTAAAATTAATATGTAAATGACTACTGGTTTAATGAATTGCCAATATGAATGTATGAGAGAGAAGGGGGGAGAGGAGGAAGAAGGAATGAGAGAGAGATGCAGTGTCATATTGTGATATTTGTGATCTGAGCCATGAATTATTTGTTGTCATGCCTATCTATAATGTATACGATACATAAGTATCTTGTAATATGCAATGCTTGATAAATTTGAGCGAATACATCGATTCTTTCCTGACTAGAAATTTATCCAAGGAATTTAGGAAGTCCTATCAGGTTGACCTTATTTCGTTATCAGGTCCTGATAAAATAAGTTCATCGAAACCTGATGAGGACCTGATAAGGTCTTCTTCAGATCCTCATCATCAGAACTTGATAATGAAATAAGGTCAACTTAGCTAGGACCTGCTAAAATCACTGAATAAATTTTTAAGTCGGGAATTCAAATGCTATTAATTTAGCATCACATTCCAAAAGAAGCAACAAACATATATTTCAGAGGTTCAGGAGGCATACTCTGAAGGAACTTTATAATCTCTAGGAGATTATTCAAATCAACTTGCATACACCTTCTTATAGAACCAGTGGACGTTTTCTTCTCACGAGTAAATCGTTCGTCTCGTAGCGTGGCTGCGTACTAGAAACGGTCAACCATACTCAAATCTAACGAAAATCTTCTTATATATAGGTATATCTTATTCAGGATTATTTTAGGTCAACCAAATCAGGTCCTTATAATATACAATCTTACAAAGGTCAATCATACTCAAACCTGATGAGAACCTTATTAAAGGTGTACCTTATTTAGGATTACCTTACATCAAATCAGATCCTTGTAACATATAAGGTTAACCTGATACAAATTCTAGTCGGGTTTGACAGTTCTTTTTTTGTTGCGAGATATCATTGTCTCGTGTTGCGGCAAGTGCCAGTTGCGGTTTGACAAGGCGAACGTAACGCTGCGCATAAATCCGTGCGTGTAAATTCTCACGCAGTAAGAGCGTACTCGAGAGCGGCGACTAGGCGGAATTCTAGTTAAGTATATAGCCGAGACGCCGTGACTCCCCGTTGTCCTTTCATCTGAAACCGATATTTTTCGGTCGAGAAACTCGGACGATTTCCGCGTTCGAACGTGATCCCTTCGATTTCCGATAGCTTTGACCGCTCGGCATCCTGGAAGCGCTGATTCGACACAGCGCAGCGGCGAGCGGGTGCAACGCGCTGCGCTATGCGATCCACGGGATGTACAGGGGCATACACAATTTATAATGCAATTAGAGCCTCAGATGGTAGCGCTCGGATTTATGGCAGGTAGAGAATCCGCCGTGGAGAGAGAGGTGGAGGGCGACTGGAGGATTGGAGGAAGAAGAGAAGGAGGCAGAGGTGAAAGAGGAGGTAAAAGAGAAAGGAAAGAAAGAAAGAGAAGGAGAGAGAGAGAGAGAGAGGAAGACGGCGGAGGTGAACCGACGGCGTCGGGTCCCGATACGGGGGCTATATTCCCGTGGAATGAGTTATATGCCTCCCGCGGTAGCCGATGCATTATTTATCGCTCGGCTTTTCATTATTTCTTCGTCGTATACTTACGTAGCGGAGCCAGCGCTCGAAATGCGCTCCCTGGCGCGGCGTGCTGATGGCGTTTGTGCTCGTTTATCCTGGCGAGAGTCTCTTCTAATATCTTTCTACTCGTTACCGTTTGAAAGAAAATAACGCAAAAAGTCCGAAAGATAAACTTGAAAAAATATTTCATTTATCAATTTTTTAAGTCTTTTTTCATTAAAGACGGTTTTAGTGTTCGGTGCTCTTTCCGGTTTGAAATTTCATAAAAACAGATATTGTTTTTAAACGTAAATTTAGTGTAAATTTAGATGTCATCGTAGAGAACATTGGCGTATTTCATGCTCCGCCATGACGAGCGATCGTTCTTCTCTTTGAAGATTCTTACGAGTCTGCTTCCATCTTTCCTGTGTATGGAACGTGGCGAGAGGCGAAATTTTTTTTCGCCTCTCGCCATAGTCTAGGGACGCCTCTATTATTAAGAGCTATAACTTATGTCGACGTTACGATGCTAATGAGGATTCCTCGCGCGAGTAGCCGCGGTTATTTACAACCGTGTATTTTTTTCCATTATCATTGAATGCGGTAGCGCTTAACGCGCGAAGTTACGCGTTATTTTAGAAGATCCGCGTCTCCACCTGTCGCTGCTTTTATCCCTGTATTCGTCTTCATTGATTTCTCGTTACAGGTATTTCGATAAATGTCTCGTAAATTTTGTCCACCTGACCATTTTCTCGCTGTGATGCGTCTTCATACGTCGATACATTAAATTGATTATCGACGCGTATCCGTTTTAGTCTTTTTTCAAGCGTCTTTTTTTCCTATATACGGCATAAAATTGACTTATTTCAAAGTTAATCGTAAAGCGTATTTTATCTACTGAAAATATTTAGGAGAAAGCCGCTTTAATCCTCAGATTTCTTATCGGAAACGTTAATATCTGTTATTAAAGTTTCATGATAGATCTGTACAATATTCATCTTTTCACGCGATTCCGTCGACGTGACGTTAAAACATACGTTTACGTCATTGTTAATCGACACATGTCCTAATTACTAACGACGTAGGCGCGAAAAATAACAGCAACGCAGTTGCTGGAGCAGAAACAAACACGCGAAATCGTTGGCGGAGCGTAACCTGCCGAGTATTATCGTGACATTAAAATCAATCGTGGAGCGAAGATTAATCGCAAAGCGTGCGGGTATAAATCACTTTCGATGAGGCTCACCTTCCGCGTTCGAGGAGAGGCAGAGAGAATTTCAATACGCTGCTCTCTCGCGTGTGCGGGTTCGCGAGGGGGCAGCTTCTCGTTCGCTCGTTCACGAAATCGAGAGCGCGCGGCTCGTTTCACGGCGGCTTTTACGGGCGATCGAAAAATCGATAGCCGCTTTCCGACGGTGAAGGTATCGCGACGTGACGTACTCCAGATAGACGAGCGTTCAGCGTAGAGTACGCCAGAGTAGGAAGCACGATGGGGTAGGTAGCGCGGATGAGCTTTGACCCTATATGCTACCAGGATATCCATAGAAGGTTCGCAATGAGGATAATCATTTCTCGGAAGAAAGCTGCGAGCACCATTCTTCGTGAGCGTCGAGTATGTTTAGCGATTAGGCAAGATGATTGACTTCACCTGTTGCCCTTTTCGAGATTTATGGCGTAAAGAAATAAATGTTACTCGAGAATCGCGTTGCATCCACCTTTCCGACGTACGCGCCAAATTCTTTCAGACGTTTGATTTACAATGAACTTTTTTGAAATTCTACGAGCTACGATTCGTACCATAAAGGGATAATACAACGACGTTTTGTCATTTGATAATTTATTTTCTTTTATTTTGTTTTTGCATGCGCGCATGATTTTTGTGACGATTTGTAACGATTTGTAACTTATGGATTAACGTTTAAGACACTCGGTGAATTAATGGCGGCGTAAATTCGACGTCGCCGGTGAAATATTATATTGACAGAAAATTATAATTGGAATATTCCGAGTTTTACTCGTCAAAAACTAACTATCATTTACTGGTCTTTCTGACTTGGTTAGTTATTTCTGACCAGTTATTGAATAGTTACTATTCAGTAAATTCAAAATAAAAAGCCAGTTTCTAGATAGTCAGTTTTTTTAAATATTTTTCTACTTAAGTTAGAAAGTTCCTCCTTCATCAGCGTTACAATAAACAAAGTAAATGAGCATAAAGTCACTAAATAAATAAATAAAGTATCGCAATTTAATATTTTGTGTCAAAGTGACGTCAGATAGTGCTTAATGTAATCATTACTTATACTCTATACTTCAAGTACAATTATCCTAAAGAGCCTATAGATATCAGACTAAACTGTCAATAAGATTGAGATAAAGTTGGAGAAATCAAAGCAAAGTTTAATAAACTTGATATTGGTTTCTTTTAATTGTTGAATTCCAATTCAATTTCAATCTCTAATCTACGATTTAATCAAACAAAGATTTAACCAAACAAAGATTAATTGCATTAAATTTTGAATAAACGCGTTTTGAGCTAAAATGGCGGTACAAATTGCGGTACTTTGTTCAACTAGTAACTTTAGATGATCGCACTTGCGTCAAGGAGGCAAATCCAGCCCGAACCCGTTAATCGCGAGTATAATTACGATAATCATTCATCAATCGCACCGAGAACGTGTCTTCCCTATCGCATCTCGAGGTAGCACGCGATGCATCTGCATTACGATCTGCTAATGTCCAGTTCCTGCGCACAACGAAACCAGATAGATCGAGGACGGAGGCAATGAGAAATATTGTACGTCGCGTTGAATAAACAATAAATCACGCCATCTTCCGCCTTTTACAGGTTGTTTGTAGAAAGTGTTAACGTCCGATTTATTTTACCGCGTATTTATTAGGAGTCTCTTTAAAGGATCTCTATTGCTTCAATCTCTCTCCAAAAACTTTCGCAATACTACGGAGTCTCTTCGACGCGGGTTCGGTCAATGGTAGCAGAGTTATAGCAATATAATTTTACTTTCGTTATTGACACACAACGACGCTAAATAATCGCGTTACGCTTCTAAACGGCGATATGTCAAAGTGACCGTTCTACAACAAATCAGTCGCGAAATATTCCTGCATGCGCAACGCATTTGTATGCTAATTGCGACAGCCGCGATCTTTGCGATGAATAATCCGTTAGACGGGATTATACCTATACACACCTTTGACTGCATTCCGGATTGTTCGGTTCGTGCTTTCGTAACACGCGCAACATTCAGAACGATAAATACAATTAATGGGGCGAAAGTTGGAGCACGCCCGCGCGCATTTATTCGCATTTCGCGCTGCGTGATGATTGACGCGCGATTTAAACGTCGTGCGTTCGAGAAAAGGCGCGACGGCGAGTTCACGACGGGCCTCGGCGGGCGGCGAATAATGCGTCTATCCCCGCGTGCGAATAGAACGTCGCGAATAGAGACATTAATAAAGCGCTCTTCGTGACGACGACGAGGGAACGCAGAAGGAACGGAGCGCGCGGCCGGAATCTAATAATCTCCCGGTGCAATACAATACGCAACGAGGCAGGCCTTGGGTAATGGATGCTGCCCGGTCTGGTTGGATGATGTTACGGGCGATGGTGCCCCAGATGGTGGTGCTATCTCGGGACTCTGATGCTTACTCGGATATACGCGTTATCGGTCAGGCAATCGTGAGCATCGAATAAAAACGACCGGCTGGCCGACGCCGACGTGGCGTTGATACGGATGCTGCGGAACGGAGACCAGGCGGATGATGCGGTCTTAATATAAAGTGGAGCGAAAGAACCCTCTCGTGGCTTTACCATTATTATCTCCCGAGAAACGATGAGTCGATAATTTTCATTGTTTATCGGTACATCATCGCTGAGACGCTTTAAAGAAGCGGAGCGAACACTTCAGTGGATTTGAAAACACTTCCCTATTACTTAATCCGATTTTTCCGACTTTCACGTTTTATCCAATCATTACCTTGTCCAGTTATCTTCATATCGCTTTTTAACTCTTGTTATTTCTCGTACTTTGAGCAGGTCGCTTTATTAGCAATCAATTCGAAACTGACGATGGTTTTATTGAAATCCGGCCGGATATCCGGCAGAAGGAAGGAGGCTGCAGGTCGTCGTTCGCGTAAAAAGCTCGATCTCCGACGAGTCCTCGAATCGCCGCGGTTCATCGAAGTTATCGACCAGAGTCCGGTTTCTCCTCGCATCGTCCTTTGTATATTCGATCGATTCGCGGGACAAAACGCCTTGCCGGCCACGTGTAAACGAGAAAATGGAATGAGTTTACTAGTGTCCAGTCAAGTTTATCGCGTACCCTTTGCGAGACTTCGGTCGGCCATTAGTCGGTGTCAGCTATGCGCAATCTTCTCCTCTCCTTCTGGAGCAAGAAACCCAGGAACTCACGACGAAGTAGAAGCTGGACTTGTAACATGACCCCTTCAACACCTTCGTGGAATTAAGATATCGGAGAAGGAAAATGGGTTTATTGTCCTTTCTTTTTTTTAATACTTTACGAGTTTCTTTCCTCTTACTTGTTACATACTCATTATCATAAGAATGACTTCGGGCATTGAACTATTTATATATGCATAGTTGAGTATGTAAGGATTGAAATATTCCAATTATCTAACTATATATAATATAGTTTAACTGTAATTTATATCATTTTTTTGGATAGCCATATAAAATGTAATTATAGTTAAATTATAGCAATTGAAAACCATTTTTGTAGTACTAGTAATAATAATGTTATACATATTTGTCGATAGAATTATGCATATACTTATTATTACTAACCTTACAGTACTAATAATAATAATCATAGTAATTACAGTTACAAATATCAAAAATTGTTCTCTCAGTGTACGTAACTTAGCTGATTAGAATAGAATGATTTTTATCCGGTATACGTTCTTCGTATTGCGAGGTGCACAAACAAGTATATCGCGGTGATATTTAATCGGGACGACTAGGAAACGATCGTATAAGCAGGCTGCCGACAAGAGCAGTTCGCGCATTGTTCCAGCGCTACGCCGATATGCAAATCGCACCGTTAGAACGCCGTTATTGTATTTCACCCATATCACCGGCTTATTAACTTTGGCGTTTATGACCTCTTGAACCGCGTCGATCCGAGGCTCGAGAGTGCGCTTTACCGTCCAGTTTATAGCGACGCGTACCGACTACTATCGAGAGCGGAATTAAAACGGTCGGCAAATAATGTCGTTCGCAGGGACACGCCCGTTATTTGTATCCATCGTCGGGTATATACCTACGGATCCGCCTCGTTCCGATAATTTATTCACGCGCGCGGAATCGTGAAAATTTTATTACTCTGTTGCACCTGATCGCGCGCGCGCGCGCGCGCGTCGCCGGTCAGCGAGCGAACGGGGCTGTATAAACGATCGCGGATATCAGGTGAATGAAATGATTAATACTCCGCATCCTGTTATCCGCCTTAAGAATCCCGCGCCGTATCCGAGAAAATCGCGACGCATAAAGGCGCGCTCGCAACAAACTCCTCGCGGATAACGATCGCGTGGTCTCCGTGTTGTGCACCGAGGACGCAAAATGTAAGCATAAAACGTAAATGAGAGACTCGTAGAGAGACTCGCTCGAGGAGGTAGTCGACGTCAGTCGCCTGTAGCGTCGTTCCTTTGAGCGCGTATATCGATAGCATCGGGGGTCGCGGTCAAACACCATGATCAATATTTCCGCAGTCGCACGTGGGAGTATCATGGCAGGATGACGAACATATGCACTTCCATGGAAACGGATATCCTGCAAGCCTGTTTTGTAAACAATCTTCTATTTCATATTCTCTTAATTAGAAAAGTAGACACGCACAATTAAAAACTCTGTGATATTTTGAAACTGTGATATTTTGTAATTTATGAGATGTGTGCCGATTCAACCAATTTAATTGAAATTATTGTTTCGTATTATTAGTGTGCAATCCTTTCCTTTTTTTTTCTTAAATTTGATTTGTGCCTTGTGGTACATTAGGAGATAAAAAGTAATAGATATACATAAATAATATTAAATTTTATTCTATTCTGCAGCTCTGTTCATAGTTCTTCAACAGAACTACGTATATACGGTTGAGACATCCGGAAACTCCGGCGCTAAAACCGACGTAGTCTTCCCCCGAGCTATCAAATTCCGCGAGAATAAAGATGTGGGATACATCGGACGCCTCTGTGAATGGGATTATTAATATTTCCTGTCTTGCACTTCTCTCTCTTTCTCTCTCTCTCTCTCTCGCGCGCGCGCGCGCGGCCTTTCTCCGTACCGTCTGTGTGCACACACGAGATACCCTTGCCGATAATTTATGCGAAATCATGAAATCAAGTTTTACTACTTCTTGCCCTTCGGCTATCTTCGAACTATCCGGATGAGAGAGATCTTTCTTAGATAATTATCCCTTTTCAAAGATTGTCTTTTTAACTTGCAAATAAGAAGATACATTTTTTTCTTTATGCACAACATTTACAACATATCAATGTTAACGTATATCAGTGATCGGCATCGGATGAATATCTCGGCTCGATTTTCGTGTTGACGCGTTTACTGTTCTCTTTTTTAAAGCCTATGTCACATATTGGAGATTGTATTAGAGATTGAGTATTGCGAATTGAAGATTAGAATTGAGCCAATCAAAACAAAATGGATTAAAATTAAAGTGATCTAACTGGTTGACTTTTAATCTCTAATTTGCAATTCTTAGTCTCCAATGCATACTTGCAATTAGTATGACACATGTGAACGCGGATTGGATTCAATTTGCAAATTGTAATTCATTGATCAACCAATCTAATTGATTAGTCAACGATTCGCAGTTTACAATCCGAATCCAATTCGCGTCTACAATGTATAGGGTGATACAGGCTTTAGTTACATAAATTCAACGGTTGTCAACAAGCGAGCGGCAGAAAGAATAGCAAGTGTTGAGACGAAAATTGGACCGAGATGTTATCTTAGGTAGACTACTGGCGCATATTTTATGTTATGTTGAAAAGCACACTTACAAAAATAACTCTCTTCTTGTGAAAAGCTGAGGATCTTTATATTTTCAGGAAGATAAATTTCCATACGTATATGAGATTGTCCGTGAATAGATAATTAAGATACCATATATTAATATTCGATCGATGTTGATTTTCTGTTCTTATTTACAGCGGTATTCTCCATCACGATGATAGAATATTTAGTCGATGACATGTTGCATAAAACTTGTCCACACGACAATTTACATTCCATCGTAACATCATGCGTGAAATAGAAGTGCTATGTGTGTGTGCAAAAATAGATATATATTATTTCTGGTGCTATGTAGCAGTAGCGCTTCTTTTCGATGATACATGCTCAGCATTATATTAATTGATCGCTAATAGCTACCTTCGCGACGCCGAGTAAGCTTACGTAAATGTGAAATTATAGAGAAAAGCAGTAGCGTTATCATGGTAAATCGTTATTTATCGTGTCGAAATCGGCCGGATGCGCTGATCCTCTATATAGCGACTTCATACGCGGATAATTAAGATATCCCGCGCGTCGGATAGATTTATGAATATTTTCTGTGCTCTTCTCACCTCCGTCCTCGAATCACACAACGTTGCGAGAGCGGCAGCGAAATTTGCTTTAACGTGTCACGCATTAATATCCTGTAATTAATTTTGATCATGCTGAAACATAAAAACATCTTTCAACGTAACAACTGGATTTGCGTGCATCGGTTGTAAAATCTAATGTGCTATTTGTAACGCGAATTGAACTTTTTACGTATTGAGAAGAAAGTCTGGTAATAACTATCAAATGTATTTTACCGTATACTAAATATCGATACAATATTTAAGCATTATCAAATATAATAATAGTAATCAGTTGTTTGATAATAATTATTAAATATTTAGAAAAGTAAAATTAGCGTTTATTTGCTAAAATTAAACGCTAATTTTTGTATTTGGTTATAAACATTTCATTAAAGTTATTTCACCAAAGCATGGTGAATATAACCAACTAGGCTCGATTATAATTATAAAACTTTATTTCTAATGGATACAAAATTTTATTATTAGTCATTTTTTATATATCGTCTGTTATTAATGTCTGTGAATTAATAACGATTTTGAATGCGTTCCATTTGACGCTCACAATGCTTGAGAGCATTATTTGTCTTCGTTCAACATATTTAATAAACAACAAGGATGAAATGATTTCATGAGCGTTGCGAGCGTCAAGTGGAACGCATCTCTAGATTTGCATAAGACAGATCACGATGAAGATTATGTCAAAGCGCAGACACGGGTAGAACTAGAGTCACCAATTTGGTGAACTGATCGGATAATTCGTTGACGAGATCCATTTGGAGATTTGTCGGGAGAACGGTACGCGATTGATCGATTTACTAATCTAATATGGTCACTCGTCCTTACGAAACTTATTGTAATCGAGTTTACCAATCTCTTGAGATGTTATAAAAATTTTGTCGCGTTGTTCGCGCTATGTCCACGTGTAAATTAAGATAACCGACGAAGTGCGTTTAAAAAAACAGGTAGTCACGACGCCCGGTGTTTCGTACGGGAATAATGTGAAATAAGTATTTTTACATGTTCTTCTTTTACGACGCGACGTATCATTACTTTAATGCATCGTTGCCGCTCGCGAGGAAGAACGGACGAGCGGCGAATCGAAATCGTCTTGATCGTCGGCGGTAACGGAGTAGGTTACTAATAGTGGGCTTGGTGGGTCGGTGGGTTGGTAGACTGGGTTGGGCTTCTTAGAGGTCCACCGAGGTCAGCTGTGTACGCGAAGGATATGGTTGCCCAAGGCACCGATGACATCGAGGAACGAATAACCGGGTTCGAGAGTCGACCGAGTCGAGAGGAACGAGCACGTCGGCCGGACGAAGACCTGCCTTTCAATGAAACGTTCCCGAATAATGATGCCAACCCTTCTTGATTACGAGATCATTCGCGTTCAGCGGCGTACCTTCTCGTAATTTTCCACACAACACACACAGTTGATGTTTCCATTTACCGGGGGGAAAAAAAAAGTTCTTTACATACGCGATCCGTATCGTATTAAACTTTAATTTGTAAGAAAGAGTTTCTGTTTTGAAACAACGACTTGTGAAACAAAGCTGATATTTTTAGTGAAGGAAATTTTATACGAAATTAATTAAACGATTAATGAAAGAAGCGATATCGGCGACTAGGAGAATTATGAAAATTATAAAATAATTGATTATTTAAAAATTGTATAGTATATTGATTATGAGATTAAGGAAACAAGATTGTTTAGAAAGATGCAAGAAATCATACAATTTGCATGAAAATCTATTTTTTTTTTTTTTTAAGATAGCATACATAGCGTTTTGCATAATCGGGACTTTTGCCTCAAATAATTAATATGCGTGCACCATCTTCGGAGGTCCGCTTGCGATGTGTGTCGCTGGTACATTTACGCGAATAAGTATTTCATGCACAAGTTAGAGAGACTGGTGTGTGAGACTTCGGCGGATGAGAGAACGGTATAAAAAGGAGAGAGGAGGCGAACGAGGAGGAGATGCTGAAGAAGGCACAGGTCATGCAACAACAGGAAGGTTAGTTGCTCGGGGCGGCGACAAGCGAGCGAACACCATCTCGCCATGGCTCTTACATACGTAACCGGCTCTCATAATAATTTCACTCGGCCACGAGGGACCTGGCACGATGTGCAACGTATGTTTCCTAGAAGCTCGTCCTTTCCGCGCGCGCGTTTGCGAGAGGAAAAAACAGACTACGTCAGTCATCATTATATCTCGGCCGGAACAGAAAAGGAAAGCAGGTGTGATTACCAATTGAGCCGATCTTTCTTGAGCAGTTACAGTCGAGTTACGAGAATTATACGATGCAGGATGAATTTTTTGAAAGATCGTCCCACACTCATCCGCGCGCGCGGTAATAATAAATTTTAGAGAGACGTTGCTCTTTATCGAAAATTGCCATAATAACAGTCTTTAGATTTAATCTGTAACCGTGTGTGAAATTAATTTCTCAGAATCATTTCTCTACTTTATTTGCATAAATCATGTATGAAATGTTACGGTACGGAGTAGTCGGTTGCATTTTATTGATTTAAATAGGAAGATGGGATTTACTACTGGCGCGTGCGTCGTTTACACAATAGTGCATAATCACGGGTGCAATGACCATCATCAACCGCTTGTTGTTGGTTCCGGTGCGTTATTTCAGGGTGGTCTTCAATTGCCACGGCACGGAGATGAAATTCATTCTTTATCGCTCGCACCTGTCTAAGACACAGATGTTACGAGAGTACTCGTTAGCGAAATATCACGTTAAACAATACGAAATATAGTAATTTATCGCGGCATTTTCGTGACTTTCTCTTTTACCGGGTTTCTGCATGATTTCGACGAGATTAGTTGTGACGCATAAGGCAATTTAAGGAAATCGGGTCAATCAGGATAATCGTGATACTATAGAATATAACTTTCAATTTACGTGAACTCCGTAATGGTTGTGAAGCTTTTTTTAAAATAATAACTAACTTAATGGATATAACGTAGGATCAATGACCATCAATTATATCCTCAAAGCGGTGTCACGTTTTCCCAAATATCACATCATTTCGCTCGACTACTCTATTCGCGCGAGAGAGTATCGCATTTTCTGTAACCAATGAACTAAAATAATCGCTTGAAGAATTAGGTCTCTGAACATGCTTCGACGATCTGTGTGATTTTGTCGTATATTTATATACTATATTACTATATACATTTATGCTGTATTACATTTTCCACGTGGGTAATTTCGCAAAATTGCGTTTCTACGCGACTGGCATACGCAAGAGAGAGATTCAATCGCGACGATCGTAATCGGTTAGAGAGTGCTAATGCAGGCATCGTCGTCGTTAAACCTTTAATTAGGCACTCTCGAGTGTATACACCTGCGCGATTTCATGCGGCGTCTGAGTGTAATTGTGCCTCGCTCGGTTAACCCTTTATCCGCGATCTTGGGCTGCCGTATCGACCGTTCAACAATCTTTCGACGAGTCCCTTCGTAGCCCTCCTCCTTTTTTCCATCTCGCTATGCTCTCGTGATTACCAGTGTTTGGATTTTATGTAATATTGGATAATTAATTCTGATCACACGGATCGTGAATTTTTTCTTTGCGCCAACTTGAAAACGTGAGTCGTGCACTCAATTGTTCTACATTCGAAATTGCGTACGATTCGGAATCGTCCAATATGCTGATATTTACGAGGAGATTTTGTAAAGATTTGCTGATTTTTTTTTATTTTGTAAAATGAAGTAATTAACTGTGGGCTATACTATCGATTGTGTAAAAGACCACTGCTTAAATGTAATAAAGAAATTTTTACTAAATGCACATGCACACTTCAAATTCAAATGTGTGTAAAAGTGACTTATCAATATGTGTGTGTGATTTAGTTTTTGTATAAAGATGATATTATATTACACGTTTAAATGTGTAAGTCTATTTTTATACAGTGTGTTGTTTTTACACAGAAAAATTAATCAATAATCACACACTAATATATAATGATATATTGAAGTGACTTTTTATACACTTGGATTTGCTTCAAACATATTACATATAAAATATATTTATAACTGTAAATATAGCTCGCTTGATGGACATCAAGGAAATTCCTTGAGTCAAATTATAATTATATTATCGCATCACCGGTTTATTTCCTTTAAACCATCGACGCTCGCTGATCTCTCCTGCTTGATTTTGTCGATCTTTTGTTTTGTGATGATTGGTGATTATATATCGTCTCAATGGTGATCGCGATTATCGGGATTTCTTCGCTCCATTGCAAAGCTCACGTAGCGCATGTTTTAGGATTGATGGACAGTATGGATCGTTTGTACGCCTTCTTGCTTCTATTACGGAAATCGCCGCGGAATCGTTGACCGTGACAGATAGTATTCAGGACGATCTTGTTTCTCACCGGATTCGTTTAAATTAGCCACAAGTGGCTGCATGCTTCGCGACGATAATCGATTGGCTTTCGATATACGGTTTGACGAACATTTATCGGCTTATTGGAAACGCTCGGCACATCGTTCTCGCGGCAACGAGAGATCTGTTCCGCGATTATACTTTCAATCGATCCGTTTATTATCTAATCCACATCGCCGCATCCATTTCGGCTCAAAGATACCTGTAACTCGATATCAGTTTTTAAATTAAGAAATGCACGCTTCCTGCAGTCGTTAAGTGCATATTATACGGAATAGTAAAACCATAATATTTAATTGGATATAGCTGCATATAAATAACTTTACGTTTCTTTAAATTTTTAAGCAAAGCTAATTCATCAATATAATTCTGTGTTTATTTCTTTTCGTAGAAAGCTTAGCAAATCTGAAAAGAAAAAGAATGTCGTAGATCCGTTTTGCTTTTCGTTTTACCGTTTTATTTTTTATTTTTGTTTGATTACATAAGTCGTTATATGCAACAATTTCTTTAAATACGTAAGTGATAGTAACGCCATTTTGAATATATAATTTTGCGTGTACAAAATTGAATTTACGTCGTGAACTACCGGAGGTAGTTGTGTCAATTATTTGATCCTTGTGAAAACCTTGAGGCGGCTTAAATCAGTTTGTTTTTCATTGAACAAAAACTCCATGTGAGACAATAATATCTTAACTAGCATCTCAATAGGATTAATTAATACGAGAGAATCAACAATCGCGAAGGTGAGAGAAGATTCTCCGGCTATGAGTTATAACAACGACGCCGGGCAACAAGAAATATTTGCATCTTAGATTATTTGTATAAAATCTTAAAATTAATCTAAATTTAAATTAATATCTAAATATATGAATTAATAAGCAACTGTAAAAAAATATCTAATATAAATATAAATATATTTAAATTTGTTAATTTATATTCTGATAAAGTCGTTGACAATCGCAGTATCAAATCCCAAAGGTATAAGAAGTTTCCATTTGACACGATTATATCTTAATAATATCCTAATTTAGAAGCGTGTTATGTATGACAAATATCGATGAATTCGATTAATTTGTAGTGTCGCGTGCTTTGTCGTTTCACTGTGTGGAACTGCCACGAAGTTATTCAGCCGGAGCGGGAGCGCGATGTAAGGCGCGCGGAATGGATAGCGTGTAAGAGCACGATATCGAAGGGTCAGACCAAGGCATTGGCAGCCAATAAGATAGCAGCAACTTCCTTGTTTGGCAACGACAGCGATCGAGAGATCGCAATTAGGCGAACCGCGTCAAATGCTCTAGCCGGTGGGTTCTTATCTCGCCGCATGGCCATTCCGTTCGCTTTCTCTTTTCGATCGAGCTACCGATTTCGGTGGAAGTCGAGATGGCAGACACCTTGGTACCGAGATCACGGCGACCTGCCCTACGTAAGACGTTTCTTCTTCTTTCTTCTTTTATTTTCGCACGACGGAAAGAATGTATTGTTCATTCTGGTACTTTGTTCCTTTTGCATTCTTTACACAATTCGCAAAATAACAGATGCAAGATTGAAGCAGGGTGACATCTGGCTACGAGATTTTCGTAGAATACCAGCAAGTCCTTGGCAATTTCCTGCTAGGAAGTACACGGTACTTCTTGTCCTTCGAAGAAGTTACGATCTCTTGAAGTGTCGACGCGGTAGCGTTTTGCGTTTTTTTGTCTATTACGCGTGAGTTACCGGTGAGAAATTGGTTACAGCTTGATGATTCGCTGCTGGTGGCGCAAAAACGTTAGCATGATCTCTATGTGCGTACATTTTTATATTACATAAAATATCTGAAATTTCATATTATATAAAAACTACTTTATACGAAGCAAAATTATAGAAATATAATTTGTTGCCAAGTATTATTCGATTCGACGTTTAATTGACTGTCACTTCTTGCTATATAATTAACAATTTAATAAACAATTATTCGTAAAGGATTATTCATAAAGGATAATTAACAATTTATTCGTAAAGAATAAAATAGATTGTATATTTCTCAAAATTATTGCACAAAAAGATAATTAAACAAAATATATTATTTTAAAAATATAAATGAAAATTAAAAATGTGATATTATTTGAACGCGCGAAAAATATTGTATTTGTACAGTCTAGAAATTTAGCTCCTAAAATTAGAAACACAAGCGCGAAACTCATTTGTTTATATTAGAATAGAACATATTCATTGTATAAAAAATTGCTATATATAATTTATATATAAAATTGCTAATATCAACATGTATTTTTTACAAATAAGGCTTTTTTTACTAAAAATTTTTTGTACGAGTACTTTTTACACTCACTGTAATTTGTTGATATTTTACTTTACGACGTTAAATCATTAAATGACTTTAGATAACAGAAACATATAAAGATATAATTTGTTCTACCATTTCTTATTGATTTATAGTGCGTATCAATATATATGTGTGTATCAAGAAACGAGATATAAAATATTTTCTTTTCGCGACTTTCGCGAATCATGCAATTTCTTGAAATCAGCGAATTACGATGGCATCATCATGAGATTTTCTCGGAATCGAGCACTTTATGAATGGTTGACGGATGACTTTTTTTCGAAAAGTCGTAACTAGAGCTAATATCTACGACACCTTACGGAATATTATATTACAGATATCCTGCTGGCGTTATCTCCTTGTAATTAAAATCTTGAGACTAATTGAAATGAAACAAGACGCAATAGAAAATGTTTATCAAATCTTTAGCAAACTAGATCGCTAAAAGAAAAAAAGATTTATACGTTACAACGTCATATATAAAAAGGACTCGAGGCTTGGATTATTGATGGAGTATCAGGGTGTAATTACGATACTCATTGTTAAACAAAATAAATCGTATGCAAATATATTTAAAATTTTAAACAAAAAAAAGCAAGTTTTTAAGTTTAAGTTTTTGATTGATTTTGTTTAACACTTTAGATATTACTTCTCGTTCAGCAATTACTCCGCAAGACATATTTCTTATATTTCTCTCTAGTAATAAAAAGCTTCTCAATATAGCTTGTCACGACGAAGGTAATAATTAATACGCGTAGTATATTTTTATTCATATGTACAAGAAATTAATTGCACTTAATAATATAAATTTAGATGTCTCTCTTTATATTTACATTATTATTTTTCTAGGAGAATATTTTTATAAAGTTGTATTTTTCCACTGTGATTCCGCTATACGTACGCCTTTTCGTCGCTATATTTACACCTTGCATTGTCGTTCACCACGTTCGCCGTTAAATACTCATAGTGTGCCTGTTGCGTTGAGGTACCGTTCGGTATTCGCGCCGAATACGCATATTCATTTCGGTTTTTGTCGCGACGCGCACGTCGCGTATTTTCTTTCACGGTTGAACCTGGTGGCATGTCCATCGTTACAGCCACTGTTGCCTGGAGAACCCAGCACAGCGAGGCGACATCGAAAAAGACCCACTCGTCTTCGGGACATTACCGGCGCTTTAGAGATCCTTATGGTGTTCCTGGTACAAGCGTGAGCGCGCATACACGGCACGAACGAAGCGGTACAGGAGCCTCCCCGTCGTAGCTCCTGTCAGCTTCCGGTATAATAGTTTCTTAGGGAAGCCACGTAGATGGTTGTCGGCCATCGACGACGTTTTTAGCTTTATGCTTCGCGTCCACTGAAGCGATTAAAATATAGCGATGCGGTCTCGTATAAATTACGGTTTTATTTAAACGTCGGTGAGACACCGTTGAAGCAACACGGATTCCACAAGACTGTGATTTATTCGAATGATCGCGTTGAGAGAGTTTAATTTGAAAGAACATGAGTTATCGAAAGAATTCAAGGAATGAATGTTTTAAAAGGAAACATATTTTCTTTTATCTTATATCTAATTAAAAACGTAAATTTTTTTTATTTATGAGTCAGAAAAGAAATAATTAACAAAAATTTGTATACTTGAAGTAGAGATTATTAATCGTGTTGTCATGCTTTTGTTTTTTAAAATAAATTAGGTGAAACGTGTGTTACATTTAGCACTCGAAAAAAATAAACGAAAAATTTGTTTTATTATAATACTTTAGCAGAATTTACTGTTCAATTCGCGCGCGTCTGCTTTCTCTTTGCTGATAAAGTATAATTTATCGTAATCTTATTATACCGATAAGAGATAATCGCGATCTTTCTCATCGAGCGCGTTTTAATTTGATTCTTTTGATTGCACCTTGAACAAATGCTAAGAATCGGTCGTTGATTATAGACCAGTATTTATATCATACTTGTCACTAC
This sequence comes from Acromyrmex echinatior, assembly GCF_024713525.1. Taxonomy (NCBI): domain Eukaryota; kingdom Metazoa; phylum Arthropoda; class Insecta; order Hymenoptera; family Formicidae; genus Acromyrmex; species Acromyrmex echinatior. The sequence continues at coordinate 1,439,482 of NC_141866.1, read as the reverse complement.
CTACGACCGTTGGACTCGTACACTTATTAACTTTTTGTTCAGGCTGATTGAGCGACACGCTCCACGTGGCGCGTGTTCAGGATAATGCCTGGAATGCTTTCCACCGATTCTGAGCCGGTAGCCCCTCTCCCTCGCATAGTGCAAGAAAATGGTAGCTATTACTGAAATTCAACTTGCTATGTAACGTTCACCGCGACGGCGACGCGCCAGAAGGCGCCGGTTAAATTACGGCGCGATGTCCTATTTTACAAAAAGAGACACGAGAGTCGTTGATTTAATACATAAAAGCAATTATATTTATCAAAATAGTACGACAAATAACGCTCGGATAAATTGTAGTTGAAGTTTTAATAAATCGTGTCACATAAATATTTTAATAATCTTGTGTAATCTATGCTAATATATTACTTCTCTTGATATGGAAATATATTATGTTGAATATGTATTTGAAAGCCACACTGATAATAATTTTGTGATGTAAAATCGTTTAATCAGCTCCGGAGAAATGAGAACTGGTAAATGATAAGAGACAAGTAACTGTACTGACTGGACCAGACAGATGATTTACTAATTGCATGTGCTAAGGAACGCTTAGCTATAACGACAAACTCATTACAACTTCTTATTGAGGAGACGAGCGGTAAAAATCTTGTTGCCTCTCACCCGATCCATTAAGTTGCAGCATCTACTTTCTATGTGTACATTCGGCCGGAGTGCACGGTTCTGTGTGCATATGAAATCTTATACAAATCGTATACTCAATTGCTATTCCTGATATTATTAATAAATACACGCGGACCGGCGTGACACCGCGAGCGATTTAGTTAGTAACAAGAACATCGAGGAATAATTACAACGAATACGTATCGCAATCAGATCACCGGTTGACAGTAATCCCTTATCGTAAATGTGAGGAACTTGAAGAGCGAGATCAGCTCATCGTCATCATCGTTGTCGTCGTCGCCGCCGCCGTCGACCTCGACTGATGATCGATCAGCCTCGACAAACCTGGGTCCGCTTTATAACGGCGTTAATCTCTCTCTATCAGGAGGGGAACAGGAGCGCGGGGGCATTTGAAGGAGAAGGTTATATTCCCCCGGAGTTGCCATAAGTAATCATGTCGACCCGTGGAAGTCGTTGGGCTCTCTCGACGATGAAGAAGAGAGTGACGAGGCGAGAGGAGGATCGACCGAGAACGAGGCAAAAAGAAGAAGCCACCAAGAAATGCGGCCGAGAAAGAGGGGTAAAGGGAAAGGGAAGAGGAGAGGGACAGAAAGACAGGGAGAGAAAAAAAGGAGTGAGCTGAAAGAGTGACCGCAGTAGGAGAAGTCCAGGCGGGGCCCTTCACTGCGAGGACAAAGAAGACAAATAGAAGAGAGGAGAGAGAGAGAGAGAGAGAGAGAGAGAGAGAGAGAGAGAGAGAGAGAGGAGCCAAGCAAGGTGCTTGGGACGATCCGATCGCTCGGTCACTACCTTAGCCACGGTGTAATCTCGTTTATCGAGCAGCCTTTCTGCAATTATCATAGAGCTGGTGTATATTTTCGGATTGTACTTCTCATTTTACTCTTCGTCGACGTACATTTCGTTTCATGGTATATAACGCGGAGTATAAGCTAATACATGTAAGGGGACGAAGATTTGAACGTTGTTATTCATTAGACATGCGAATCGACTTACAAAGTGGTTTTCTCGAGCGAACGAATAACGCTTGCACAACACGGAGAAAAATAAACACGTGAAAGTGAATTTAAAATTTACGCTTCACCTCGTATTGAGGTATGCCGGTCTTTTGGGACTCGTTAAGATATGTCGAGTCAGATCGACGAGCTCGACGGACCGAAATCGAAGGCAATTGCGAGCTATCGGGTCCCTGCTGGACAGTGTAGTCGAGATAACAGGCTCAGCAAGTCGTTAATCAGCAATAATTACCGATTGGAGATACGTCATAACGCTTGTGCAGCAGCCTCGCCTTCGGTGGTATCTCACCGCGAGAAAGAAAAATCGAACGCCCCGATTCAAGGTCTCACCGCGAGACGATCGGAAACGAAAGGGCTACTCTGTCCCGATGACTCTCATCTATCTTTCGCCTCGGTATAAACGAGATTGCTTCCGCATCTCTTGGCTTGTTTTCTAATTTACCGAGTCTTATAAAATATAAATCACGCGTCGCGTCGTTCGTATCTCCTTCATTTGCGTTATCTCCGATTTAGTTTCGTGCCGATCTCATTTGCATCGCGAGCAGGCGGTTAAATTAACTGGCGTTTTCCGCCTTAGGAAATTGAAATTGTTCGTCATGTAGGATGCAACTATATTTTCGATTATTGCCTTCATTACTTGCACGAGACGTTTAATATTGTCCGCATGATCGCAAATATGATCGCAAAGTAATGTGGTTACACTGGTAGCCAGCGCGATCGTGAGGTATTCGAAGGCATGCTTATGTCGTGCGTGATCTCTCGACCCTTGACTCCTGAGGGAATTTTATTTTAAAAAGTCATGCAGAGAAAGAGAGTTACATAGTAGTAGCCGACGTCGCCGGCGGCGATTATTTCGACCACTCACGCCACTAGTAGTTACACCAAATTAGACAGAATTTATGCGCTGGTGCGAGGCATACCACGCTCTCGACAATCCTGTGGGTTCACTTTCAAGATTTTGAAGCCACATATTGTTCCGCGCGAATGTCTGACGTGTACGGTGACTCCAACTCGGACTCAGATTTTTCAGATTTTTTTTATCCCGATGGAGTCGACGCATGACGACATGATGGATGCACGTAATGCAATCGGGTTGAAAAAATCATTAAAAAAATCATTAAAAAAGAACTATCGTTCTAGACAACTTTTACCTTTCTTCTCTGGAAATACGGTCCTATTATCTTATGGTTGATTTTTGTCCACGCTGCAGCCAATTTCTTAAACTTCGCCAATTACGCTTCCAGAAATTTGTATTGTACGTTTTGCACTCATCTTCGTCGTTCTTCGAAGTCTCCGAGATTGGCCACCTAATCATTGACAAAGCTCGCGTGTCAATCATTAAAACAAACACAATGTTGTCTGTCGTGCGGATCTGTGCACCATCAGCTATAAGTATAGATGTGGAATAAGTACAAAAATTGCAACCGTTCATCGTTATGATGTTTCCAATGTCCATGCGAGACAATCGATGGCACCACGTTTCGTACATAACCACTGCGGTATCACACTTATTAGATTCGATTACAATAGATGATTATAATAGTGAGCCAGGCTTTTGTTCTAGGGAAGAGGGAAGAGCCAAGTAATGTACGCACGGACCTAATTCTATATTTTATGGTGAATTTTCGGTTGGACGCACATTAAAGTCGTTGTATAATGATTTAATCAAAGTATAAAAATGAAACGCAAATATTTCGAATTTTAAAATACATATTTATCTTAACAGAACAATAAAGGAAGATTTCGCGATTTATTAATCTGCGTACAACGCAGATTTTAATGTATATTTCATTTTTTTTTATGCATTGAGTGCATTCAATCGAATTCGTTATTAATAAATACTTACTCTCCACTAATTCATGGACAAGTAGCATGACGTAATATTTAAGTATTTACTTATAAGAAATTTTAATCGAAAGCGCATTTTCTGTACTTGTGAGTACGCGAATGAAGTTAGCAGATACTCAGATAGCAATCGTAGCAGCAAGTAAGAAATTTTATTTGTGTTATATCTGTTTATATCTTGCTTCATTTGTTTAATTTATTTCACGCTAATCGAGCAGAAATGCCATTTATAATAAATTAAAAATAAAAAGAGCGCGAGAAACTTTCGATGCAAATTCAATACTTGAATATTACTTTATATTGTACGACACTGAAGATGACCCGAAATGTTTGTAGATTACATGATTATTAGATTTTAATGACTTTTAATTATTAACAACTACGAATACCATTCGGTTTGCGACTCGTAGCCTTAAATTAGAATTTTTTGAATATTACTACTTATCCATGAATTAATGGAGGATTAAAATATTTAAAATTTTAGACATCCACATTACTTGATCTTCTTCTTGTAAGTTCTAAATTGTGATTAGTTTATTCTTTAAGCTTTAAACTTTACAATTGCTATCTGGCTAGTTAAATTAAAATTAAAAAATTACAACTTAAGATAGTATCACTTTTTATCCGAAGAAAATCATAGTTTTTTTTAGAGCAAAAAGTTAAAGGCTTACTACACTTATTGTAGACTAAATTTTATGTTTAAAGAAATGTAACTTAAGAGAGAAGCAGAGAATAAAAATTTGTTTTAGATTTTTTTTATCTCTGTTTTACTTTTTAAAATTTTTTGAACTTTTACAGATATTTCTTTTTAGTTATTTTGATTTCCTGATAAGTTTATTGATTGTGCAAGTAATTTGTGTGTATGTGTTAGTGAGCTAGGCATGCGTCTGGCAATAATCGCTTTGATACTTTGATGTATGCAACTGCCAACTTCATTCTGTTCCGTTTTGCTTCAAGTTCTTGGCCATATTTGTTCTTCTCTGCTTCTTTCTCAAGTTACGTTTCGCTATTCGCTCTTAAAATCGAAAACACGACTGGGTGACCTTAATGTGATAAAGGGTCAGCAAACATGCAGCGGCAACTCGAGGCCAGGCCTCGACAAGTACGCGGCTACCTTTCAGCTTCCTGAAGTAGCTACGAGCAACACGCGAAGTTACCGTTTTCTATCTTCGTCTCTATGAAATCCATCTTTTCGTTTGTGCTCCTTACTCAGAGTTTAACCTTCCTTGCTATTCGATTACAGAGAGAGAAAGAGGGAGAGAGAGAGAGAGAGAGAGAAAACATTTAATTATTTAATTGTTTAATTATGATCTACTTGGAAAGCAATTGAAATCATTATAATTTTAATTAAATTTCTACACTATGCTATGACATTTTCATTGCTAGAAAGAAGCATGGAAATGTTTTCCGCGTAACGTTAATGTTCGAATTGATTTTAATTCTGTTACAATATAGGTGAATCTATTACAATAATAGCTAAATTCAATATCTGCAGAAACATCATTTATAGAATTTATTACTTATTTATTACTTATTTATTAACTTATTAATTAAAAGTTTTACAATTTTCTCTTGTATTGCCATTTTAAATTTGAACTTTTGAAATTATCTTTATTTAATATATTGCATCCATAATTTTTATCTTCGTCTGCAATCTAATCTTTTTTAGTACAAGCGACATTGTAACCTTAAATTTCTCTAAAATAAAGGAGGGCTCGAATCTAATTCTTCTTCCTAAAATATTTTGTTAAAAAGGTATTTAGTAATTTAATATTGAAAAGTAACCATGAATTTTTCCACATTTTTTGAAAGCTAAAAACAGTAAGTAAAAAGACGGAGAGAGTACAAATATGACAGAGGGTTAAGTCAGAGTATACATATAATAAAAGACATTTAGTTGTAATCTTTGAAGCAGTTGGAACATTAACTGAAAACCGCTCGCAATCCGGCAAGCAATTACGATAGTCAGTAGCTTTCAGTGGTTAGACAGGATTCTGACAGATAGGTAGGTTGCCCTAAGGGCAACTCTGGTAGCTACTAGCAACACGCTATGCCAAGTAGATGTCTTCGTCCGTAGCTTCCTTCTTGTTCTCCTCGACTTCGTGATGTTTGCTTTTCGACGATGCCGGATTGACATTTTGCTGCGAGCCGTGCGTCGCTGTAAATATCACGATTATCGTCCTGGGGCACGCGATGGTCGCGACGTCGTATTGTATAGTGTATTATGCGACCGGGCTGAAGAATTGCAGCAAAGCCGTACTTATATATGCCGTGTAATAAAAGCGCACTACGTAAATTAGAAATTCCAGCAACACGAGACCGCCGTTATTACATGTCGGGCGAGTAAAATGCTGCTACCGTAGCCGGTTCTCGCAGGTGTTTTGCGCGAGTCGTACGAGAACTTTCGACATCTTCCGAAAAGCAATCAACGCTTTAAGGTGATTTATTTCTCTGAATGTTCTCGCGAAAACTACGCCTCTCTCTGCTTCGTTCGCATTAACGATCGGCAGGTAATAATGCGGTATCGCGTCGTTGGGGTCCTCGAAATGCGTAGGAACCTCGGCAAAAAAGCCGAGAGTCGTCCTCGTTACGTGTCGAAAACGAGCTTCTGGGAAGCTTCGTGTCTGGATAAGTTTTCGTCAACCGCAGACAGGATGCGTGTAAGAATTCTTAGCCGTTGGACCAGAGCTCTCGTCGTCCCTCTCTATACCCTTTCTTCTTTTTCAATCCTTTCTCCCTTGATCCGTATAGGTATATACTTTGTCCCCTTTCTCCTTTTTGTTGCTTTCTCTCTCTCTCTCTCTCTTTCCTTATTCTCGGCTTTCGCGGCCCTGCTTCGGTCAAGTTACCGGTACTGGTAACCTCTCCGTGGATTAATTCGAGATCGGAGCTGGGTGTGTGCAACCGTTCCGTTGGCGTCGGCGTTCGCGTCGGTCGGTTGCACTGTTGCACTGCTGCACTGCTGCACTGTTGCACAGTTGCACGCGCGAGCGGACAAGTGAAGCGAGCGTGCTCTCGCAAACGTAGCGTTATGGTGCATCGCGCGTTGTCCGCACGCAACCTCGAGTTGGGGTCGCGCTATCGGGTCCCAATCGTCCAAATATTTATGAGTCCTGCTCGCTAGCCAGTCGGCTTTATGACGTTGAATTTTATCTGAGACACGCAGTAAAGAAGCATACATTTCTTGCTTGCAGAGCCAGCTGTCCAATGTACACACATCTCGCATGATTTACAAAAAACTGTTCCACCGACTATCCGTTATATGATGCTTTGCTGATGATAATTGTGATGGTTATGCGAAAAAAGACTGAGTTGTTAATGACTCAACGAGTTTAAATAAATATATTTAGAGATTATATATTTTTTAAATTTCTTTATCATTTTGAAGAAACAGTCATCGTAGACGAGTAAAAAAAGAAAGAATACAAAAACAAAGATATAATCGAAGAACTTGCGACATTCAAAAATTTGTAAGAAAACTTGGATGAATGAAAGAGCAAATGAAAGTCAAGCGTAGCTAATGGAGCACAAATATATTTAAAATGTATATAAATATTTGATTCCAAATATTTTGATTCCTTTTCGGGATTATCGGCCATTATCAGCGAATAAAACCAGGTGCATTATTCATTGACTCTGATCCGAAAAGGAATAGAAACTTGTGTTTTTCTTTGAATAAAAATAAAGAACAGAAATGAAAAGAAAAATCTTATCAACGCTTTTATACTTAATAATATTTTTGCTTTAGAACCCTGTAAGCATCATACATTGTTATGACTCCATTGGTTCTCTCGGTAAACTGTAAATCGCGATTTAATCTGTCGGGACGAAAAGTTTCGCGCTATCAACAGAGTAGTCAACTCTCATGAAATGCTGACCTGCCACGCGCGATGTATTCCAGATAAGCGTATCCGCTTTTCTACATATCTCGTGCGTTTGAGTCGTGTGTGCGAATGTAGTTAACGTGGCCCAGCAAAGCGTGTAAAGAGGGCGGTCGGACCGGCCACCTTTATTCAAGGTCGGATCCGGAAAGGAAAGTCCGATCTGCTGGTGCGCGTCAGCTGGTACCTGATCTGAAAATGACACCGTGTATATATGATGCTCCCTCTTTCCTCGCTCTCCTGTCCGTTCCGTGTCAAAGAGCACGGCCGTCGGCTTACTTCGATTATAAAGTGTCTTCCACGTCGCTGCCGCCGCCGCCGCCGCCGCCGCCGCCGCCGCCGCCGTAGTGCTCTGAGATACAAGTCAAGAATTTGACCCTCTTAAGCCCGGCGGGAGTGGCACGTCTCTCGCTAGAAATGATACGAGAGAGGTTTTCTGTCCTACATCGGATCGAGATTGATTCCCTCGATATCGCCAAGGATTACGGCGCGGCGCCGCAAAAGTCGAAACGCGTACGGACGCATTCCGAAGTTGTAGTAAAGTTGGAGGTGCTCATCAAAAGCCGAGAAATTTGCCTACTTACGTAGAATAAAATTCAAAAGGAATTTGAAATTGTGAAATTACAATATATTGCTTTGTTAAATCGTAAATTTTATTCTAGATATTTTCTTAAGTCTTGAATGCGTTTCTTTTTTACTTTCGGTATTTCAACAATAAAGACACGCTTTAACGAGAGTTCTAATTTTCTTAAGTTTTCTAGGACGAATAGAATGTGGATAAATCACGAAACAATCGCGAGGTCAATTGACTCGATTCCTTCAACGGTGCAACGATTGTCCGCACGGGTAAATAACTGCAGCTCGGCGAACCGTGTCGTCAAAGGGCGAATGTCGAAGAATTCTGTTCCTTTCAATGTATTTCTTCGGGGGATAAGAGGAGACAGGGGAAGTGCTGCGCTGTCGCGGATAATCGCGATATATCGCAGGCAGTTATACGCGAAAGAGCGCGCGTGATCGCGAACAATTCGAATCCCTATCTCTCGTGTATGCGCCACACGGAACTGTGTACCGTGCATATTGCTACACGATTTTAATTAATTCGTGATCAGTAGCTCGCGCGCGTACCATACCACGCATGGATTCTTTTCTTCCGTGCTTGCCCTCCCCCCCCACCCTCTCGCGCATGCAAAATCGGCATGCGATCGTTCCTTTGAGATTCCTGGAGGCCGTCGAGCGCTTGATTCTTAAAGATGATAATTTGCATTATTCCCCTCGTCCAGTCTCGCATTTTTTTTTCTTATTATATTGCTTGACTTGCGAATCGATTGACTTGCGAATGCTGTAAATGTCAGAGATACTTAAATTTATTTGATATCGTAATGAATTGATTTAATAGAAAATATTCAGTAAATTTAACACAATTTTGTCCGTATCTATTCGTACAATTCCATTTTAATGGAATTATATCATATTATTTATAGTACGTGAAGATAATGCGCGTTGTATTCTGATAATCAGCATTTCTGCGTTCCTTCCGGTTCTTCAAAATGACTATGTCCTGCCTTTTAGCGGACAAATGCTTGCCGCGTTTGCTCGCCTCGCCGCTTTACGATTTCTCGAGTCATGGATCGCGTTGTCTGTCTGGTAAATCGCACTCGGATAGACTTCTGCAATCCTGGCCGGTGCGGTAGGTGATAACGATACGGTGCATTAGCGGCCGCGTGAATTTCTCATTAGTCATCGACGGTACCCGCTGTAATTTTCAGCACGCGCGCCGTGCTGAAATGTGTACCCGTGTGTATGTGTGCGTGTGTCGGTAGACTCTTTCTTTCTCCCTTCCTATCTCTCTTCTCCTTTTCCTTACCCCGGGTCACCCTCGTGCGTTGCGTTGATAGTTACGACGGAATGTTTAAATCGCATCTTGTTCGACGTGTGCGCTACCGCACGTGTCCTATTAATATCGCATTGCACCCACACGCGGGTTGACGCGCGCGAACCGCTGCACGTTGAAATATGAGGACAGCGGCACGATACGTGCGATCGTACAATGCCGCTCATTAATGGCCGGCAGCTCTGACGCCGGCGTTGCAACGCCGTTGGTTCGCTACGAATCGACTCGCGCGCCGCCAAAGCGCGGAATAGAAGCGATTTGCCTCCTCGCATTAATGACCCGCTAGTTACGGACGATATTTAATCCCATCTGTCAATGTCAGAACGAAAGTTGGCCGACGAGTTGGCGCACGAAAGTGGCGAGCGTGAAAATACGGAGAAGAGCGAAGTACCAATTGGCCGGATTATATCATAGAATGTATGGGGAAAGTTCGTTAAACGAGAATATCTACTGTACAAGTGTGCGCCTATAAGAGCAAACGCAAGTTCTTATAAACGTAGATTGAACGTTTATTATGCTCCAATTAATTCTTTTTGAGCGACGTGTGGATTGAACATAGATTTAATAGCGCGATGGTAGCATAGTAGTTTTATAGCGGAATGATCTACGGAATGATTTGATGATTGTCGAGTTAAATTATAGAGTAATTTCTGAAATAATTCGTAGTAGCTAATACTGTACGTTATTCAAAGGGCTATAACGGTGTTTATAGTAATTTATACAACATTGTCGCATCATCAATTGTGAACACTCGTTATTCCAGTATAGAAGAGATGTGAGAGAGACTGAGAGAGAAAGAAAGAACGTGAGGGGAAAAATGGTGAAAGAAATCGACATTAATGATAGGCGTTGTAGTCTTCGTGGGTGCTCTTACGATTACATGGGTACGAATCTCTGGCGTGTACATGAGAAATAATAAATTAGCCAGGTCCGACAGACCGAACAGACAATCGGGTCTCGGTGCTCAATGTTATTAATGCTGCCGCACGATTCGACGGCGATTATGTTATATAGAGGAGGCCATGACGTATGATGCGGTGCGGGCTCTCTGACGCGATTCATTACGGAAACAATGGATTCTTGGGCGCCTTCGTTAGATCGATGTGCCACGCGGCGTTAGCGTATTCCAACTCGCGCGTCTGTATAATCGTGAGTAATGACGCCGGCGCGCCGCGTCGTGTTTTATGCAATTCCGAGCAGTCGTATCGGTTCGCGTGATCGCGGATTGGCAACGAGACAACCGGTGAGCGATAGAAGTAATTACGCTGGGAAATTGAATAACCAATTCGTATTGGAGAAAATAAACGCGGGACACGAGCACTCCGATCGTCATATCGTCATATCTGCGAATGTCCTGGCGAATGAAAAGTAAGATTGTGGAGTAAAATTTAACTGTTAACGACATTTTACGACATTTTACGCGCGAAAATATTATTAAGCACTGACGATCCAGATTCGACTGCTATGGGCTTCATCATTTCCTTGATTATGAATATTTTTGACAGTTACTAATTATTAATTAATAGCTTACGTGTGGAATTAGGTGTACTGTAACGAAAAATACATGAATATGTTCGTGATCAACTAGTGTTTCATCAAGACAAGATTTCTTGTCTTGCCTTGATTTCGTTTTTCTTGTGCATTTCTTGACATTGTATTTCTTGTCTTGAATTCGAGAATCTTGAATTTCTTGAAATTTCTTGATTTTTTAAAGGGCCCTTCTGGCTCGTTTACTACGTCGCATTGTAGTTTATTATGTTTAAATTCATAGTTTAAAAGTGTGCCTATACCATTATGGACAAATCTATTAATGAAAATTAAAAATATTTCTCAAATTATCATTTTTAATATTATAAAGTTATTGCCAAATGTAACTTCAGGTTATTAGATTCCTGGGATTATTAGATATAATTATTATAATTACTATATATTTTAATCATTTCTGATTTAATTGATCCTATTAGTAGAAATATGTAAATGTTTATACATAATATACTTTTGCAAGTAATCTCGCAATATTGATTTTATATATATTCCTTTACATAAATGTAAAGATTAATATCTGGTACAACAAGGATACTCACCGTATCGAGTATAATTTAATTTGGTTAGATCTTCACTTTTTTATTTATCGATTATACTCTGCTCACATGCTATTTTATTATTTAGTGAAAATGTATGAATATACATTTCTATATAACCTGTTATAAATATCAATAAATACAAAAATGTTGAAACCTAACATATTCAAAACTTTTCAAATCAGAAATAAAATAATAAAATATTAAAATAATTAAGTATTAAAAACTATCACGGAAATTCAAGAAATTTCAAGAAATCTTGGTCTTGATAACAATTTCTCGTCTTGTCTTGAAATCAATTTCCAATTTCTTGTTTTGGTCTTGTCTCGATTCAAGGCAAAACCAAGACAAGATTTCTTGAATTTCTTGATCTTGATGAAACACTGATCAACGAAACTCTCGAAGCGTCACAAATTCCCGCAAGGAATAAGTATACAATACTTCCGCACAAATTTATATCGTGTCATCCCGATACCGCGTGTAATTTTATTTAGCCAGAATCAATTTGTAAGCGTCGTAATGGCGCGCGTAGCACGTTGGTAAACTCTTCGCTAGCGAGTGTCCAAAAAAGGTCGTAGTCGCTCGAAGCATTTAAATTACGAACGCGGCGAAGCTTTATCCACGCGGGTCGACGATTAGGAAGGACTTTTATCGCTTCATCGCGAACCATGTAACCGCAATACCGGTGCCGGAGGGTTTCCGGAATTTCCATGATCCTGGAAGTACGAGCCCATGATCCTCGAAGGGAACCGCTACGAGTATTCCACCGCTGAGACGGAGGCGGCAGAGTCGAGGTCGAGAGAGCGAACCAGGAACACCAGGACCACGGGAATCCGAGGTGTTTCGACGCTAGCCGTCATAACGGATTCCTGCGTGCATCCCGCAGGACCGATAAGAGGAAACCCTCGTGCGCTCTCGGTGGGCAACGGCATGCACAGCCACCGAGTTGTCATGTCGGTTAATCGGAATTTCTCTTCGCCACTTCCGTTATTTATAGACATTGTCGTTCTTCTCGCTTGCTTTAGAGTGCGAAGTCCAAGTGGTGGCCATGCATTTCAAAAGTTCCGTTCTGCGTTATTCACGAATCATCGACGTGCTGCGCCTTCTTCTTCGCGACACTTTCTTGGTCGGAAGAATGCGAGGCTGCGATGAGCGCGAGGGAATGACAAAGAATGATAAGCATGGTTCGTCTTGTCAGTGGATCAATTGGAAATGAAATTCATTCAGCAGATGATCAATCATAAGAATTGTATCATTTATGATAATTCGAGCTCTTATATAGTTGCGGAATTGTTGAAGGTCTTTTTATATTTCAGCATTATGACGCTGAAATGATTACGTCGGCATGCGACTCGCGACGCAATTATAAAATTCCAACAAAAGAAGAAACGCGAAGAAAATACTACGCTTGTGAAATGTGACCGAGTGCTATCGTTTTATTCATTTAATCGCATGTTTCCAGCAGGGTCTTTACGATTCAGTAAAACGACTGTTGCGACGATTTTAGGTGAGCCACGAAGCCTTGCATTTCCCGCGTGTTTCTTTTTTATGCGTTTATGGCTCAGCGTTGTAAAGGTACGTGGTAAAGCACAGCGTGCGGGATGCATTTATTAGCCCCTTGTGCAATTCGGCACACGGGATTATAAAGACCTGCTGAAATTTCATGAGTACGTTGGTGGCGCGGAACGACAATCAGCTTTATGAGAGCAAAGACCTCAACTTCACGGGTCGATGAATTGTTAGGACAAATCGTCGACTGTAATGTACCGAGATTATTAATAGGAATTTGCTAATCGTTTGGATCGTGTAATAATTTATTAATTCAAGTATTAATTATACGAATTCATATTTTCATAATTCATACTTAAAAACTAAACTCATTGATTGTAAACATTGAAATAGAATTTTAGATTTTATTTTTTTATACAATTCTTCGTGCTATATTGAAGAATTGTGTTAGATATAAATGTTCTTTATATGTAATAATTGAATAGTTTGAAAAGACGCCGCCATTCGAATCAATAAATTATTGATTTCGATAAACGAGTATAGAGATAGCGAGAAAGAGAGCTCCGGATTATTTTTCTTGAGATGATTCAGAGGCTGATAACTGTCGTCGCTTGAGAAAGAGAGAGCTGGTAGGCGTTTCCGTTAGACCGTAACGATATCGTCAGGTTGCATAAGGGAGGCCCACAGTTATGACAGATTACGAGCGTATAAATAATGGTCTCGTGATTTTCGACGTGTGTATCCTCCTTCGCGTCTACCTAAAGTCTGTATAAAGGGTGTACAAAAATTCATTTTCATCCTGTTTTCTTTTATATTCGAAGAAATTAACGCGGAGATCTGCATATTTAAAATAATTCCTCTTGAAATAGGTTCGCATGACAGACGTGAACAACGTTGCTTTTCAGTCCTAAGATCCGTAATCTCCGATTCACGTTTCTTTTAAATCCTGATTTAATCGCTTCCTATCAAGATATTTAGATCTCCAACGACTCGATGGTCCAACTCGATGGTCCAACCGAGGAATGAGAATCTATCTGGATCTATCACGATGATGCCTTAATTCTCGGGCACCCCGTATACACACGCACATGCGTGTATTACAGCGGAATGGAGTAGGGGAAGAGGTAGAGTATATCAAAAGCAGTGATCTACGGCAGGATCCTTAGATCGATGACTGACCGCACCGCCCGAACAGCTGCTGCCGGGTCGTGGGGCGACCTCGGTCTGAGGTTGATCGATGACTTTGACGATGACCTCGCCGACGGAACGATCGCTCGTTTCCCGACCGGCATTCTTTCGCTCCGCTCCTCATGCCCTCCTCGTATATACACGAAGCAGGAACTCCTCTTCGACGGGGCTCGGAGGGCCCTGTGACGTTTGATCACTGCGAAGTATGCAAACCGGTATATCCCTGCTAACTACACTACGGGCCACCGCGATGTCGGCACGGAGGAACAAAGGTCGATCTACAGCGTCGATCGAAGTACGTAGGTACTCGGTTGTATCGCGCCTCCTCACTCGCCTTTTGCGGCTGCAAACGTGAACTTGCACATTTTTCGCGATATCATACCAATCGTACTGGTAGACTTTAAAAGAGCAAAAGAGGATGATTGATACATATTTAATTAATAGAAGCGTTGCCAAAGAAAGATTTAATCGATGTTGAGGAAAGATGCTGTTTATTTATTATAAAACGAAATTTAGAATATAATTAAAGCAAAGAAGGAGAGAGAATATCGCAAGTATTGGTATTTACGAATATAAAATTAATGTAAAGGTTGCTGATTTCTAACAAATTCCAACTATTATATTTTTTCTAATATTACGAGTTTTATTCTCTCTCCTCTTTTCATGAATATAATTTTATATTAAATTTAATTAAAAAGACTAGATGAATATTTATTTTCGGATAAGTATATATTGATATTAAATAATGACAAAAAAATTTAATCTAAAACTTTTAAATACTTAAAAAGTATTAATTTTTCTCGTAAAAAAGAAAACTGCAAACATAAAGTAATAAAACAAGAGAAAATACAAATTCCGATAGATAAATCTGCTGTGAAGACGTACGATTTCACAGTCAAATAACTTGTTCAGTAAAATCAAGTATTAACTTCGTTCTGCTCGTAACTTCGCACCTGCCCTTAACTGCGATCACGAAAGTTACGCGCGTGGCAGATTCGAAAAGGCAGAATCGTTTCGATATACATCAGTCCTTCCGAGTGTAACGTTGCTGATTCTAGCCGTTTATAACGAGTTCCCGCTCGATTGTATCGCAATTACCGGTAAACAAATTGCCCCGTCAATTTCGCAAATTGCAGGCTCGGAGAATGAAATCTCACAATCTGAACTCCCCGTGCGCGCTACCTTCGTTCCAATCGCACGCACACGAGGCAACGCGCGCATCCGACGCACGTGCGCGCGTTTCAGGTGTATTCAGGTGTATTCAGGTGTATTCAGGTGCACGTATGCACGTATATATGTACGCCCGGCCCGGTCGGTGAATGCACGTCGGTGAAGGCACAGTTGAATTAGCAGCACGCGGCTCATCCCGAATGAATTAACCGGAATGCACCGGCGAATTTTTCTACAATCGCGTAATAAGGCTTTGTAATATCGGTAAACATGCAGGTAAATATATAATATTATTCGAGCGTGTATCTTTCATAATCATTACAGAGAGTTTTCGTTAATAATACAACTATCCTCTCATCTCTGAATGTTTATCGAACAATTTATTTGTTCCTCGCCACCGATCCGACCCGAGTTTTCATTCATAGTCGCAAGTTTTGTACCTCGTGGCAGCTGCAACGGTATGCACGCACGCTACTTGAATACGTGCGAATCTCATTCATTCATTCGCGTGGTTTCGCTCCTCGGCTTGAACGATCTGCAAGCAAAGGAGACTGCGAGGCACTGTGGCCGATATAAAACCAGCCCCTTCTTTCGAGCTCTTCGCCATCCGTTTACCCTTAAGCGTAAAAGTCGTGCGTTGTATATCGGGGACAGGTAAAGGCACATCCGTGGGATATTTACCTGTAAATGGCTGCTTTGCATACAGTAACATTGGTCGCGTTCACAGGAGCCGCCTCTCGGCTTACTTTCGATTTTCTTTGCCCGCTCGCGCGGTCGCGGAACAGAATTGAGGCTTGTGAATACCAATGCCAGCAGCGCGGCTGCATCGTATAAGCGATATACGACAATGTCAGTTGAATAGCCGCGTGGGTGATGTTCAACTTTGCGTATTCGACAGTTTGTGAGACGCGCTGCACGATTCTCTCTTACATCATTTATTGTATCCAATTGATTGATTTCTCTCGTCACATTTTTTTATCTTACGATTTTAAGTGAATAGTCAGCCAGAACGAAATATTGCGATATGATTATCGAGCAATACGATAACTGTTTTGCATCTCTCATGGATGTTTATGTGTCTTTAAGATAAAAAAAAAGAGAAACACATAGATGAATAAAAGAGGATCAAATTTTTTATGTTTATTTTTTCAATAATTGTGCAACGCGTATCATAAAAGTTAAAGTGATGTTTTGTCGTATTGTAAGATTAGCATTTATCACGTTGTTACGATATTACGCTGTCGTTAATGAGAATATAAAACCGTTCAATTACTCTTCTTTGAAGGAGCTTTCCTTCTGCAATCTGCTGTTTCAAATAAGCACAAAGGTTTTTTTTCTGTGCTTGAGAATATCGATATTTGAATTTGCTGTGATTATTACCGATTACGTGCACGATATATTCGGTGTAAGGCGAGTGCCGGATTGGCGTATCGCATTCGTGACAGCTGTAATATCGAATCGGATAATGAATTACGAAGCGAGAGCAGCGACCGAGCGTATCTTCCGACATCTCCGTCCCGTTTTACATTGTGACCGACAGCGGATGTACGTGTAGGCGTATCGCCAGTGGCTTATACCTACAGGATGGACCGAGAGCCATTAATTCGTCTCCTCATGAATCCCACGAGTGTTTTATTATCCAAGCCTTACTACGCCGCGGGAGAGATACAGACTTCTCTCTCTCCTCCCCCTCCCCCCCATCCTGCCTCTCTGTTTCCCTTACCGCAAACCTTCCGCAAGATTATCGTAATCGCTCTCCCACGAGACTGCTCGCTTTCTTAATGATAACGCCTCGATAAGATATTTTGCCTCCGGACGCGAAGTACATTGAAAGTCCGTTCGTGCACACATGTACGGGTAAGTGTAATTTATAGTCGCGGGTGCCTCTCGAGTGTCTGATAATAAATAATGCGCGTGATACGAACGTTGTAGATAACAAAACGGTCAATCGACAATTAGATATTTATAAGAAATATAAAATAAAATTCAAGACAATACGTATATATTTATTGAAAGAATTTATTGTAATATTACCAGCATTACCAGTATATATATATATATATATATATTTGATGAATTTTCTAAAATTTATCGTGATCGCGATTTGTCCGGAAAGGGAACTCACGCCTCTATCGATGCAGTCGAGCTCTTTCAGGTTCAACGATCGAAGGTCGACTCCTCGATCGATCCCCGATCTTCCGGGTGTCATCCGGGGCACGACTCCACCGTGCAGCTCCTGTATCCTCGGTATCGAGGCGGGGCGCGTAATTTTAGCTCGAGACAGATCAGGTGTTACGTGGGTCCGGGAGCGTATTAATCATTCTGAATGTACGTGCGCGAACGGGTGGAGGAAGGAACGAGGGGCTGGTTGGTCTTGGAAGCGATTGCACGCGAAACTGGTATTCATGATACGCCTATCTCGCGATCAGCCGCGGCTTTAAGCGGCGTGCATACCGCCGCCGATGCACTCGGGCTCCGGTTGCATATTGGGCCCGTAATTACGGAGGCGCTCGCTCGCTCCTTCCCTTTACCTTGCCCCGCTTGCACTCCGTGCTTTTTCTTCGCTTAGGTCTGGTTAGAACGTGCCACGCCGCCACCTGTGCCCGCCAGACGCAACGGGGGTCTTATATGGCGAACGCTTCTCTGATCTTCCATGCCACGCGAGGTCGTGCGGATGCATTTTGCACGAAAGCCGCGCGAAAACGAGTGCGCCGTTCTCGCAGCGTCCCGCCACGGGTGTAAGTTTTCTTTCCTTTTTTTCGTTTGCATTATTGAACCTCGCGACTAGCTTCCTCACGCTCGTTCACAGCTGCATCACGAATGCGCCACTGAACTTGCATCAGTACGTTTTCCAATGTAATTTTTCTAGCGAGGGTTAAAAGTTGGGCGTTAATCGAGTTTACTGTAATAATCACGAATTTTTCTTTTCTTAGAGAATTACCTACAATATCAACACATCTTATAACGCTTCAATTAATTTCCGGTCTACCTTAATGGAATCTTGATTCGAAATTTTGGGATAAGTTCTGTATATAAATGTCTTTTTTGTAGTTTATATATTATCATATCTCTGACATTTTATCTTTAACAATGAAACTATATTTTAAAGTTAATAGGATTTAAGTTGCGAATTTTTGTGAATTAATGTAAAGCAGAAATTGATATCGCTATATATAGTTCCCGATGCTTGATATCATGGTACGGCCAGACGGGTTCATCGTACCTGGCGTAACCCTGAACTTCACGGCAGTGCGTTAAAGTGATATAGGACCGTGGCGGCGACTGTACGGACTGGCATTAAATTCGCTAACGAACGTTACGTGGTTTATAATCGTTTAACGGGTTGAACCGTAACGATTACTCGGAGAATTATAGGCGTGCACTGTCGCCGGCGCGTCTCTGGCCGTTGCGGATTGCTTCTTTGTGGCCTCGAAAATTTCTTATCCTGCCAATCAGAGAATGTTTTCTTATGCGGAATATATACCGTATAGAAAAATTTCAGAATTGAAAATTTGGATCGATTAATGAAAGATTTCTATTATATAATATAAAGTTATTAATTAATAAAATATAAAGTTTTAAATGAACGCGACTATATATTTCTAAAATATGAAATCATAATCGATAAAATCATATATTCAATCATATCTATATCTACCATTCATACACAATTATACATGACACTCAACGTGGTACAGAAGTAAAAGCAGATATTGATAATTTTTATTATTCTTCTCTCTATTATTAAAAATTGTAATTTGTAATTCTCTATTTTATTATTTTTCCTATAAATATTCTTTCCGTCTACGAGAGTTGTGCGATTTGTGGATTGCGGTGGTTCAAAGTTCATCGTACCCGCCGCAACCCGCATCCGGGCCCCGTGCGTTGAAGTGATACAGGGAACCTTAACGGCGGCATCGGCGTTCAGTGGCCGGCATTAAATTAGCTAACGAACGAGTCCGGTCGTGGGCAGTGCGCCTAGCTTAATAAAAAAATATTCCACCTTCCCTCGGCGCGGCGCGGCATGTATGGTATAAGAGCGGGTCTCCGGGTCGGCGATGATGCCCTCTCCGCCTCGGTCCCGTGGCGGTGCACAATCAGCGGAGCGTGCTCGTAATGACCATTACCGTCCGTACTCGCTACCTTCTTCACCCACCACGGTAATGGCTCGTGTCTACTAAGTCTTTCTCTCGCCCGTAAGTTGCCCGATACACCTACCTCACGGACGCATAACCGCTATCAGACACCCGCGCGTAATGTACTACGTGTCTGCGCCGCCGGAGATAAGACAGTCATGGATTAACTCGGCGCTGCGGGAATGGAATAAGGGACTCGCAAGGAAACGTTCCAATAAGTGCAAGTTGAAAAACTGCTTGTTTGAAAATTCATTCATAAGAAATTCTATTTTTCTTAATAATTTGTTTTACTCACACTGTTGAAAATAAACAATATTAACGATAATTACATCTGTCAACTCTGCGAAACGCAAAAAGGGACGATTATGAAACATCCTCCTGCATAGAATCGGACGGAATGAACGCTCGCCGAATTTGCGATCCGAGTCCTTTCCCTCCCTCGAACTTCCTTTCGGAAGCGAGCGCGACCTTCAGCGTATCCTCAATGTCTTGAGGAATATCCGTCTTGGGGAGGCGTTTCCTACATGGTGGGGTTTCGCAACGGTGGTCGTCGACTGCCCATTACAACGCACACCGGCCGCGGCGCACGTACCTTACGTATAATGGCAATCATGTTAATTATCGTAAGTAGAGCCCCGCGCGCGCGCGCCTTTCCGTGTAGTGGTAACGGCGTGTGCCACCATTATGGGGATCGTCTTACCGTGAACGCACGCTATTCATTCCCTCCTTACGCGAGCGCGGGCGGCCCCCCCTCCCCCCTCTCTCCCCTCGTCTGTGTAAGAGACGGTGAAGGAAGGCGGTTGAGTCGCTTGAGAGAGGAAGGAAGGTCGAACGAGCGAACCCAGAAGCATACGCTCGTGGGCCTTGCGCACCCGCCACCCCCTTCTCTCTGTCTGCTACTCGACGATTGCACACGAGCTTCCGGTTCGCGGTAGGTAATTAGGAGCCCCGCGCAACGCGCGCATCAAATTGGGTCCCCTCGTTCTGCCGACTTTCGTGAAACAACGCCGTCGCGCCGGTGCGGTGGCGAGATTTAATTACGATCTAATCCGATTAGCGCGTTCCTGAAGGGAACCTTACATCCTGGTCTCTCTTTATATTTTTAGGCAGATCTCTGTGCGCATCTGCTCACAAGATCATAGTAATATTTGCTTATATGTGCTTGGCTTTTTCATAAAAATTCGTATTCTTTAAGACGTCTCATCTTTCCGCATCCGTATTTATTTATCTGTGTTTTAATATTATGAATGTCAATGAGATATCTCAGTTTTTCTGCACGTGTGCTTTCCACTCACGCGAACTTTTATTTTTATAGAATATGCTTGTATCATATTTTACTTGTATAGTTTTTAGATATTGTTTCTTTAGTATTGAGATCTTTTTCGATTGATTCTATTTTGTGTTGAGCTTAGCGCTTGAGAGGAGCACATGATAAATGCAGCTTCTCTCTCTCTCTCTCTCTCTCTCTCTCTCTCTCTCCACGTACTCCTTTATACAGCATACCCATTGCATACAACTTACGATCCTTGATGCTTCAAAGCATTCTTTTATTGATCAATTAGTAAAATTCTTTCTTTCGATTGGCCAATCGAATACTTTGAAGCATTTGTAGCCCCAAGTGAAACCCCCGCAGTTCATTCAAATATATTATTAACGTAAATACAGACATTTGTCATGCGTCGGGAAACACGTCGCTCGTTTCCACACTTTTCTTCTTCGTGTTCTTCCTTCCGTTTGGGATTGGTATCTGCGTTTACATTGCGATGGAATATATCGTATAATGGCTGAGTTCCTGCCAACCACTATATTTACATTTCGTTATGAAACTAGATCTAATAGATAAGCCCACTCATTTTATGTTTACTAGTTTATTAGTAATCAAATCTACTCATTCATCGAAGAAAAAATCCAATTTATTTTATACTTTTATTATTCTTACATATTTCCATTAAATAACGTAACGAAGATTCCGCGCATTGCTGTTAAATCTGTATTTTTCATCGATGTTATCGTTGTTGCTGACCGAAGATTAGATCTGATTCGCGCATGGAAGCGCAGATCGGAATTCGCAGATTTGACGGCATTGCGTGAAAAATGAGTTCGTAGTAGCCGGTATATCTCGCGAAAGCGTGCATTAAGGTCGATCTTAATTGGCGCCGATTTAATTAGGATCATCAGCGTGACGGTTAGCAATAGGCCAGGTCTAAGTCGGAGGTAAGAAAATGTCGGTGTGCGTTATTAAGACGCGCAGCCTTCCTCGTCGTCACGGAAGCTGATTGCACCGCATTCTCTTTCGACCCTTTGTAGCTATAGCTGGAGAAGTGCCGAAGTCACGAGCTGCGTTAAAGTTGAAATTAATTATGGCGCGATGGAAACGTGCAAATACTCTTTGTGCTATTATAAATATTTAACGCGTGAAAGGAGTAATTAGTGTTTCGCAATCTAATATTCCAGATGAAATATTATCTGCAGGTTTGACGAAAATTGTACACGTAGAAAAACGTTAGATAAAGGAAAGATAAATTTGTAACGAATCATAAGGAATTTTTTCAGACATGTCTAATCAAAGAAAGAAATTAAATTATATTTTATTATTTGGAAATTGTAAACAGATTACTTAAGAATATAGATATAAATTAAATATTAATATTAATATATTAGATTATCACTCTTTGTATTGTTGAATTATAAACGATATAATAAATAGTATGTTTAATTAGCATTCACAGTGCTAATGAATGATTAAAATATTAGTTGTCAAAAAGATGTTATTACATATGAGGTTTTTTTTTGCGTTTTTAAATAAAAGTGTGTAAAAGGCATACTCTAAAATTCAGTTAAAATTTAACAGGAATCGTGAAATGGACAGATTTATCTGACCGTGCGCGTTAATAGTCGATTAACAGCCGAATTCTTTTGTACACCTGAAAAACGAGCGTTGAACTCATGAAAATTATATTCAAAATTAAAAGTATTAATATTAAATTACCGCATCAGCAGATATAGCTTCTCCTTTCTTGAGCACGGAAATCAGATGCGGCTGATATCTGGCCGGAGGTGGCTTACGATTCAGTTGAAATTCGGTCGAGTGTAGCGGCACCGACGAGACTAGAGAAGCCAATTAATTACCGCGAAAGAAAGGAAGGAGCCAAGATCACGGACGCAGGAGGCGCGCTTGAATTTCCACACGAATCTTTCGCGATGTGCTTGAGCCGCCGAGCGTGGCTTTCGCATATAATCAGCAGTAGTCTGAGGCCCGATTATTTCCCTCCTTCATTTCTGTCTCTCTCTATCTTACTTGGCGTCTCACTCTTCTCTCTGTCTCTTTCTCCCTTGTTCTTTTCTTTTCTTCTCTTCTCCTCTCTTTTTCTCGTTCGTCGCCAAGCAGAAAAGCTGTGTGGTTCGGTATGTCTACCTACTTCTTGCATTCGCGCGCGCGTAACGCCTTCTTTTATTTACTTAGCAAGTCAGGAAGCCGTTAATTCTACCGGCAGTTCCGCGGTAACTAATTAAAGGTCAGGACGCAGTCTTATCCGGGGAACGCCGCGTTGTAAGCGCTCGTTTCCGGCCCCGCGGGTCGACTTTCATAGCCTCACGATAAACGCGATATCTCCGACCAAATCCTGGTTAACGATCACCCCGGCATATTCTTGCGACTGGGAGAATGCAGCGTCGTATCTCTTTTTGTTGCGGTTTAATTGAGTCGCACACTTTTGTAGATAAGGAATAAAAGACACGCGAATACACCGATTTTCTGCTTGGATTCTAATCCGTTGGCTTGATTAAAAGATCTGTTCGTCCAAATATATATTTATTTCATTTTAAGTGCAAAAAGAAGGATATTAAAAAGAGATCGATTTCTATCAAAAAAGGTATAAGTAAAAGAAATAGAATTTTTTTGAGAACACTGAAAATTGAGCACGAATGTGGTGTATTTATCCAAATTTTAATATTCTTGCTTAATTTTCGAAGTATATTTCAAATGTCATAAATGTTTTAATAATTTTATCGTATCTTGGAAGTCAAAATTTACAAAAAAAAAAAACATTCTTTTTAAACCTTTTTGATCAGAAATCAGTCTTTTTTTAATATTCTTCTTTTTGGTCATTTCAAGTAACGTCAACAGTCTTATTAGCTACACAGAAACATTTAAGAATGTATAAATTTTAATGTAATGATTATCATGAAAAAATAATAATTTCATGAGAAATGTTGTAATAGTAAATCAATTAATATATTGTACATACAAATACATCGATATCATGTAAATTACAAAATATGATGATTAGTCATTTCTAATTGAACTTTGGTTTATCTCTTCTTATAGATTTCACTAATCTTTCATGGTTGATAACAAAGAAGTACTTAATCGAACGATTGTCGCCAAGAATGGAACGCTTTAAAAATGGCGACCCATTCTCCTGTTATAATTACAACTTGAAATGTGCAGCTTGTTCGAAGAAGGTTTCGTAACTCGGTGGGGATATAAACCGGTGTTTACGGTCTAATTAAACCTTTCTGCGTGAACGAGAATTTCGATACTTATGGATGCCGCGCACGCAGAGCCGCATTCGTGCGATCGAAATGGATGAAATGTCCGTCTGCGTTGATGAGGCTGACTTTTAGAGTAAGCTCGACGACGTCGAAATGAAATCATTAGTCGACACGGGAGCGAAGCAGACTCGTCGCTAATGATACGATGTATCTATATGGCAGTTAAATAATGGCATTATATCGATCTTTCGATATCTATCGTTAACAAGACAGGTGACTGCATAAAAAAAAGAAATATTGCCGCTGATTGTAACACAATTTTTGTCGCTCTCGCAATAGATGACTATATGGCTTGAACGTACTTTATTACGATCGACAATAATCAATCAGCTGTTTTTTCATCACGTATATCAAACGCAGAGCGCACCACGCGATGTCGCATGCATATTGCGTTAGAGAAATAACCGATTCCGCTTGTTGTCGTATCTGTTTTGCTTCTCTTATACATTCTCCATAATCCGTACAGACTAATATTTTATATTGTTTTTTTATATGAGATTATTTGCACGTGACATTAAGACAGAAATAGTTAAAAACACGAGCTATTGATAGAGAGAAAAAAATCAGGATTTCTGTTATATTTTCACGTATTTCATATTTATAAAATTACTCGGATTTGCTTTAATATTCAAATTTAAATATGTGATAATAAAAAAATGTGGCATTGAAAAATAAGTATGTTTAAAAAATTGAGGTTAGCTGTTTTTGCTTAGAACTATGTTAGAAGCTATTATCTTTCGAGTTTTGTAATCCTGCGTGTAAGTAATATCGGTGCAATAGAATGATAATGGATTAGATAATATATTATGCCATTTCTTAATATTGCACCAGGTATTTTTATAGGTATAATGCATGATAGAAATACTATCTGGTAACTGGATGATGTCCATATCTGACCATTCTTTCTCTTGTACGACACAAGACTGGCTCGTTTCTGTATCTATTTCGATCGTTAGCTACATGCATTCGCGAAACGCAATAGAGGAGAACAAAGTTGAATCATTTCTATAAATTCCCATTAGGTCGATCTTGTCAAGATCTCGAATCTTTCTGTTATTTACCAACTCTATAGTCTACTATTTGAACACGCCCAACTTCGTTTTAATAGCCAAATAAATATATTTATAGATAATATACTTGTTTTTTCACATAGACGTATAGACAATAAGATGAAGGATTCTCTTCAATGAATTCATTGAATTCATGATTAGATAATAAGGATAATACAATTATTTTGTGATTTTTTTTATTTTAAAAGTAGTGTATACTAGATTTTTTGTGGCACCCTCATATCGTATTTAGGCTACTTTAAACAATAAGGTTTATATAATAATATATTACCCGTTCATTTTATTTTTAGACGATCCAATTCTTCGGATGCTCAGAAACACACACGCACACACATCTCGATTCATTCATTATTCCACGTTCAAATGTTTTATTCTCTTGAAGAATTTACTTGTTTTACTCACTCCGGAAAATATAAATTAGTGCACGAAGTTATTAGACGTGTACTTATACCAGCCTGCAGCAGTTAATGGACTACCAGTTGTGCGACCGTTGCGGTAATTAACGATGTTGGTGCAGCGGGCGTGCCGTGTGGGTAAACACCGGTAATGACGTGACCGTCACCGGTCAGATCGACGAATAAAACGATATCAGGCATTCAGGTCGAATCTCCTATGTACGTGATCGGTCGGAACCACAGCGAACCGCTACGCGCCGCATGCGAGAACGCTTGATTGAAAGTAACGACCGATCTCGTCGACATGCTACACGCATTTACCGACGTACTTTAGCCGCGACCCTTATTCGCCTGGGTACCCTGTTTGCATCTACCTGTGTCTAAAACCACGGGTTACTTATACCTTATTAATGATGTTGTAACGGTGTTACATTAAGGAGTGTCGACGAGCTCTCCTTTGTGGCGAAAGGAAAGAAAAAGAGAGGAAGACGAGGAGAAAAACGGATATCTAAAGTTCACGCTCTTCGATGAAGAGGAGGAGGAGGAGGAAATATCTTAAAACATATCAATCATTCTTTTTCGCTTTGACATGAACTACGGTGACGCATATGAAAGTACATTTATTTTCATGAATATGTAGTTTTTGCATAACTCTTCTATTACACTCCGAACACCTTTAGAATCCATTTCTCACGAGATATAATTTTATTGCGCGTTAATGCACATTAATAAATCTAACGTCTACGTTAAGTTTCAGTTATTTCAACTAATAATTTTGATTATTTTGTTTCTTCGTTCATTGCCCCTGGAAAAATATTTCGTTTTAATATTTTAAAAAACTACGTACCGATTGATCTTTAAACTTGACGTCTTGTGTTATAATATCCGAGTTTATCCCGTATCGGCAACTTACATTTACTTAATAAAGCAAAGAATGCATACCGAAGATATTTAGCTTTCATATCAGCACAGTTGAAAACGCACTTGTAAGACTTGTTAACTTGTATAGAGACGTGCCAATTACTATGAACAGTGCTTGAGATGTAGAAAGCTCATGGCGTAATAAATCTAACTTGAATCGCCTATAAGCGCATATGATTCACGAGACCATTGTAGTCTCACGACGCAGTCAGCATATCGTAAAATAAAATTTGTAGCGCCGCGTGTCACCAACGTGAACATAATTGTGTTCGGGAGTGTGTCGTAAATATAAGTGTTACACGTGTAATTTAACCGATGTTCGTCAACCGCGACACAATTGGAATATGATTTAAGATCGTATCGTAATTCTGTAGTTAACATCTATTTCTAATTTCTGATATCTCTATTATATTTCATTCTTCAGTGTGTTATTATTTTAGTTATAAGTTATAAGTTAGGAGTTTCGGAAGCGATCACATGAATAAGAATCCGAAACCTGTTGTACGACAATTGAATAATTCAACCTACACATAAAGCTAGGGCGTTTGTTTCGGTCTGAGGACGCTGTAAATAACAGATTCCAAATTATCATTTAACAGGAATGATAATACCTTTTCTCTTTCTATACTTCCTACACGTTGTATTTTACCTTGTATTTTACTCGTGGAACGGCTCGGCGCGTCGGACGGACGTTAGGCGGCGTGTCTCGATTCACACGAGTATTCCGATACGTCCGAAAGCCGAGGGCTGCGTGACAGCCAGTCAGCGGTCGTTTCCGGACACAAATCTGCTTTTACAATTTATTTCCCGTGCGCAATTCTCGAAAAGGATGAGAGTCGTCTCGTCTCCGCATCCGTCTGGCAAGAAAATCGCGGCCAGCGTACATGCGAGTACCTGGCATCGCTCGTGAATGGCGGAACGCAAAGCTGAATGAAAAGAGTTGGTGTACAAGAAGGAGGAGGAGATCGAAGCGGAAGAGAGGAATAGGAGAAGAAGAAGAAGAAGAAGAAGAAGAAGAAGAAGAAGAAGAAAGAGAGGAGGCAAAGACGAAGATGAGGAGTCTCCACCTTCACTCGAGTGGTCACATAACGTGACGTGTGAGCGATGCTTACTCTCCCACAACGACGAGCGGTAGTAGATGATGCTATAATGGTTGGGAGTCGGACATGTGAGCGCGCGGACAGGAAGTCCAGGTTCCCTATGTACTATAAGACGCGCGGAACTTCGCATGGGGGCCTTGCAAACCTCTTCTATGTGTCACGCAACTCATTCACAAGCTTTTCCACGTTGCATTAAGTCCCATTACCTGGGCCGCGCGAGTAGCAACCGGTCAGTACCGGGCGTTGCGTTGTTACACGCCCAGCACGCGGTGCGTATACGTTGCATCTGCCTCGAAAAATTAATTACCCGCGAGATCTGAGAGAAGAACGATGCGCTTTGCGTTATTCTATTTTAAACGCAAGTTATGTTTTTAGTATACGTAACCATCAGGCTTCTAACGCGCTTACCGGTATCGCTGCGTATCTCCGTGAAAGTCATTAACGTAATGACGCTCCTGCCGCACTTAACGGTCAAACGCTACTTAGAAATTTAGCACTTATGGCAGATGTAAATCTGATCGGGAAATACTTAATACTGTAAATTGTTCCATTTTATAAAAAAAAAATGGAACAATGTACGATTTCATACTTGTACCTTGTAACAAGATGCTAATGATATAATTTTCTTTACTATATATAATAATTTAATAATATTAAATAAATAACCGTTATTGTGTAACGGATATTTGAAGTAAAATTGATTAGTGAAGAGTCACCATGCACACGTCTATTGGTAATTATATTTTTCTAGCGAGCAAAATTTGTCAAGACAGAAGAAACTTGTATCGAATGACGCCTTACGTCATTAGTCTCGGAATATGAAAGGAGCAAATGTCTTTCTGCGAATTTGGCTAATTTTTGAATATGTGTAGTTCTCTTCAGGTCCAGTAATCACGTAAAATCTGGCCCTTTCAAGGCTCGTAGCGTGGAAACGGCTCATAGGATCAAGTTGTGCCCATTGAGACATTTATTCAGAATGAAGAGAACTACATATCCAAAAATTAGCCAAATCCGCAAAAAGATATTTTCCATAAAAATTGCGGGGGATCCTTTATAAAATGACAAACTACGCCTCGGAATGCCACCGCTCATCCAAAGCCCCGTGCTAGCCGTGTTGTTCATCTGCTGACAGGAAATCGTTCATCGCGACGTGTTGCATAAGAGAACGCATTATCGTAGTTACGCGGCAGGCAGTTACAATTTCATTCATAAAAGGAGCGCTCTCTCTTGTTCCTTCGCGCTACCGTATTCCTCGCGCGCGTTCGCTTTCTCTCGACGGGTTTATCGGAACCAGCCGGGATCGACTCTCTCTCGTCGGCTTCCTTTATTTCTCCTTCATTTTAGTTTCCGTCGCGCCGAAGCACAAGGCAGAGGACTCGGCGTCGCGCGGTGCTCTCGCCGGCGATTGTTACGTCAGAAAAAAGCCGTCGCGGGCAAAAAGCGTGGATAATTTAAATTACATTTCTCATCATAACCCGCGCGAGCCGGTTAAACCAACACCGGCTTTTTGTTCCGGTGCACCGCGAGTCGGCTCGAGCGAATGGGCGCCTGCCTGCCACGCCGAGGTGACTCTGCCGGCTCTCTCTGTTCCTCCTTGTCCTCGCTCCTCTCGCATCTATCTTTCGCTTCACCCCTATTCCTCTTCGTTTCGTACTTTTCTTCCGTGCCTTCGTTCCCTTGCATCGTCTTTGCTGACCACGTTGATGATCGACTCGAACGGTTTCAGTATTTTTCGAAAATCGAATTTTAAACAATTTTGTCCGATCGAAAAATATCAGAGAACTCATTTCTTTTTTTATTTAAGAAAATCGTATAATACTAAAATATTTAGAGGATAATAGAGTCACGGTAAGTCCTTCGGGTCTTTCACAGAAGCTGCGAAAAGCGCGCAGCTTTGCTTGCATCGGGACGGATGCTGAAAGATAGCAGAGCGTGCAACTCGAACGAATCCGACGCGGTAAACGTCGTAAATTATTGCGCGACGTGTCTGGCCTTTCGTGGGGACGCGTTCACCGCTTTTTCATCGCCCGAGTCCTCAGCGGGAATCCCTGAAAGCAGGTCCCGGTAACTCAGCGGAGTTCGTGCGGCGACCCAAGTTAACGGCGGCCACGGCAACTCGCTCGTCGTCGCCGTCGTCGTCCTCCACGACCGGTAGCCTCCTGGGGGACCTCGTTATCGGTACGATGTTGATATATGGTGTGCATTGCTTCTCCATCCACGCCCCGCGTTCACGCTCCTTCGCGCGCATCTCCTTAGTCCTTACTACGCGGCGAGAGAGTGGTTCTTGTTACGAGTAACGCCGCTGCCGAAGCGAGCTTCAACCTGGATATTCAGGCCTATTGTTCGAAGACTGCCTTCTGTAGCGGAGACCGATGCCGCTCGTTCATGCGAAACTAAATGTAAGATATGTGGGACACGGAAATAATAGGAAGGAACAATCGTTTCATTGGCAAAGTCGCTTGAAAAGGGGAAAGGCCTAGGTTCGAGTTCCGATTTCTCTATGAACTTTTCCTGATCAGAACAAATGAACGAATAAATTCAAATGATAACGATAAACGAGATTTTTGCTTACTAAAGGTAGACGACTTCTTAAAATTTAACATTTCTTGCTTTTCTTATATAATGTAAAATTCCTTGAGTTATTTCGCGTTCTGCAATTTACAAATGTCTATACAGGGTGTCCAAGATTCCGCGCGATGTCTGTTGATTCCTGCAGATGAAATTATTTTGAAAGGAAAATTCTAACATCAAAATGTCGAGGTATTTTTGATAATTATTTTGTTAATTTCTAGCGAAACTATAAATGGATTAACTGTTGTTTCTTATATGCAACGATTAATTGTAAATAAATGTGATCAGACTACTGAGATTGAGAGTAGAACTTGTCCAATCAAAGCAAAGTTCATTAAACTTGAGATTGATTTTCTTTCTTCTGATTGGTTAAATTCTATTCCAATCTGAATCTCTAGTTTGACCATTTAATTTTGAGTAAGATAAAATATTTGCAATTTTTTTTACTATCGTACTTATTTATAAAACTATCAATTTTCTATACAATTGGTAATTCAGAAAAAATCAGATTTCAATAGCGTTTCTCTAGTTCTTTAAATTTATGCGGAATGAAAGAGAAATCTATTCTCCTATTGCTTTCATTTTAGATCGCTAATCGTTATATAGATAGATATTACAAACGCGCTTTGTATGGAATGAAAAAAAGAAAAGGCCAAAGGTAATAACAACGATGAACGAGAATCACGTTGAATAATGCAGAAATCGAACAAATTTATTAATTGCACGTTACAAATGCACTGATATTCTTGTGAACATGCAAATTAGCTCGCAAGATTATTGTTCCCTATGCCGTTTCTCGATCATAGTGGATGTTTAGCGCGGCGTAGATCCGCCTCGGAAAGTAAAGAAAAGCGTGTACTTAAAATTCATTAGATAAGAATTCCAGCACTCCTGGAATATTTATAGTTGTAAACGATTCTTTAGTCTGTATTCATTTCTTGTTTCTAGATGGAAATGTTCTGTCTATGGTGTCGGCATTTCTCAGTCGTGAAATTAAGATTGCGATAATCAATATTTCCATAAAGCATTAGCTGGTGTATACATAAAGCATAATAACTTAGCTTGTATTATCGTAATGTAATGTATTTGCAAACAAATGAGTAATCACATTACTATTATGCCGATTGACGGCAAAGTATGAATACATGTATGTACATATAAAAGTTAATACTTTTTAAAATATCTGTTTAGTATAAGAAATAATCTGGAAGAATAATAAACTTTTCTATATTGCAATAACATAATTGAACGCTGCAGAAATTAAAGGGATAACGATCTAACAGTTGCAAGGATGAAAACAATGAAAAAATGAAATTATGCATTAATTAATTATACGCAGAGAAATGAGTTTGAAAGAGGGTTTCGAAGAATTTCGTGTGCTCAAAAGAAATAGAAACTTTGTCTACGGAAGAGACGATTTTCCAAACGCTAGAAATATCGGTGTCTTTATGGTTTGTCCCTCGCAGCTATCAGGTTTCGCGTACACCTCCACCTCGTCGAAAGACATTGTAGGGCTTATATGGCGATCCGGCATAAATCAAAGGGCTAATATACTGCAGGCTCCGGTAATGCAGCCGGCGCGGTGGAGGTCTTTTTATCGGCGACGTAAGACAATACGCATTTACATACGCGCGAGAGAAGAGCGTACGTGCCTCTCGCGTTAGCGGACAGTGCGAGAGAAGGGAGGTGCACAGGTCTTTTTCTCTTTCTTCTTTCTCTCTCTCTCTCTCTCTCTCTTTCAAGAGAGAACTCGCTTCTTCCGTTCGCCGCCACCGCTGCAGCCGCGCTGCATCTCGCAAAAGCATTATGGTATGGCTTATTGGAGCGAAGGCCACGCCAGCGCAGCGCAGCGCAGCAATTACCGTGCTTTTGCCCGCCGGCTTCTGCGGATGCACCTCGGCGAGGCGAGGTCCTCCTTGCACGTCCCTTTCCTCCTCGAATATAGCTCTCCGAAAACGCGTCGCTCTTCCTCCGATGTTGCGTGCAAACAGCGAAAGTGTGCCATAAACGCGGTTGCTCGTGATCTACGAAAAGCAGCGGTTAAGGTCGTCTCGTAAAATATTTCTCATCCTTGCTCGGTTTACATTAGCTGTCTGTTTGGCATATTTATTTGGTGATAACGATAACAAAATGTTATTTTCAGAATTTTCGAATACTTGCTCGAGAGATAAGGATACAGCGCAAGAGATACATACATGATTCCGTGATTGTTCTTTCGGCATTTCCAGTGGACGATCAATTAAGGGATCCTCGATTAACCGCGGCGCGCCGCAAGGATACGGAATCGCGGAAAGAAGGAATCGTAAGACGGTATGGGCGGAACTCGTGTTTCTCTCAAGAGGGTTAACGAACGTCCCCTCCAGCTGCATTCGTACATAATGCAGAGAATGGAGAAAGGGAGCGTGTGGCGGTCGGATCAGGAGGAGAAAGAGGATGAGAGGTGGATCCGAGGACTCGCGGTTTACGGGGACTACGGGTTGACGTAGAAGAATTTAGGGACGACGGCAAGAGCAAAGGCCCAGTTCGCGAGCGGCCAGATCCCTTTGATGTCTAAAAACAATGGCATTGTCTCTTCAGTCTAGCGAAAGGCCGCGTCTCCCTCTTTTTCGCATTCACCCTCTCGCTCCTCGCGGTCGATTCTGCTTTTTAAATCCTTTTCCTCTGTTCTCGATCGAGAGGTTCTTGAAGATCGCGATCGGTAAGGGCAATCGCCAATTTATTTTTTTATTTATAATGCATTACCGATATTCTTTGGGATCATTGGTGTATTGAATTTCCATTTTTTTTTTAGATAAAAAAGTTTTTTACTTTAAAATAAATTGTTATATTATCAATTTTCGAAAACGTCCCAACAAGTATGTGAAAACATGTGACAAAAATATCATTCTTCGTTACTTTACATTCCAATTTGATTCCAAGTGTGAAATTATATGTTGTATAATTTGTGGAATATAATAACTCTTGTATAAATCTCAAGAACATACCATCTATCGCCTTAAACACCGTAACTCGCGATCGATTTTCGTCTTACAAACGACTTATAAACGCGCTACCGAATTCCAAGATGCATCTGCGTTACGCAGGTGCGGTCGAAGTTGCGAATCTCTTTTTCTGGGTACGGGGATGCAGAAGGTATACGTTGTTCCGTCTCGTAGCCGAAGGGCCACGCGATCCATAAAGGCAATTGGACCAATTTACATTTTTTCATTTACATGGCCGGTACCGCGAAACGTTTCGAGACAAGATCGCGTACCGCTCTCTCGGTTTCTGCCTCTGGCGGGACGAGAAGCCGAGCGTGCGTGGATCCTGACAAACGACGCGATGCGATCCTGCGGATTGGCCGCGTTGGAGGCAGGAACCTTCGAGCTTCCAGTCGTTATTTCGGTGCGGCTTCCAGGAGTTGGAATACGAGGATTCGCTTTGCCCGTCCGTCTGTTCGTCCGTCGCGGTAGCCAAACCGAGGCTATTAGGCCTCGCATGAGAGTGTTCTCCTTTTGTCACGGTTGGAATTTATTCGTCTCGATTCAACGGAATCTCTCCTCGTCAAAAAAAGAGCCGACTTGTCGCGTAGTCTCAGACGAGACACCCTCCCGCTTCTCGTTGCCGACGATTTTAAATTTCTGATACGGTTGCCTCGTGAATTGGCTTCTGCACATCGACGTCACTCACCGATCTCGAAAATCTCTCTCTCTCTCTCTCTCTCTCGAGCCGCTATTCTGAAATAGATAAAATCGCGGGTGATTCGGGATAATCGCTGGATACAATTCGCAGATATTACATGTCTGATGTATTGTTATTTTAAAGGACGCTTCCTATAACCAATAGAAAGTATATTTTGCAAAATTGTTACTTTAGGAGATTTATTTCAATACTAAAATTTCAATACTTTTTTCTCATGTCTAGAAATGAGAAGAGTTGTGATCAGATTAATATTCTTTACGTTCGGATTAATACTTGTTGGTACACGAAACAAAATCTTACCTGAAATGCAATTACAACATTTTTTCTTGGCGATTTATAGATTTAACTTCCGCCAAGATAAATATATTCTTGTGAGAGTCTCGAAATGGTACTAGTAGTACAAATTATAACACGAGTTCATGTTTCTGGATGTGAAATTATCACGTCTCGTGGAAGAGAGTTTGCAAAACATGCTGGGTATAAAAAGAAAAGCGTACCGTCTCGTCGGTGAACGAATATGCACCGCGTTCGCGATCCAATTAAGAAAGCGCGACTCGAGTGCATTGCTGTGCGGTGCCTTCGTTTCGCCTCTTAAGGAGCTGGCCGCAATTAATGAACGCTCCGGACGGAAATCGAATTGAGAAATTCCGGCGGCGCGCTCCAAGGGCCCCTTTGCGGGGCTGGAGGACACTCGAAGGGCCCGGTGGTAGGCCCACGAAGAGCACGTACATACGTACAGTAGCACGAAAACATTTATCGAGCGACACCGCCCTCTTGTCCCTCCTCACCCCCGCCTCCGTCTTTATTGATCGTCGCAATTAACGGAGTGCGTCTCATTAATTGTACCGCCGGACCTTAATTAGGAATCATCAATTCGTAAAGTCCGGTGCTTTTACGTGGTAGTCCGCCGTATATGATTAACGTCGACTGGCAGGGTTGAAACTTGGGACCGAGAGCTTGCGTGCCGTAAATGTAGATTCTTTAACAGACGCATTCGCGTGGATTGTTGGATTTATAAAACGCAGAATGAATACTCGAATATCCGAATATTCAAATCCAATTTCAGCTGAAACGTTTCCCTTATAATTAATAATAAAACGTTTCATTCGCTTCATTCAACTGTTTAAATACAGTTTAAATTGGAAGCTTATTTGTATATTAAGCATTTATAAAAATTATCGGCATTTATAATATATTATTGGAAGTCTTTGGGGGAAAATATTGAGATGAAAGAAAAATTAACTCTGGGGGGGTTTCTACATAATTAAACCTACATAGAGGTTGCATTATGGTAGTAATAACCGTGATTGAAGCTCGAAAGGCTCTTTCTTTTCATCGCTCCACACCGGATTTACCTGTCTTCTACCTTTCGTGACTCGGGAATCATCAAGATTGCCGAGCGCGTGCGATCGTGCACGCCGCGTGAGCCCGTGCGTGTGACTCTTCGAGAAGATTCCTCTCTGCATCTTTGCACTTTTTTTTATTTCCTCCGCGATTTATATCGGTCCGGAGTATTTATAGAGGCGTATTAATCGCTATCGCCTGTTTAATAAAGTTACGGCACGTTTGCTCGAGTCCGATTTATTTTGTTTTTAAAATTACAGCGCCGCCGGCAGCCACGATGCGAAGCCTCTCTGCGGATATTGAAAATATTGTCGGGTATAAAACAAATAGTATTAATCAGTATTTTCAGCGAGAAACTGAGTAGATTAAGTACAGAGAGCCTTTATGGGAAGACAAAAGATATCTTTTTGTATGTGAGTAATGCGTCTGACTACAGACTGACTCGCGCTACTGTCTTACCTATATTTATTTAAAAAATTATCATAATTAGTTTTTTCTAATTTTCTTTTTTTGTTTAACAAAAAATAATGTACTTATAAAAATTTATTCAATATTGAAGTTTTTGAGAAAATAAAAATAGCGTTATATAGATAAGAAATTAGAAGTATCCTTATATTTAGATATTATTCCTTTGTAGGCATATATGTTTTTACTTACTCCGTGAGCATTCTGGGTTTTTTTTTGTCTAAATTTTTTAACTGTTTAGGCTTTAAAAAAAATCTAGAAAAAATTTAGGATTATTTTTTAACATCTCTGCTACATTGCCAAATATTATACATATTATTTAACTTACATTAAAACCTTTATTTAATAAAAATTGAAATTGTACCAAGAAATTTAAAATTGAAATCTTGAAGAATTTACGAAGAATTAATATTTCTTAACATTAAAAATTGTTTAGTGCAATAACACACACATATACAGATAACAATTATAATATGTTTGATATAATAATTTATAATTGATGCGTATATAACCAATTTTTTCGGTTAAAATATTGATTCAAAATTTAATTTAAAAAATATAAAACTAATAGCACACACTTTTTTTTACGTGGGTAGACATTAAAAAATATCAAGCCCACTCCCTCTCGCGATCGAATGCGGCTAAAGGCAATCGAGAAAAATCGCAATGATGTAATGGGTAGTTCCATAGTAATAAGCCACAATTACTCGCGTAGAGCGCGAAAGTTTCCTTCCGATCAAAGTAGTCGATCGACTACTCGACTCGCGGTTATTGCTTTAGATGCGAGGTCGTAAGTCAACGGCCAAGGCGATTTAACTTTTTTATTAATTATTCCAAGCCATTAGAAAAATGCTAACTCGCTTCAAGCAACCAAGTTAATTCCGAGTTAATTTTGAGTTAATTCAAAGTAATGTACGCTCAATTTTCCATTTCTCATTTTTTATGCGGATATGCAGTAACACCCTAATTACGGATGGACGCTGCATTCCGTTGCGGACGGCCGAAGCAGGAAAAGCAGCACCGAAGAAGTGTCTTAACGAGTGTATCTTTCGCGTACAGGCCGAAGTGGAGAGCATAATGAATCAATCTTAACGCTTGTAACGGCGCGCACATCGCACGCCGACTAAGGCGAAGCCGAAACAGTCTTGATGAGATAATGGGCACTTCGATTGTAATTGGCCACATTCACGCGCGTAGCATGAAATTTTTCAGCCTGCACGAGCTTGCCTGCCGACCGGCTCGCTACTGCTGATGGTCTCGATGCAGGAGGGTCATAGTTCAGAGGTCCAAAGCGGAGGTCTTCCACACACACACACACACACACACACAGTAAGCGGCTCACTTTCACGCACCGGGATGCTCGGGATAAGTAAATGCAATTATCGTTGTAAAAAGAAGGCATCGCTTCAGCGAAACAGATGCGAGGATCGCGTTTCGTAAAATTATTCCAAACCACTGACGTTGTTCGTCAGTGAATCGTTACTTCAAACAATGAGTTACAGAATAATCCATTGAGACTTTGCGATTTATGGGAACGAGTTGCATTTCTACACGTTGTATTGGACAAGATTCTCAGTAACTTTTGGATTGTTTCTTTATTTTTTATTCTCTTTTTTCATATTCAAATATGTAAACACTAAATCGTAAGTAATGCACATAATATCAAAGCTACGCATAATTGATTTCAATGATTTTATTTATCACACACAAAGCATCGGAAACGCTTGGCGTCGTTGACTTTTATTGATTCTAAAGAATCCTATTTGGCCATTTTTCTAAAACGACAAATACGTGTTTCTTATCTTAAGAGAACGAAAGATTGTTAATAAAGTCAAACATAGCGTTAGAAAGAAAGAGACTGGAAGAGATGAAGGAGCATCTGTATATAATATTTCTGCCCGAACGTATTTTCTACGTATGCGTCGGCTTTTACGCCGTTCATACACATGCCTTGCATACATGTATAACTCGCATTGTGTGGTTGCCGCGCCGGCTGACATTTGCGAGAGGAAAAGGAAGGGAATATGAAGGCGAGATAGAGAAAGAGGGAAAGAGAGAGACAGAGTAATGGGTATGAGGAGGAGGAAACAACTCGCGGTAGTAGGAGAACGTAGGAGAAGGGAAAGAGAGAGAGAGAAAGAGAGAACGCGCACGGGTCGAGTCGGGTCGGAGGGATCGAGAGGGTCAGAGGTCGCGGGTCGTACGGCACAGCCCTGACCTTCGACCTTATCTCCCTTCCAGCTTCTCTCGAGACCTCGTGCAGACCACTACCAAGAGCGTACCTAGAGCCCCGACTCTACTTCGTGACCGACTCGAGTGCGAGGCTCTCGCGACGGAGAGTCGTCGTGGTCCAAGAAAAATACAAAGGGGAAAGAGGGACGAGGGAAACGAATTTTTGGACTCTACGAACTCTTCGTGTATTATCGGTGTGAGAGTGTTTGTGTTTCTGTTACGTGTACCGATGTGTTTTCGCCAGTGCATCTGCTACAGACGCGGTACGCAAATTGGTGGTATTGAAAAATAATGCGGCTCTTGTTGTACTTTTATAACTGGGCGATTAAGGGAAAAAAGAGATATTGGGTAAACGATGGTTTTGTTTTTTTTAATTTCTTGAAAAATATTTATTTTTAAATAATTAATGAAAGTATAGTTAAGCGACGACGTGTGTGTGTGTGTGTGTGTGTGTGTGTGTGTGTGTGTGTGTGTGTGTGTGTGTGTGTGTGTGTGTGTATGTGTGTAGGCTTGACAAATAGTATTCTCTATTACGAAAAAATCAATTTCTCGTACAACGTCTATGTATTAATTATTAATCGAGATTGCGGTAAATTTTACATCGTGAATTGTCTATGTCACGGGTCACAGATCACGGGTCGTCGCAACGATGACGCGCATTGTCACGTAAGCGCGCTTTAATCCCGCGCATTGTTAACCTACTAGGAATTATCCTACTCATTATTAACGAGAGTACGCTCCTTTTGACACCTCGGCATACGCTCGTAAATCGCCATTACTACACAATAACGGCGCGGCTACGTAATGTTTCCCTTCCCCTTCCTCCTCCTCTTCTTCCTTCCTATGAAAATCATTGCACGTTACGATCGTAGCCCGACGGAGACAATGACGATAAATTATTCGGAGTGCCAGCAATAAACTCGTTTTATCGTGAACGTAACCGAGTTGAGGATTAAATCAACCGCGCGTTGCCGCGGCGTCGGTAACGTGCGCATAATGCGCCGCAATGAAGACGTTTGATCGATTCGTCGTTATACGTTACCGAAATGCTATTTTATTCTATTTTAAATCGCTCGACTCGACTTCGATCAACTCCGTCAACCTTCCCGACATAATTTGAGACGCACATTAAAAGGAGGTCAAAGTTTTCGTTCGACCTGACGGAATCTTCGCGTATGATATTCATACTATCGCATCGATTATAAATAAAACAGCCCTACTGGTTATCGTGTGTCTCTCCGGGTCAGTGTCACGCGTTTAGTATCGATTTGCGTGGTCGCGTGATTAGTTCATTATTTCATTACTTCATAAGATGCTTTAACGGGCGTGCACGGGGGTCCCATTCGACGTTATAAACTCAACGTTTTCCCTTACGAGAGTCGCGTTTCGTGGTGCAGTTTTAATTACCCACACCGAACGTAATCCTGCGTAATCGTAATAATAAAGCGGGACTGACGAGCAATCAAGCGCGCCTTTCCGGAGAATCATGAACAGCTACGCGGCCGTCCGCGGCAAATCGCTTAATGATCCATAAACGAATTTGAGGTAACTGAGAAAAATTAACCCATAATGACATAATTCCGCAATACACGCGTTTGTATCGTAAATACGTTTCGCAGAAGCGCGTGATTGATCTCGAGAGCTAATAACCAGTAATTTGCGAGAGGTTCCAGGTACAATCTTTTTATCGATACTTGATGGGCGTCTCTTGTAAATCTCGCGAAATTCACAAAGTATTATTTTCTCCGTATAGACAATTCGGCGATAAATTGAGCGATACCGACAATAAGCATTTGTGGATCTTGCGTCTGAATCGGATTTGTAAGTACTGCCGTTAATGAAGAGGGTCGCTATCGCGTTGGTAGCCTCGGTTTGCATTACAATTACCGAGTGAATCGTTCCCTTGATTACGCGCCGAGGAAGGTTGCGTATACATCTCATTTGCGCGTGGGTGCAAATATATACGCATACGTGCGTAGGTATCATGGGTCACGCGCCGGCTCATGTGTGACCTTACACCACGGTTCGTTAACGGGGATCGCTCTCTCCTTCTTCGTCCATCCCGTAAACCGGTGACCTGACGTGGGCGCGCGCTACGTGTCGCTAATTACGAGCAATCAGACGCGGTTGGTGCTAACATTATGTAAATCCGGCCTCGGAAAGACGGTAAGGTAGAAAACGATTAGTAGATCATGGCAATTGAAACGAATCGCGCAAGTATGATTATCGTGCTTCTGTTGTTAAATAAGAAGTTTAATTCGAAGCACTTTAAAATACACGAATTGTGGGGATGGGCGGAA
The DNA here is from genome assembly GCF_024713525.1 of Acromyrmex echinatior. Taxonomy (NCBI): domain Eukaryota; kingdom Metazoa; phylum Arthropoda; class Insecta; order Hymenoptera; family Formicidae; genus Acromyrmex; species Acromyrmex echinatior. The sequence goes on along the minus strand of NC_141866.1, from coordinate 1,399,451 downwards.
TAAAGACTTAATTACACAAAATCTTGATATTAATAAAAATTAAAACTTGCTACTCTTTTTTTGTTATACATAAATTGGTACAATATTAAATGAATTTATGTAATGTTTTTAAGAAGTTACATGTTATAAATCTTCTCTATTACGATCGATATTACATAAAAATGTGCCTAATTGCCGGAAAAAGGGCCTAAGTAGAATTGTGCCTGTGTATGTTAAAATTCTGTAATAAAATTGCAACGAAATTATATAAAAAAATGTGATAGAATGGTTGTGCATTATGTCATCATCTTGTGCTAAAGTGCAAAGAGTTAACTTAATAAACTTGGCTGTTTGATTCCGCTAGATACAACGCGACGCTTGGAATGATTTATGGTTAGTCTCGTTAGTTTTTGTCGTTGATTTTGCCGGAAATGCCACAGTAAATATAATAACTGGAAAATTGTCGCGACACGTCATTATCCGCAGGTGTACAGAGAGGTCCTTATCCAAGTACTTCATTTCCTGTTTCACGGAACGTTTCTTAACCCTGCGTTTATCCACCTGAGAGACTGAAAGGTCTCGTTAGGTGAAACTCACATAGAAATTACACGTTACTCACAAACTCCAATTACAGACCTCTTCAATCTCTTAATACGTAGGAAAATGTAAATTAGGTTTCAATGTGCGATTCCATCACCTCTTGAATTATCATGCGGAGCGTAATTTCCTTAATTCTAGGATACTCTGGCAGATCATCGAAATTTTAAAGAATATCTTGATAACCTGTAATCACAGAAGCGAACGGTGACTTTTCGAGGGGCCTAAAATTAATAGTTTTCGGTAGCCTCACATTGGGGAAAGGAAAAATATTGCAACCTCTACTCCGCGATATGTAATTATGAAAATTTGACGGATATTTAACATAGAAATATATCCTCTACCATATTGAATCAATTACTTGATGATTGGGATTTTGATGTTTTATTAGTTACTTTATTGTAGGAATCTTTCGATAGTCTTGATAATTTTCATCATTTGGGATTTAATGTTTCATTGTCACGAGTGACAGTATGTTTGTACAAAAATAAAAAAAAAAACAAGTCGGTATATCTCTTCTTAGTCTGGTTTTATCGAGATAGCTCCTACCAACGCCGCCTCTTTAACCTCCACCACCTCCTCGAGATCCGCCCACAACGCGTGCTTGTTCATTCCCTTCGCTCCATCCCCGTGAACTCCCACGCCACGTGCTTGTTCCTTTCTCGTCTTTGGTCTTTCATCCGTTACTCTCGATACGTTTCTCTCGCAACGAGATTTTTGTATCTTATCTTTTTTTCCGACCTTGTTCGACCGCAATCAATTTTAATCGAAAAAGATATAAATCTTAATTATATTCGAGGATTTCGAAGTTGTTCGAGAAATTTGTAAACGATATTTATAACTGTTAGTAATTTTTTAAATTTATTATTATAAAAGGATTTTTTTAAATACAATATCAATGTACATTATGACTCATAACAAAAATCAGTCTTCGTAATATTTGTTTTCGCATTATAATTCCTTTAGTCTTTTATTGTATTTCAATAAATAGCACATTATTTTTATTATTTATATTTTACATTCTTATGAGTAATTTTTTATTTTAATATTGATCATTACAAAGTTTTCAATATTAATCATAATGTATGTACATTGATATTGTATTAAAAAAAAATTCTTTTATAATAATAAATTTAAAAAATACTAACAGTTATAAAAATCTATACAGAATTACGGAGATGTAAACGGGTACGAGTTAACATGCGGAAAATTATTGGGCAGTCTTGCGCGAACCGCGAGAATATTGTCTTTGCGATCTGTGAGCTTAATATAATTGTATGCGATATAACCGTATATACACCGTTCTCCTTTCGGGCTTTTTGTCGAGTTAATGGACATCGGGATCGGGATCGATGTTCTGTGTGCATGACACGCGCGAGGTACTAAAAACTCTTTATTAACGGGAATATACGAGAACCGAGAATGGCGAGAGGGCGAATGGCGAAGGGCGAATTTTACGGGAACGCCCGATCATTTGTGTTCGCTCTAATTCCTTTCTTTCTCGATATCGGACCGTGCGAAGGCGCGTGAGTCATAGGATAAAAGAAAATCCCATTATATTGTAAATGATCGTTCCCGCAACTCGATTGTTTCACGGTCGTATAGAGCTATGCGGGAGAGACGGACGCGTTTCGTTCCCTCGATATGTTTTCTTTCGCACTGGAATTCACGGATCGATTGATCTAACTGTACTTGTTTCGTAAAATGGATTTCTCGTCTAAAAACTGTATGGTATTACGCATCAGTATTTCGCTATAATTAAAGTTGTAAAGTGTTGACGATAGTTGAAACGATCGACTTTAAGTGATACAACGAATTATCTAATTGACGAAATTTTATTACCTCGGTAAAATTTAAATAAAGAATTATGTACTATGTTAGAATGTTAGTTCTTGTGAATAAATAAAAGAAATATTTTTATTTTACCGTCTATCAATCTTTCATCACTATTATGATTTAGAAATTTTCACATTTGATGAAGAAAACTTTGTTTATATTTAATGTTTTTTAAATTAGAATAGTATTTGTCGTAAATGCAATGTATTCAATCGCACAACAAAAATCAATTCTTTTTTCGCCAAGTTAAACATTTATAGAGGAAAGTCGTCGATACTGACATAGGTCTCCTAAAGAGACACCTCCTTATTTCTCGGAAACTAACTATTGCGCTTTATTAATACTATTAAAATCATGATCTGTTTAGCTAATTAAAGAAGTACATAATTCGTGTATTTGTGGCTTATTTCTATCCAAATCGGTTAAAAACGAATTCTACGAATGCGAAAATAAAATTCTTAGAATTTTCTTTTGCAAATTGCGTAATTTATTTAATAGTAACTACATTATTGATAATATTACGTTATTTTAAATGCTTGTAATTTCCTAAATCAATTTTATTTATATCATTTTTTTCTTAATTTTTTTATAATACGATTTTAAATTTAAAATTGCGAAGCTAACTTAATCTTTATAATGTTGCTTCATAATGCCAAATAGCTATATTGGAGCTGAAAAAAAAATCGTGCATATATAAAAATACTCTTGGATAACTGTCTCGTTACATATTTGCATCTTGCAGAATAGCATAAAATAAGTATGCATATAATTCAATAAAAATGTTTTGTAACAAAGTGAAAAGATTTTGGAATATCTTGTATACATTGTAAATATTTTATACAGATAATTCCTGTAAAAAAAAAAGGATAGAAATACGTAACATTATTGCCTACTGTGTTAGTTTTGGAACCCATTTTGTCAGATGCTCATTTTTGCTTACCTTAAGAAAAAAATTAATTATTGCAGAATTGCAAACAGTATTATAAAAACTGCTTATATTATTATTATTCGACGGAAGATAATTTTTGGTTTGTTTTTAAACTTATGTTTTTAAAATTTTATTTTTAAGAAATATATCCTTTTGTAAGAAATATCGTCTAAAAACAAAGTGATATGTCGATATGGGACTTTCCTGTACATTTTCTGCCCTCGTGAATCGTTTTCCGATACACCGGATATCGGGTAGACTTATGGCACGTCGTGCGAATAGTACGGTTACGGCGTGCTTTATGATCCGCGGGTAAGTGCCACGAGGCCGCGTTCCTTTCTAGCGGCGTGATGGCAAAACCATCGTGATAAAGGAACGCAATCGCGTTTGTAAGGTCTTAAGTTTAAGTTCGAAACCGCTGTGCCGCCAATGGTACCTGCGCGCGGCCCGGAGCGTTACGAAGCGTAGCTTTGCTTGCCGCCGCGGCTGAACGGTTCCGTGTAGAGGTGCGAGGGAAATCTGCGGTGGCTTTTTCCTTTTCGTCGGCTTGGCCGGGCGAACGTGCCAGGCCGCACCTAGCCTAGAGATAGTTTCATCGCGGTATAAAACAGTAATCTATGGCCTCTCTCGTATATATGCTCTCGCCGCGTAAGAACGAGCGGAATCTCGACTGCGCGCGATCGCGTCGGCCTTTCCAGGCCGACGCGATTATGCGTTCGTCCTGTGTACGCCGCGATGACGAGAAACGCGGACGGTGAGGAAAAAGAAAAAAAAATGGCGGGAGAAACACGAAAATGACCTGTGTCAGTAACGATCGAGCGATGAAATTACGATACATTGATCAGATATGTTGATCTTTATCGCGAAATAGATAATCATTTCGAGTACGTGGATTTGTGGATAATATTATTAAAAAAGATATTTTATAAGTTCTAATTTATTAATAAAGAATTTATTGTGACATGACCTATATATTAGTTGTGTTTTAAAATTCACTGTTAGCGCTAAAAACAATTTATCTTACTTGCACTATAAATTTTCAATACTGGTAGTGAAATTTGAAATACAGCTATTGTGTTAGTATACATTTATATAATAATATAATATATATTATATGTACGTAGAGAGGATATGAATCATTTCGCACCAATTTTTCCAAGCTTAAAGAATTTCATGTGTTCATTTAAGTGACTTACTTACTGTTCGAGTTTATTTCTATAAATATCTTGGGATATTTCGACGTGTGTATTGATTTTATACTTCGTATAGAGGTGAATCGATATTAGTATACAGTGATACTACATATATGAGCATGTTCAGTCTTGACTGGGATTTCGGTTTCCTTCCAAATCGATACAAAGGTAAGAAACTTCCGACAACGTAATCTTATTTTTTTACTTTTCTCTTTTCACTTAAAAATATATACGGTAAGAAAAATGAGATATTTGGATTTCTCCCTTCTTGCTAATTTGACGCAGCAGCGCGCAGCATTGTACGGAAGCAACGTGCTTTGACAGGCGTAACATCCAATTAAACGGTTACTTGAAAAGCGCACGTTTATCTTTGATTATATTTATTTAATTATCTCGTTACGGCAGCGCGAACTGCGCTTACATGAAACGCGGGTGCAACAAGCACTCATATCTGCTAACACAACTGTGAAAAGAAATATCGTAATAAGATAATTCAAAGGTTTCAGTGTTTATTTTATAATAAATTAGATTATATAATAAATGATTTCATATATATTAATATAATTCACGCTAAAGCCACACTAATACATAATAAATGGAATATACACTATAAAATTTTATATTTTCATTTGCTGGTATTAATAGAATATCATGTAGTTAATAAATATGATTGATTTTCATTTTACTAGCGTATATAAATAACATTGACGTTAGTCAATGATTTATTCACCAACCACTATAATAATCCCTCTGATTCATACAGCTCCGCTCAGCCGTCTTTACTTATGTTCAACGTCGAATTCTTTACCCTATGGGCATATAAGCGGGACAATTACACGGAATGCCGTGTTCTACGTCTCTCCTTCGTCCTTTTCTTCTCTTTGCCTTCCTTCTTTGCAGTTATCTCCGATGCGCGTGGAGCTCTCCCGCGGGTCTCTCTCTCTCTCTCTCTCTCTCTCTCTCGCTCTCTCTCCTTTCTCTGATTTATCGACGTATTTCTAATCAAGAGACTGCGCGCGATCGGTGGAAGCTGTATTAGTTAACCTTGTCAGATAGGGAGGAAGGTACCTCCTGGCTGATCGTTCATGCTAAGTAGCCGCTTCGTGGGTGGTGCTCCAGACTGCTATCTAGCACTTGCAGTGCGCGTGGTATTCGATCGATCGATCGATCGATCGATCGATGCGCCTTTTCATACTCCCTTTTAAATTTTAAAGGAAGTTATCGATTAGTTATCGTATGCGGGAAAGTGGAAAAAAATGTAAAATTTTGTTGTTACAAGTGAGAGAATGGAAAATCGCGAAAGTTACAAAGTTTTAACGTAAAATAGATTCTTCTGTTATAACGCTCTCCCTTTCTGTTTTTAGGATCCGAGAAAAACGGCTATTCTGACGGCGGAGGCTCTTTCTCGTACCATTTCGGTGAGTACTTTTTCCATGCAGCAAATATAGTTATGCAGTAGTCTGCATAATTCTCAATTTATTTGTCGTTGTGCTATTTCTTTCACGATAATTCGCTGCGATAAACGTAACGTATGTACATTTGATGTAAGTAAAGTAATGTAATAACCGTCGTTTCTCGAATGTCGGAAGTGGAAATCATCGTCCCACTGATTCGAGCGATTACGCGGAGGCTGACCAAGTTAACTCTCTACGCATCGAGCGGGTATCGGACGTATCTATCGGGCGAGGTCGGTGCTACGTGCGTAGCGAAGTGATTAGGGCTTAACGATTATTCGCGGTCCTGCGGTGAAGTTAACCGGTCGTAGAAGTAATAACGCCGGACAATCTGGTCCGGCAATCAATGAGTACGTGTTTATGTAAATTAAACGAGTCGAGACACGAACCACGCGAGCGACTTTTGCTATACACCTTTTGCACCCTGGGCGCCGCATCAGAGTTAAATGATTCTTTTATTGGCGAGAATGGAAGCTAGGAGAAAGAGAGATTACAGAATCGCACGCGATCGTTTTCAGCCGTGAAGAGGCGCGACAGATTATTTCATGTTATTTTAAATTATATTTTTTTATTAGTTGCGTAAACGTGTTTCTTTTTACATTGATCTTGTATAATAGATTATACGTAGTGACATAGCTTTGACTTCATAAAACGTTTAGTTTTTTTTTTTTTTTTTTTTTTAAGGAATATAAAGAATGAAAAATTTGTAGTACGAGCTATGACGAATGGGCAATTAGATTCTGTAAACGTTGACTACTTGTAACTGATCGCCGATGCAACTGAAAAACGTACTTTTAATGCTAGCGAGTGGCTGACAATCCGGTAGTTATAACTCTTCTTGATCGACGATTACTTGTAGTAAATTGCTAAGGTGAAGCGGCTCCCTCTCTCGTAAGAAGATATCGTGTTTGCGCTACACAACAGGCAAATGTAAAGTAGAATAATTGTAGTCATTATTTTGTTAAACAAGGTTTTGCCAACGCCATTCTCGTGTCGATAAATGCGACGCTATAAAATTTTTAGTACGCACGAGCGCGACCGTTATCGGTACGTTTGCACACAGGTTTAAGACACTACCGGTCGTTAACAGAAAATTGCAGCACCCGTGGCATTTGTTTGTCGTATCTGCTGCCGAGTTTATATTTGCGCGTTCGTTTAGCCAGAACGCGTTGTAGGAGCACCCGTAGTAATAATAGGTACCGTCAACTTTACACGAAAATTGCGGGTACTTTTCTCGTTACTCTTCAAATTCACGTCGATGCTTGCTGAAAATCTCAAGACGGCAGATTGAAAGAAACATTACAGTTATATTACAAAGCATCGCTATAAAAATTAATTTTAGATAACGCAAACATTTTTGCACTTTGAATGATGTTTCCCAGTTGCTTAACATTTTATACCTGAATAACAGAATTATATCAATAATTGGAAAGTTACATTTAATTTTTTTTAAATACTGTAACGGTAATCTTTATTTTTCGATCATTCATTATACATCGATATTACAGATCGAGTATAATATAATGCAAGCAATGCATTAAATTCAAGCATACGTTCGACTTTTAATTTTACTGCGATCGCTTCAATCGTGCCTTGCTCTTTTAACTTTTTCGAGACCTTCTAATGATCCAATTTAATTGGTTCCACTTCTTTTTCATTCCGCGAAAGACTGAAATCCAGTTTACGAAGTCGACGCGGTCGCGTTCCGTCATTCGGCGCGAGGTCATATAACGCAGTTCGTTGTAACCATACCGGACAGAATGGAACAGTCGTTCGTCGAATGGGAGCCGTGGAGGCCGATCAATTATGCCGGTCGATTCCAGGCCATGAAATGTCAAGGCTCCATCTCGATGGAATTCTAACTCAGGCTCATCTTCGACGACGGTGCGTCGCTGGAGCGTCACTGCCGATGACGGCAGTGGAGATCGTTACCGCCGTCGTGAATCGCGATGATCGATCTCTTCTCGAAGAGCCACGAGGGAACTTGCCGGATGATTAGCGAGTCGCCTCGAGTATACTCCGGTGTTACTTCCAGTAATATTCATTGGAACGTTCTCATTTCTCTTAGATTGTTGACAAATCGGTAACATGCGAGTTCGCTCGACCATTACTTCCGGTTGTATTTAATAAAATTAGAAATACGTAGCATATATATCAGACTTTTTCTACAATGCAAGGAATATGTGTATTCGAACTTTCTCTCTCTCTCTCTCTCTCTCTCTCTCCTCCTCCATATACATACTTATTACGTAAGTAAAATATAAAATTATCTGATTTATGTGATGATTGATTAATGCTATAGTTAACGCTCCTTTCAGTTAACGTGTTTCTTTTGTAAACTCCTTCCTCCGCACACACGAACGACTACTCGGTCGTTAGCACGAAGAGTTAATCCTACGCGCGAGCGATCTTCTAAACTAAGTTCATGCAATCAGGCACGATCTCTGTTTCTCTTTCTCGTATATTAGGCGTGGCGTCGCCTCCGCGAGGCTTTAAACAAAGTCTGTGACGGGCAAGGCGTCTTTACGGTAGCTATTCGCCATTCACTCCGAGTACGGTACGTTGCACGTTGCGCATCCCCACACCGCATCCGCGACAAAGATGCTTGACCACGTACGCAGCGAACGGGGCGGCGCGGCGCGGCGGGGGACGTACGCGTGTAAGTACGCGCACGTACGCACACGCGTGTGCCGAAGTATAATAAACATAATCGCGGTAGCGCGCGATGAGGAGAGGCCTTGGCCGTCTCCCTTCGGTCGTGCCCGGCACGCCCACCGCTACCATCGCCGTACAAAGAGAAAATACCGCGCCTTGGCAATCAACGGTTTTACACCTGAGCATCTCCACGTAGGTCGGCCGCGGCCGCGTCCGCGGCTGCGGGAGCGAGTAGGAGCGAGAATGAGAACGACGATGGGGAGAGAAAGAGCAAGAGCAGGAGCGGGAAGCGGGAACGAGAGAAAGAGGTAGAGAGAAAGAGAGACGCGGATGCTCCTTCCGTGGAGCGCCTCACCTCGATAGGCAAGACTTGGCGAGCACGATGTACCGACCTACCCTGAAGGATTATCGAAGCCTGCATCTTTCGATACGCTCCCGTTCCTTCCTCTGCGGGCTCCCGTTGCGCGTCCCGGATCGATCCTGGTCGACGCGAGGCCTGCAGAATCCTGATCCTCGATTTGGATTCCGGTCTAACGGTCGTGCCGGGTCGCGGGGTTGGCAGATATCCCGGGGAATGCTGCTACGCTTGCTGTTTTTCGTGATGTCAGATAGATGAACGACACTAACAAGGATCTTATTCCGTGTGTATACATTGCGTTTAACTTGAAGTAATTTATCGGCATATCGATTGGAACGAAATATGAGAATATCTTTTTCAAATAATTTAAGCTTTTCGCTCAAGTCAGTATCTTGTTATGCGTTATCAATGAGGCTTTATGTTTATGCGAATTTCATTTATTTATATATACATAAACATTTTTACTTTTCATATTTCCGCTCTATAGAGAAAAAGTTACAGTTGATTGATACCTATAAGGAATCGAAAATCTGTAAAATATTTAAAAAAGGCCAAAAGAAAGAGAGAGAAAATTACAAAGATTTTAGGTAAAAGATGTCGAGGCATTCTTCGAGATAGACGATTATCGCTCGAGTGAAAATTTAGTCCTCCTTTTGCGATCAAATTTCAACGATATTTCAAAGATATCAGATTCTGAAGCCAAATAATTTTCAGTACGTGAGATGTTTAGCTTTGTGATTACTTATTTATACAGTAGGAAATAATTTCATTAAACTGCGAATGTATATCAAATAAAGTAATGTTCTTCAGTCCTCGAGTAGAGGTATGTGTAACTAAATACGGTACAATCTCAGTTTATGGACAATAAATCACCGCGTAATGATAATTGCGTCGTGATATCTATTAATAGATCAAATGATTATATAATCAGGCATTTCCGGCACACAATACACATTCTCCTCTGCAATTAACTAATCTCATTACGTTCTTCGCGATCAATGTTTCCTTATTTTTGTTTTCCTTTACTTCTATACTCTAAACAAAGTTGAAAAAACGGCTTTCCTTTTACGAACGATCGACGCAAATATATAGTTAATATTTTTTTACAAATTTATTAAGAAGCACCAATTTTCTTCAAATTAATCTTCCGTAAAGATCTCGACAAAATTCACAAACAAATTATTGTCGACGTTTTTCGCATGGATAGTTATAATATTTATTTTATAATTACATTGGATCTGACAATAATCTATACAAACTTGTAAACTCCAGCGTGACAATAAAAAATTTATCTTTTTTTCTCAATAAAAGCAGTTATAGTCCATGTTTTAGATCACCGCATAACAATAATTACCGCACTATATCCTTTAATCGATCAGCTGTGTATAGCCGGTCACTTCCGGTGCGTAGCCAGTGTATGTACACTTATTGCTATGCACACCTCCTGCAACTAACAATTTTACCCGCGTTAAAATTTTATAGATTTTATATATAATATTATTTCTTAAAAACCGAATGAATTATGATCCGCAATTTTGTTTAGCGTAAAAATAAATTTAAAGAACAACGAACAAATTTAAAGGAAGTATTACCTAATCGCGTGAGAAACGTAACAAGATTAATTTAATTGCTGAATAAAATGTGTAAGTATCTGATTCATTTTATATGCGTTTCAAAGGTAAATAGAAAAGCAAAAATTCTTTAAAATGTATGAAAGAAAATAACATTATCCTAAAAGCCATACAAATTATATTTATAAATTCTATACGCCAATTCTTCTATGTTTCTATTTCTATTTTTTTAATACTCTTTCAAAATCAGTATAAGAAATAGGTACGTGTATAGGTTTTAAGGTGGACATGTATATGCACGTATATTCAAACAGGCAATTTGATAGAGGAAAGTGAGATATTACCAAATTTATCAACATCGCTCATTTGCTTACGCCACTGTCATCGCCCTCCGTGAAAACGGATGCTGGCGAAAGCGAGGGCCCTTTAGAAAGTTACCCCGGTTGCCGCAGTTATTTGATCAGAGAGCCGTACGAACGAGTCGTTAGCCGGTACGTGCCCCCATTGCGTTTCCCTCCCTCTTACTCGTTTCGATGCGTGTCTTCATGCACGCATTCTCATGTACGCGCGTGCATCGCGTGTACGGGCGAGAGAAAGAAGAAAGGGGAAGAGAAAGAGAGGGGAGGGGAGGGGAGAGAGAGAGAGAGAGGTAGGAGCACAGATCACCGTCCGGACACCGGGTGCATAAGTCTATACTTATGGGCTAGGTGGTAGATATGGAGCGGTCGATAATGATCCAATATACTGGTACATCCTCGCGAAGTAATTACAATGATGAGCGAACCGCTACCATCGGGCGCCCGAGCGAGCTCCTTCGGAGGCTAGGCGTTGGATCAAGACCCGTCCTCCACCATCTCTCTGCATCTCTCTGCATCTCTCTGCATCTCTCTGCATCTCTCTCTCCCCCTGCCTTGCCCCACCTCATCATCGCGTCGACTTCTTGCTCCTTTCGCTGCTCTTCCTTGATCCTCTTTGCTTCACTCTCTTCTTCCTCACTCTACTCTTTTCCTGCTTCTCTTCTTCATCTCCTTTTCTTCTTCTTCTTCTTCTTCTTCTTCTTCTTCTTCTTCTACTTCCATACAGCCGCCGGTCGCTACGGTGCATAGCACCGCAACAAGAGCAAACATTTCTTCGGGGTCGTCACGGGGCCACGGAGTCACGGTGGATGGATCTCTCTCGCTCCTCTCTCGATCCTCCGGAATTATCACGGGGGCCACCGCGAGGGTTCACTTGGCCGGAAGTGCGTCATCAACAGAATACGTGCTCGATGAAACCATTCTACGGACGAATCTCTAGGAAGGTATATATACACCGAGAATTGTAGCTCGACCTCGAACTTGCCAGAGCTCTTATCTCGATGGGACCGTTGAGTACATGGTGTTGGCGGATGATTAGCTTCGAATCGTTTGCGTTTGTATGCGACGGTGTTGTCATTGATCGATAGAACAGACTCAACAGACGATCGTTGCGTTATACGCGACGATAGTCCGCGCGGTTGAAATTGCCGACGATGAAGAATAATTGTATTATTGTATTAATACCGCGAGGAGATACAATATGAGGTGAGAGTGATAGAAGAAGAAAGAAAATAAAACACGTGGCCGGGAAGAAGAGATTAACTCGTGGAAGCTGAAGTTAATTGCGAAGCGATAATTGCGGACCATGTTTCATACATATGCATGTGATCAGACTACTGTTCGACGAGAAATATAATTTATTCGATAAAGTTTAACTTGGTTTTGATGGGAAAAAAGAAGCCAGACGGTTATAAGTAATAATTAATGATACCATCTAAAATGTCTCGTTTATTTCAAGAAGCTTATCGAGTACCAATCGATTATTTTTATTAAAAATTTTTATTATGTCAATACTTTGATACTGTTTTTTTATGAACGCGCAGCATCGTGGATGGATACGTATAATAACATGTTTAATAGTTGTGTCTTTTTCTCCTCTTTGTAAATTATTTTATTTCATATTACATATTTTACACATAAAGCTTTAATATAGATGAAACGAGATAATAAAAAAAGTATAGACGCGTTTTAACAAATAATGATGAAGATATGCGTGATGGACACTCGTAAAACCATCGTCGTCGGTCAACTCGAGCGCGAAGCATCCGTTCTGGCGTAAGTTCATTCATCGATTTTTTGCTGCAAAGAACCTGCTGCGAGCTAGATCGCTCGACTCACCGGGAGCTGAGTACAGGCGATACGAAGTGTCTGATTAACGTTGATTTTTTGCAAGTGCCGACCGTCCGACGCCTCGTCACAAGCTTCAGCTTGCCCGGTCTTCTTTCCGGTCGTTTCGATTACGATCGATACGGTTGTCGAACCGAACCGTCCTACCTCATTCTCCGCGATGTCACGCCCAAGTTTTTCGTGCTGAGTTTCTTCCCTGAGAATTTTCAACATTCGAAAATTGTATTCTCAAAATGCGATCGCGATATCATTGTCTCAGTTTGCTTGTATTAATTAGCGTTCGTTTCGCGCAACGACAGAAAAAAACAATGAAATGATCTAATTTTAAAAATACATGTTTCTAAAATTATATATATTTAAGAAAAAGTATCATTTGAATATTATATCTAAATAGAAATTTTATAGTACATATCGATTGAACGATACAGTTGAATGATATTGGTTGATTCACTTTAACGATACTTGCGTATCAAAGTTTTTCGTCAAAGTTTGCCGTTAAGCTCTCGGGTTAACGACGTACTGATGTTTTTAATATGTATCGCACCACGAACAAGCCAGGGGCTTTCGTTCCTGGTGCCCTTCGAGCCTGTCATAATTTCCGTTCGCCAGGTCGAAGAGAACGGAGACGGTTGCGACGCCACTGTGAGCGCATCCGAGCAACAAGAGCACGCATAACGTAGATGCAACGCTCCGCAACACCGGATTGCCGAGGGCGCGCTCCTTCTCCGCAAGAACCGGAGGTGAAGGGGGCAACATCGGAGACCACGAAGAGGGGCATCGGGGGACGGGGGGCACGGGGGAAGAGAGGTCGACCGGGATAAACATCTGAGCCCCGCCCGGCACCCGAGGCTGCACCTCATGTTGCTCTTCTCTACCTTGCCTCTCCTCTCCTCTCCCACTTCTTCTTCCTCTTCTTCTTCTTCTTCTTCATCATCTTCTTCTGCCTCTTCTTCCTCTGCTCCCTTCTCGTCTTTTCCCGCACTTCTCTTTCTCCTCCGCCCTCGACGACCGGCACACCGACATTATTAATCCTGGGTGCAGTTCACGAGTGTCGATATGTAGCATTTCGCACGTCTCGCATTTTACGGTGTTACGCCTCTTTCTGGTTTTCTTAATTGTATTTCATTTCTAAAACTTACTTCGGCTCGAATCGAAACTTAACTGTGTGTGCTTCTTTTTCGACGACAGCTTGTCTTATGACACTTGTGAAAGTACGGACGATACGAATTTATTGTTTTACCGATTGACCTAAAACTGGAATTCTTAGATAATATTTCGCGTGATGTAAGTGTTTTTCCCGGTAAAAAAGTAAATTTCACGGTAACAAAAAGCTTCTCGGAATATCATGATATTTCTATCTAGTATGCGAAATATTTCTGAGTTTTTTTCATAGAATTATTCGTTTCGTACGCTATTTTTACGTCATTCAGAGTCATGTGAGCGATAATACAGTGTCGGAGAACGATAGAAATCTGTGCACCGTTCAAAACCCTCTCTTCTTTTCGCACGCGATACTTCACTTATCTATCTTGACCTCGCTTCCGTTCGTCTTCATCTTTTTTCGGGCTGCATTCGATAAGCTTACTTTAGCAAAGCTCACGAGAGAGGTCTGCTCGACGCAAACTCCGATCTGGTCTACGTCTTCCGTTAATACTGTAGTATAGTAAGACGCACTTGTCTAACGTTTTCAAGCGTAAAATGTGCATGTTCGTGCATGTTCGTTTCGAAAATGCTACTTTGAAGATTAGATGTTCGTTTATCAGCGTCTGAAGAGCTCTTGTTGAGACGTTTTCATCGGAACGTCCGCACTATTAGTATATTTTCCACTATAAGCACATATTCGTTGATTATAAAGTATTTGTTACAACGTTCATATAATATTACGCTTTTTCGGGCGAATAGAGAAGAAATTGTAGTTCTGAAAATTCGTCGCCCGTCGTCCATGGGATTCATCCTGCTATGAGAGAAATTATTATGGGGTTCCTACGTGTATGTACGTATTCTCACTGCACTTTCGTTACTTCGAGGATTTCAGTTCGTCCACGTATTGAATAGTTTATGGCTTTTAAATAAGCGGCCCTAACTTGTTCCCAAACAATTTGCTCATACCGCAGATTGCTCGTAAATAAAGATAATCTATTCTACCCGGAAGATAAAAATCGTTCGGTCTTAGCCAGTGGGGGCCGCGGAACAGGGCAACCACCACCGACGGCTTGGTTACCTCCCGGTGCGAGCGAGAGGGACGTGGCGATCGAGGGGTCCGAAGATGCGGGGAGGGGGGGAGGGGGGAGGAAAGAGGGCAGCGAGAGGTGTTCCACCGACTTGTTCGTTCCGCGGGTGAATGCTCCTCCAGTTATTCATTTTTACGTTGCTCATTGCTCGGATTTTACGAGGCAAAAATTATGAAATTGCACTTTGTACACTTTGTGCGTGCCCCCTTCCTCTCACCACCCCCTCTTGCTCGTTCACCACCCTCCGTGTGCTGTACTCTTCCCTCGGCAATTATGCGTGCCGTAATTTCGTCACGGCGATAAGTACATCATCGATTTCCTCAAGGATTTTCTCAAGAATTTTTACGTTTAATATTTTTTTTTCATGTTGAGAAAACGTTCGATGAATTGAATTTTTTTTTATTATAAGATAATCTGAATTAATAATTTTTTACGCCCAACAACAAGATATATTTAATAATAGTCTTTTAATAAGTAGAAATTCGTCTCCCGTGTTTGATTCATATATGTTCAAACTTCGCTTTTTGCTCGTTGGAATTAATTTCTAATTTTTGTTCTTAACGCCAAAGTATCGTGAGTAGATGCGTAAATTACGTTTCTTTTTAAGCCTTCAAGTTTCCATCGTTTCAGTATTCTCGTCAAGCGTATGTATAAGTTATTAAAATGAAATAAAAATAAAAAAAAAATAATAGAAAAATAACAAATTAGAAACACAATTAGAAGCAATAAATTATTGTTCTAGCATTAAGAGGAGAAAATTTGACACTTCTACCGAACCTGCTGCGTTTGGCGTATCATCATATAAATTACCGGTTTAAAACGGAGGATTTTATACATTTCTACCTACGCTCTTTGCGGGTTCTCTCGTTTCGCTGCCGGATAAATTATTGGATTACATTAGGTAGGTCCCTTCCATGCGCGTTGGCGCACAGTCAATAAACGAAAATGAAAAGCATGTCACGGCGGACCCACGGAATATCCGATGGAATATTAATGACAAATTCCGTTGTAAATCGCGGATTTTGCACGTCGAAAGAGTAAAAACCGATGATATTTGTGCATACTTTGCTTTTTCATTCTGATGGAAAAGCGACATATTGTAGAAATGTAAAATACCACCATGTTGTATTGTAACATTTTCCAACATTTAATTAATCCTCAGTACATACGGTTGGATCATTCGCGTCCTGCACATTTCGTTTCTTTAAAAATTAGGAGCGTCAAATAATTATAACTTTTAGGTACAATTTTTTCATAAATATACACAGCCTTATAAATACTTTCTAAAGATGTTAAAATATATGTAAGAATCACCTAAGAATTTCTGTATATTTGTTAAAATGATAAACACATTAACTCTGGACACTCTGGACGATTCATTGTATGTCATCGTACGTACTAAGGATTAAACATTATTTATCATTTATACATTACAAAATTAGGAAAGTCAATCCTCGCGGTTCTTGTACGAATATAAAATAGATAAGTCGTTACTATTATATATATTGCAAATTTAGAAAAATCCTTTGCAGGATATCAAAGTCATTATCTGAATTATATTTATAAATTAGTAAATAGTTTTATCTTGTGCGTATGAGTACGATGAACGTAATCGATGATAAACATTTAGTATAATATTTATCGGGAAATGAATCACCCGAGGATGACATGATGAAATCTAAATACCGTTCGTCAAAATTCTCAGCGGGAACGTCATCTCCGGCAGATTTTGCTGTGTAGTTAGATATTTACACGAGCTCTCTCTCATCGTCGTTCTCGGTATTTTTAAAGCGGCTGGATTGAAGCTGGCATGACTGACCGTTCCGCTTATATAATTTTTTTTTGTCGACGCCTCCATTCGACACCTGCATCTTTCCTTGACCTTTCAAGTGCACGTTCATCCGTCTGACCTTTACCACCCCGCTGATTCATCGGTATCTCTCGCGGCGTAACCTCGCGCGGTATAATCGTGCGTGTTCGTATTTATCATCTCGTTTATCGTATCGCGGCGGTCGACGATATTAATCGGCGCGAACATGGCCTTTCGACGATCCGAAAAACTCAGGAGCCTCTTTCATCTTAATTTACCGATCGCAGTCACGATGTCGGATATCGTTACTGCGTATCTCGCGTGAATGAAGTACGCGACGTTTTTAATGTGTTAGATTTATGATTAAATTTTATTAAATTTTGCTATAATCTTTGTCGTTTTAAAAAACGGTATGTAAGAAACTCTATTAAATATTCCTTTTATTAGTAGGTATATAATGGAATTAAGTTGCTTTAGCGAATGAATCATCTTTGCAGCAAAGTAAATAGTAAGATTGCAGTATTTATAATATTTCAATTTTCTTTATTAATATTGATTGGCAGAGAATATTAATTATTTTTCGAAATTTTTCTTCTACCTACTTTAATTATAGCTCTTCATGCAAGAAGCTTTGAATTAGAAATATCGAGATTGTGAAAACCAATGTCATATCTACTAGCTGGCATTTAACGTATAGATGATTATGCCCTGCCGATATACCATATCGATTATGCTAGTGCAGATAATTGCGTGAAATGAGTTAGAATTACCGATAATTATACAGACGACGGACGTATCGCGGACGATGAATCGTTAAAAATAGCAAATTTCATATCATTCCTTTCAATTAATGATCGAAAAACCGAGACAGGCAAGAGAGAATGATAAAGAACACGTAGCTCGAGGAGATATTGATCGATGCCCTGACGGTTCGTTGCCTCTGAGATTTCCTGCGTTCGAGGGAAGACAACTCGCGGATGACGGACGTTGACGAGTAAATCGGTCCGGAGCAGCAAATGAATTCTGAACCTATCTCAATGTCCCGTACGATCCATTCGCGCGGCTCATTAGAGAACATCCGTCGCGCGTCTCTGCGTGTTTGTGATATATTAGGTGTTGGAATTAATTCGTAGCGTTTTTAATGAAAGAATGTTATTTATTTCACATGAGCATTAAAAAATACATTAATGAAAGTACTTCCCATCACTTGTAAAACGCTACGAATTAATTCCAACACCTAATATAATACATCATAATAAAAATTCCATTTTCGTTTTTACGCACATTGCCTGTCGGCTCATTCTATCTCTCTCCCACGGTCGCTTTTAAAGCAAATTAAATATACAGCACGGCAAATTACGCGCCGACCTTACCTCGTCGTAAATCAAACGGCTAATAAAACTTCTCTCAACTCGGACTGAGAAAAATCCATCGGGACTGTCGCCGAGATGATTCCCGAAACGTTTCTCGAATCTGTCGATGTCGGATATTCTCAAGGCGACAAATTCGTTTCTTTTTACGACTGTTTGTCAAGCTTAATTTTATAGCGGAATATCGAATCGTTCGATCGCGATATATTTGGACCAACCAGTAAAATTTATGAGCACTTCCTCGGAACATAAGAGAACGCGCGTTTCTAATTTGCATATTCTACTGTAAAATATCGGTTAAAGTCGCTCTTCAGTTTTATGGATTTTTGGAAACGTCTTTCTTAAGATAACGCGCACACACACACACATATATATACGCATTTATTACATACACGCAACGTTCTCTCTAATTGTCGATTTCGCATCGACTCATCAACATCGACAACATCGGCAAGTTTACCGACGCGACGCCAGCGCAACATCTTATGACTCAGTTTGTAAAACACTAATGATGCTCTCCTCGGGAGAGAGATCATGATGATGATCACGAGAGAGTGCGGAGAGGAAGTAGCAGAAGAGAGGCGCGCGAAAGTGGAGCCGGAGAAGGAGAGATTTTAGTGCCGGTTGGACGTTTCAATTAAATCGTCGAAATCATCATCGGGTACCGATTTCGTGCCGTCCACCTCGTTCGCTCCGTTCGTCGCGGTATACTCCTTTTGCTGACGAACGTAAATTTCTCCGCTGAACGGGACTGTAACTTCTCTGCATATACGCGCGAGCGTGGAGGCCATCGGAGTTCTCGTGCCGCACGCCAGAACAAGTCTATGAAATATGAGCACTTTTGATCCAGCATACCGTAATGAGAAAGGGGGATACCGCGAGTTGCTTCTTTTTTCATCGAGATCTCTCGGCACTGCCTGCCGATGATGCCGCAAATGCTTGGCTCGAGATCACAATGTCTTTCGATCGGCTAGGCGTAATCGTTCTATTAACAACTGTCAATAATAATCATTCAGACAGTTTTGTATACAAAACTAAGCATTTACCTATCACATTAAAATATAATGATCGATGTGTGCTTTGTTGCAGTATCAAGCTAAAAATATTATCGTTGCAATAAATACGAATCGATCATTATATATTTTAATACGAGTAAGTAGTTAGTTTGATACGAAATGATTCTTTATATATATATATAATAATTTTTAATTTAATATGTATAATCCGTTGTTATCGATGTAAAATTTTATCGTGACATGACACATGTGTCACGTGAGACATATGATAGACTTGATCGGGCGGTAGCCAACAGGGAGAAATTTTATAAAAATATTATAAAAAAACGATTCAGTCTACTAGAACTCGATCCGGTTCACGATATACTAAAAGAAGTCTCGTTATCAATCGGTCCCATCTTATCAGGTCGACGTAGCATCGCCGGTAAATCATTGGGGTCCTTGGCGGGGCACCTTTAATTATCGGGCGTACACGAAAGGAAAAAAAATATGAAGACGTAATACGTTATCCGCTTGCCTTCCTCTCCCGAGTGCCTACCGGTAGATAGAGAGAGGCTGGTCCAGTTGATGCCGAGAGGCGTTGCTCATAAATAATGAACACGTATTCATGAACGCCACCGGTTACTTCGTCTTTGAGGATGAGCCACAACCAGATAGAATTCATGTTTAGTTAGTCCGTGTCTGCAGCGATTGGAAAAACCGCCGCTTCAGAAATACAAAGACGCTTTCCGTCATGGATTATGCAAAGTCCGCAAGTGGGCAATGTTGACCATTGTACAGTAGGCAACTCGGGCAATGCCCGTAACAGAAACATGTCGTGAATATGGTATTCCAAGATTTATGCGATATGAAATGAGGCGCGTTTCTTATCGTTCATTTTTTAGGAAAATGGATTTAAATAGCAAGCGAGCTTTTCCTGCAATATTAATTTGTTCTAACAAGTCATGAGAATAGCGCGCATTGTTACGTTTCAATTGATTATTTAATATTCGTGAGATGATTTCGATTATGAAAAATATATATACATAAAACATCCTATTTGTTACTAGAAAGTTACTACTATTAATATTATAAATGAACGGAAAGGAGGAGGAAACGCGATGATGATTTATTCATATAATCTACACAAAAGCATGTATAGACATTTTTATTGTTTTAATCATAATGTAGATAAATTATGAAAATTATCGCAAAAACATATATTTTTATAATTTCCAAAATATAAGTTGAAATCACATATTGATGACTTATGTAAATTCGGATATTTAATTTTTAATTTATATTTATGCAGTAAATTATCATTTGTAACATTTATGCTACTTGCTTTATATCATTATATACGATCAGTCGCAAGAGATCTTTAATCGGCTGAATGACATAGCGAGAGCGTACTAATTAAATTCCAACGAGTAGGTTGATGGACACAAGTCCGACATACAAGGACGAGTCGTATCGATCCAGTTGAACGATTAATACATCCCGTTGCGCGCACGGTGAAGTGCGGAGGAGGTCGATGGACCGTTTAATCGCCGATAGTTTTCCTAGAAAAGAAAATGGCCGAGGTGGTAATCGCTACCTGCGGAAGCCTGGCGATCCACGGCAGATAGGATACCAATATAATGTACCGTCCATCGGGACGTTTCGACGAGCGTCGTTCATTCTCGAATAATCTCGCGGAGCGGATATCTAAACGAGAAGCTCGGAGCGCAGCCTCCGGGCAGTGCGTACATACGAATGCGTATACGCACATATAATAAACTTGACGTGTGTAGAAGTGGAAGTGCTCTTTCTCTCTCGAGTGATATATATCGGACGCGATATATCGTCCTTGATGGTACACCTCGAAGCCGGGGCGAACTACTCGTTGCGCCGCCGAAGCAGCATCTCGCCCTCGCGAAACAATATGATGGTTAACGTAACAAGTTCTCATCTCGGCTTCGTACGTTAGGTATCCTACTGCGGCACAGGATTCTGAACATGTCCGGACACCTAAGGCGACGCTTCCAGAATAATCTCTGGGATAATACGTTCCTTGCTGCTCTGACGGTGTTATAGGATTCCCCTGGGGTGCTGTGTAATTATTGTTAACTTAGATGGATGAATAGGATCTGACTTTTGAGAATAAAGTACCATAACGACGAGAGAATTTCTATTAGAGCTATTTATCTGACTATTAGTGTCCTGAGAAATTTATGAATGTGTCTTTATAAGATATTATGTCAATTGTTAGAAATATAAGACGAGTGTAAACGAGCGATATACTTGGGAAAATTCTACGTAAAATATAATTAAGGTTACAGTAAATCCAGATACAATCTTTGATAAGATTGTTCATGACGCAAACTGAAAACTTTGATAAGATAGAAAATATGTACGTATGTTCTATTTCGCATGATTCAACGCAATGCTATTTAAAATTTTAATTAGATTAGATATTTTATTTTTGCGAAATGATACAGAAAGTATGTCAGCGATTGTCATTTATAAATGTATAATGAATTATTCTCACTCTCTTTCGAAGTACACGTTCAACGAGAATCGCGAAAAGACACGGCAGTAGAATTGTTACGAAAATAAGATCGCGCTATCCGAGAGTCAGCCGATGATATTGTTTTACGAGCGATGTTCGAAGAACTATGGGATACAAGCAAACGAGATGTTCGCGTCTTGTTTCACCTTGACGTAGTGTCCACCTAGACTGCTATACGAGCCTCGACCGATCACAGACGCGAAGAAAGACGTAGCATTGATAGCTGGACATTGAACGACGTGCTTGGAAGAAGCTTCGTGGGACAATCTATCGTCAAGTTCTACCAATGATCTCAGGAAGCGCCTGGAATTCAATGGCTGTTCTTCCGTTCAAGTCTCGTAACTGGATCCAAATATGGAATCCAGGCAGAGAACATCCCGATTAACCGTAATCGGTAGTCTACATAGAGTAAAATGGATGACATCTTACAAGTTTAATAAAAATATTCTGACTATTTTTGCCGAATTTATGACAAAACTTTACTTGCCTGAAAAATATCGGGGGTAAGGCAAAAAGTACAATTATAATAAATCCATTCAGGTAATTATTATCTTACAATAAAGTAAATCATACATTCACGAGATTACACGAATAACTCTCAAGATTTCATTTTTCTGATAAATTTTTTTTTAAATCGACGCCTGTCCCTACATGGACTTGTCTAATTCCATAAAAATTACTGGAATTCTAGTGCATATTATTTTACATTTTTCTCCGTGTAAACACGCGGAAAAGACAGTGCGACTGTCCTAATAATAATGTTAGCTGAAAATGTTTCCTCGCTGTAAACAATGGGAAGTAATGGACGATTTTTTTCTCATTTCATTTTCGATTGCTATTATGATTTCTTAAGTAATTCGATGATATCTTTTATAAGTATTTTCAATTATCAGTCATTTCATTTCTTTTAAATCGCTTATTTTGCCGCAATTTTTCATCTGATTTATCTCATGTTCCTAGTTTTACTGAGGAAATAGTAGATAATAGTAGGTATGAATCTTTAATTTGTAACTAAGTTGTTTACGTTGGATTTCTCATATTTCCAGATCAGATTTGATTCATTGCTTTAACATAAACGTCCTTTCGTGTATCTCTTTTAACCTCAATGACTATCATCAGCTATGCATTTCGCCGCAATCTTTTAAAACTCTTATATCCTATCCCTTTCATATTTATCTCGTCGCCATAATTTCGCGATGCAAGAAAATTATTTGGAATTTTTCCCGGATGGAATCGACTGCGCCGACACTGATCGTCGCGACAGGTTACACCGGTAGCCAAGTCGGCTCTCTTCCCGAGGACTCTGTTGATTCCTACTCCTGCGTTCCACCACGATCCGCCACCACCACTATCATCATCACCACCACCACAACCACCACTACTGCCACCGCCGCCACCGCCGCCACCGCCGTCGCCGCCGCCAGCATCACCACTTTCGTTCATCCACCACCATCGACTCCGACTACCACCTCCTTCGCGGGACACTCGCCATGTGACTGACTCCCCTTCTCCGTTGACGAACGATGGGCCTGCCTACCTGCCGCCCGTTGCCCCGCTCCCATTACGACGCGGACTCTCGCGGCAGGTGCACCAACCTAAGTGCCACTCCGCTTACTTGTGTGTGTGTGTGCCTACCAAGGCAGAGTAGTGTGTCCGGTGGTCAGGTTCTTCCCTCTCTTTCTTTCTCTTCTTTTCTTTTTCCCTCTCTCTCTCTCTCCCTCTTTCCCTTTTTCTCTTCCTTTCCCCGCTCGCTATCTCTTCCGCTGTCTTTTTCCCCCCTATCTATCCCCCTACCTGTGTGTCTCCGTCTCTCTCTCTCTCTCTCTCTTTCTTTCTCCCCCTACTGTTTCTGTCTATCCGTCTATCCTCTTCGACATCACCTCACGCAGCAGTGCCGTGTTGTAGTGTCGTGTCATCCCGCGGTACGTCAACGATCCTCTCGGACTGAAGGCAAGGATCGACCGGGTCGAGAGTACACTCTGCGATTACTGGGGGCCGGTCGATCGCCAGTCTACAGTAGGGTGAAGAAAGTGAACCCACGGTCACCGTGAAGGTGAAGGGAGTGATATTCCCAATGGAACGCGCGTTCTCCAGACATCGATAGTCGAAGGTTTACGACGAACGAGTGATCTGTTGAAATATTTGGATGCGAGAAATCTGTTGAATCTGTTTTGACTCAATCAGTAGGAAACAAGATCTTACGTTGGTGAAAACTGTCGCGATGATCGAAGACAAGCCTGTCGTGATTGAGCTTGTTCGTTAAGAACAACTTTCAAGTCTGCCAAGACCTGGTGTCGTATTATACCGACAATTTTTAATATCTGCATGAATAGTTTAATGATTACGTTTCGAGTGAAAAGAGTAAGAGAAAGAGTCGTCTGGTGATATATCGAGACTCGATTGTGATCCGCGCGAGTCGAAGACAGTTATTATTCGACGAGTTGCAAGGTGCGCTGAGGAAGGGGACATTCGGTGAAGGTGTCAAACGTCGGCGGCACCTCATTGACATTTTCGTGACATTTAGTGCGCGATTCGAGTCGAGTGCCAGACACCTTTTCGTGTAACACGCGTGTCCCTCGTTGTTTTACGACAGCGAAATCTTGGACGAAATCTTACGGGGGAGCGTGTTACTGTTGTGAGAAAACGACACGACGAGCGAGAGAAGACGACACTGCGGCGAAAAGGAAGTGAAACGAAGGCCAGGCCGAGTCGATGACGCGTCCTCCGTGCCTTATCAACGACAGAACCAGAGCGCGGTGACGGCGAAGACTCATCCGAGAGATTTATCTGTCTCTCGGAATTCTTCAGTTGCATGTGTACGACTTAGAATACAAATAAGACGACCTGCATTCTTGCAGAGAATCTCCCTCCGAATCTTTGTTGAGCGAACCACGACGAAACAAGATCTTCGAGCCTATCTCTGAAACACAGAGCTCCGTTGCGGAGCAACAGGTGGTTATATCTGAAGATTATTGAAACGAGGTTTCTCCTGTGACTTTCGACAGGCAGAACCGGAGATTCTTCATTTGGTTGGAGGTTGCCGCTAGTAGCCAAACTGGACATTCTTACCGCCACGTCGGAAAGAACGGAGTGGAGATGTTCGCGGGTCACTGAGAGAATGAGGGAGTTGGACACCGAGAGCCCTGTCGTCTGGCCGGCCTGGTGTTATACTGGTGAGTCGAACACTCGAACGATGGCACAATTAAAATAATTGATAATAATAATGAGCAAATTGACTTTGTTAGACACAACGGTATCATGTGACGATTTCTTGATAAAAATAGATTCCGGGAAAAATTGTCTGTCCAATCTATTTAATTAGATTTCTCTTTAAGTTCTCTTCAAATCATTTGACCATGAACGCCCGCGGTTAATTTCAATTTATCATCATTAATTTTTTATTATCGACTTAATCATTTGAAACTTTAATGAATTTTTAATGACTTTTATTAGGGAATTGTGACAACACAACTGTTTTCGATAGATAATGCTATTTTAATCGTAATGAATTAGCTATGCGTCAGTGTGTTCGTGTTCGTTGTAGTTGAACATTTTTTAAGTGTTATTTGAGAAAACTTGAAATGTTCTGACGCGATCGAGATTGATTCGTGAACATAATGCGCCTCGTTCAAGCTATCGTCAGTTGCACCGGTAGCTGGTTGACGAAATCATAACGAGTTATAGTGTAACAGGATGTAAATCGCTATAGCAGTTTGAGGAAAGTTATGAAACACGCGGCCGCGAGTAGGCGTCACGCGGCAGCTTTGGAATTCGTACTCCATTACTTTATCGACATCTCGAATGACAGACGAAAAACAAATACGAGCATGGACAAGAAAGTGCGTGCCATGGAAGTGTCATTATATAATAGAAAAGCAATTAAAATTCTTGCCAATCTAATTACAGCTTTACTCATGATGAAACAATTAGTCTAATGACGCATATCTAATTTACATAATAAATATATATTTATATATTTCATCTCCCCTGTATACTGTATTTATTTTATGTTAAAATTATATTTTTAATTTTAAAGAAAAGAAATGTAGAAAGATATCAACATGGTAAATATCCGGTAATTAACTGATAATTAAAAATACGGTAATGAAATGTTCTATATGTTATATTTGTCGAGCGCTTAATTTCTCGGAAGTTGTACATATTTCTCTAACAATAAAACTCACTACGTAATATGATTCTGCCACTGTCAAATCACGCAAAATTCCAGTGCTGTGAAATTTAAATACTTTGCTTTTAAATAGAGTTTTGGATCGATTGCATGCAAAATTAAAATAAATAATTAAGATTCTTATATATTTTACTCTTTTATTAATTCTTTTGGAATTTTATATTGGTATTGTAATGTTTATTCTCTTTTGACTAGGACTTATGACGTTGTATTTTTTTTATTTTTATTTATCGAATATTATATAGCTTTGAATATTATTATTTTTTTTTAATTTAATTATTTTAAATTTAATTGTTTATTTTGGCTTCATATTCTGAGTCTTTGTCATTTTACGATTAAATCGTAAATGATAGTATTTATTTTACTATATAGTTTGGTCTCTAATGGATTCTTCACATATTTGTAACATAACAAGGAGAAACACACGAGAAGGGTTATAGATTTCCTCGCGGAAAGTGGTTTTTTATCATTCCTTATCAAGCCAGACCTCTTAATTTTCGTACTATGGTAGCCTACCTGCTTGACGTTGCTTCTTGGCATCGTTTTGCCACACGGAGAATTCGTCCAGTTTTGTTTTGTTAACGGGGAGAAGCTCCAAGACACGAGAACGAATCGCGAAGGGTGTAATTATGGTGCTCGATCTTGACAATTAGGAACCCTTGGGAGCTGTCGGTAGCGGAATAGGGGCCACTTAGCTCCCGCAACTTCCAGCAGCTTTATCTCGTTCAATCGCCTCGCGTTATTCGTCGGTGTCTTCTAATTAAGGAATAACCCGCGGATTTTTTTCCTATTCGGGATTCGAGCTAACGAAAATATCGCTAATTGTCAAGCGATTAATTTTTGAATCTCAGTTCTCGAGGTTGGCTATCGTCGTCGTACTCTCATGTATCTCAATTTCTACTTAATACAGCTAACGGCGAGATACCGATACAGAAATCGATACTCATCACTCAGGAAATCCAGCAAAAAATATCGAGCATAATTAACTCTCATATAGCTTGACTTGTGTTCTCGAAAACGCACGATCCGTCGCGAATCATTCGGTTAAAACGCTATTTTTGCCAGTCAGGATATTAATAAGCTTTTTTGGCGCCGCGCATTATCTCGGGGCGATTGCACGCGGTTGTTAGCCAGTTGTTCGACTCTCGGCTTGGAGTAGCGTAACAAAATCGGCATGATTTGGTGACAGAACCGATCCCGCGGAACGGATTTGTTACGGTATAAGTCGAAGTAATGGCGAAAGATGCTTTGCGGACGCGCTACTCCGGTCGCGACCGCTAATGCGATTACCGTTCTTTCGTAGTCACCAGGAAGCAAACATTGTTTCGCGTCGCCAAAACGAATCATCTAGCGTCGCCGCAGAAATCCATTTTCGGAATCTATGATTAGCGAGAAATGTAATTATTACTCCGAAAAAAATATTCCTGCCGACTGTCCGTTTTTGTACATTGTATACGGAATTAACATCTTCGTACAATTGATATGGACAAGTTTTGAATATTTCTTTTTACAATATATTCATTATTAATTGATAATTTATCTTCCTACTTGAGTAATTTACTTATTAATCATTCTAATCAATTTATTTGACAGAATTTCATGATAATTCATTTAGCTAAAATTTCTTCTCGTTTTTTTGCGTATTTCTTTTTATTGTAATTAGAAATTATATTTATCGTATACACGAAGAGAATTTTTTCTTAGAATTTACCCTAAAAATACGATAGTCGTGGAACAATATTGTATTTCGAGGAATTTTTTAATGTAAATTTCTTCATTAATAAAATTACAATAAATTGTAAAATAAGTTTGATCAATGTTACTGAAGTGCATGGTAAAAATTTTTAAAATATTATATTGTATCACACCTACCATATTTTTGGGATAAATTTTAAAAGAAAATTCTCTCCGTGTAGAGTTCCACATCTGTGCTTTTTCGAATTAGGAAATGCAAAAAATGACGGTCTAATTAGCTATTGCTAAGGTGATAATCATTTAGTCGAGTGAATACTTGACTATAAATGGACGATAGCGTGAATATCATTCTTAAGTCCTGATTGAATTTTCTCAGCGATTATCCAAGGCTCCTGTGGAAGCATTCGTTCAGTTTCGAAATCGCGATGTATATAGAAGTCGGAGAAAGTTATAAATCATGATAACAATTATTGATGCTGTGCACTCTCGTGACTCTTCAATTATAACGATATTATCATCATTAAGTTAAGTAATCGTATCCTTGTTATCGCTGCTTATATTTCGATTATCTCAAACTAACGATCATGATCTTCTAACGAGTATAGTTAGCTCTTTTGTTTCTTTCTCTTGGACATGACATATCTTCCTCATTTCGTTCTACAAACTTCTTAAATCAGAGAGATATCTATGAAAAACACATTCGATAGAACGAAGGAAGCGTAATGTTTCTGGAATTTAGAACATGCGCCACGCTATTGAGGCATGGCTTCGTCACTTTCTTAACCTATCGTTGTCCAGGTCTTCTCAATCAGGTTTCCAAGAACCACAGCTCTCGCCGTCTACGGTTATTTTGTCGAAGGCACCATGTAAGCTTTTCCCTATCGAATAGTCGGAGGGATCACACGTTCACACAATTTTAGTTTCGCCTTCCGTCATGGAACACGCGACTTAGCAGCCCTCCAGTAGTCTCTTCGCCGCGTCCTAGTCATTGCCGTTGTCGTTGTATAGATTGCCATTGCCAGAGTTAAATATTGGCTGTCGCTCAAAATACAAACGCGATTAAGCCCGCGCCGCTGACTGTGGTATCCGCGTACTGCTGCCATCGGCCAGTAACTTATTTATGGACCACAAAGTATCAGCCTCTGTTTCCGACTGTCGTTTCCTTAGGATCCTCTTTTCTCTGTCGACTCATCAGGACCCGATCCCGGTAGATTCCGCGCGTGATTATCGACTCTTTTTCGTTTTCATTGTTTGCGACAGCTAATAAAGCCCGCCATTCTAAGAAGAATGAGCTGCCTGTCTTCAACGCGTTAGATGCGTCATGTATTTAATTTTGCAATTGTACGCACATATATGATGGAAAATGCTGTAATAAAAAAATATACGATTATCTTTCAATTTTATTACATGATTATTTATTTTAATTTCTTTACGAAATTGGCAAAAATTATTAAAAATTTTTATGAATAAATATTAAAACATGGAAATATTTAAATACATATGTATGTATTGTGGGTAGGTATTAAATCTAACATTTGGCACTATCCTCATGAAATAGGCATCAAATAACAGATGTTTTTCATTTCAAGTAAAATTAACCCTAAGATTATGACAAGAAAGCCGGAAAGAGTACAAAGAAAACAGCAGCAAAGAATTCGTTAAAATCATCCCTCGCTGTTCAAGGGACTAATAGACGCGCCATTATGACGGAAGCGGGAACAGCCTCAAAATTGCACTGCGAGGGTTTCTAATCGCGTTTTCTCGAGACAAAGGGCATCAGCCGTGGAAGAGGATATACCTAGAGCCGAGGAAGTGGTGAAAGGGAGAGATGAGGGCGGGGAAGAAGGTGAAACAAAGAGAAAGGCATAGAAAGGATGAGGCGGGCGAGAGGAAACGTGAAAAAGTGGCAGACCACGTCGAGCTCGAGGTGGGAACAAAAGCCACCTCTTCTTCTTGTTCGTCTTCTTCTTACTTTTCTTCCATCGTCTCGTCCACGAAGCTCTCTTCTCTTCGAGAAAGAGAGAGAGAGAGAGAGAGAGAATGAAAGGAAAGGGAGAGAAAGGAAGAGGGAGAGGCATTTGGTCCTGCGCTACGTAGAGGAATCGCTTCGGGATAAACCATTGTGACTTCTTGCACGTATGAAAAACCACAAACCACTGACGTTATTTCGCGGCCGCGAACATGAAGGGCCTCTCTTCTCTTCTTGACCGCGTAGATAATACCCGGGAACTCTGGAGTCTCTCTTTGCTCCCTTGCTGGTTACCCTGGCCCGCTCTGTCCTTTGGTTCGATTTCTTTTTTCGGCGGCACCGCAGAATCGCGCCTTGGAATGATGCTCTCGTTTGATCGACCATCTCGGTCGTATTGACCGCAATGGTGAGATTATTATGGTGTCATTTATCGACGGGTGCGTACAAGGTATCGATTTGATAAACAGCGAACTGCAATTCGCAATTGCCATAAAACTGAAGTAGAAAAAAGTGGAATGGTACTTAAAGTTGGATACAACTACCGGCAGTTGTATAATATTAGCATACATATGTACAGTAAATATACACGATACTAAAATAAATGTTTTTATAAAGTAATGTTTTTTTATTTGGCCCGAAATTATTAATAAAATATTGATTCTTGATTCATTTAATGAATACTACTCGATATTAATCAATAAATTAAATTTATTGAAAATGCATTTGCACATGTAATCGATATTATGACTACGTTGACGGAATTTGAATCTATCGCGGTCTTTTTCACATTAATCGGCCGATCTCCGAATCGCGCCTTCTCGTAAATAGACGTGATCCACGTCTCTGTTCCCTCCTCCTGCTCTTTCTCCTTCTCCTCCTTCGCAACGACACGCGCGCGCCAACGAGTCCTCAGGCACCCTGTCGTTCCAACAGGTGACAGGGGAGTCCTTAATCGCGTCATGACGTTTTCATATCGGAAATCGTGCGAGTCACGTCGCTTAATTGCCCGTGCGAATTATTGAATGCCAGAGCGCCGGCCGATTGCGCTCACGGCACGCGTTTATCTTTCGGGAAACACTTCGGCACACTCGTGAATCGGAAGAAAGAAAGAGAGAGAGAGAGAACGCGGTGTCTACCTGACATTATTATTAACGCGCCAGGACGAGTGAGGACGAGTGGCGGGTATACTGTCGATAACGAGCCATCGAGGAGAAGACGAGTTCTCCATTCAGACTAGGCCGGACGCCTCGAAAAATCTCAACCGACAAATGACAGATGGTCACGGTTCTCCACAACAGAGAGGAAAGGAATCTATCGCGGGGAAAGGGGAGAGGACAGATGAGAGGAGCCTGGAGCACAATAAACAATCCACAGGCATTATTCGTCTGACTGGAAAAATATATATATATATATGTATATATATATATATATATATAGGTCGACTTAGCGACGTCAGGACGATGACGATTAAGGAAGTCTAGCCCTTTCTATTAAGTGTAACGTTTATTTATTTAACCAACACGTTGTTTATTTGCGTACATTTCCTTGACGCATATGACGGTTATAATAATGTTGCATTATATGTGAAAATGACATTTTTACTTTGCAATGTACGTTCCATCCTTTTTGATAGCAAGCTTCAGTTTCCACACACGTGATATAGTAAGCTATTTTTATATAATTTTATTCCATTATACAATTTTTGTTAGCGAGAAAATTTATTTATATTTGCAAACTGATTATTTTTTTAAGAAAATAGTGACATTTTATTTATTATATGTAAAAATTTCAGATAAATAAATTAAAAATAGCAAATATTATTGGCAGAATTTGCGAAAAATAAATCAAGCATAATAATTTTAAAGATAACGATAATTAGCAATAAAAATACTTCCGAATTAAGGCTCTTGAATACCTCACTTATAATCGAATCGTGACGTCATACGTAACATATGTGTCATAAGTGACACGTTGATTTTTATTGCATGCTATTTATAAATGAAGACAAATTGGATAAAACGGAATAATGAAATTGTTGTAAAAATGGGCCGAGACTATCATTATCCCCTCTGATAGTCAGTAAATAGTCGTAAAAGGTAATCAGTAGACGTAAAGTGCTACTGATTTTTATTCAATTCACATGCGTAGCCTATTTTCTTCTTCATGAACGTTTCTCAACTATTTACTATTTACTAACTGTCAAGGAAGATAAGGATAGTTTCGGTCCATTTTTACAAATGTTTTACAGCGATCTCATTATTCCATTTTATTCAAATTGTCTTTACTTATAAATGGCATGTAAGAAAAATCAACATATCATTTCTTGCTATGACGGCGCGATTCAATATGGTTGAGTACTCAGAAGCTTTAAGATTAAGCGCGTTAAATTGGCCTCCATAATTCTATCTTTCGCCCGCATATCATTTGCTCAGGTGATCTGTGAAAACAGGTGTTCGAAAATGAATTAAATGGGAAGTAATAGTCCATGTTGAATCGTCTCGGTTGCCGCATTGTCGCAAGATTTCGATTACTAAATAAAGAGTTACTGTGCGAGCTTCTTTCTGATAAAGCATTTTTGTGTTAGTTTTTCTAAATATTCTATGATTTATTTTTTAGCAGTGCGGAATGAAACAATGTTAAAACATTCGTGATTTTGATTATAAACACGACAATCAGAAATTTTAGAAGTGCACTTTACTCTCAACGTTAAAATAACTTCTGTCATATATTATTAAGTGTAAATTTATCGTCAAATATCAATGACGCGAAATGTATATGATATAAAAAATTAATTTATCAAAGACTATCAAACGATTCTTTCTCTACAAAAGCAATTAAAATAAAAATTAGAATATCGAAATCAAGCGTGTAATCTCAACGGAGAAATTTGATTTGCAAAATACTTATAAAAATTCTCAGTTAAGTATGTAGTTTCTATGCACTTTGCTCCCACACGCTGTCGATACATTCCGCGAATCGATGAAAATGCAAATGAGGGGCAGGAAGATGTCTCGTGCGGATGTCTTTTGCGACCCATTGTCATCATAGAAGTCTTAAGTGAATTACGTTCCAATCTCGTTTGAGCGAATTATCCGACGAGATCGTTGATCAAAAGGTGATTTAAATAAGAATGAGGTTTGGCAAAATTTTCTTGAACTTTATTCCGATCTTCGTATAAACGGTTTCGTGAAACGTCATTGGTCTAATAATTTTAATTTATTGTTTTAGATCTTTTTTCTTTCTTTTATATATATATTTTGATCATGTTGACCGTGTTGGATAACACGGCAATTATATTCGGTATTTTTTAGAAAGAGAGAGAATATATAGAATGAAAAAAATTATATTATAATTATAGAAAACATTAATTCATCAACTCTGTGGTTATAAATGGTTTATTTTATTTTGAAATTAAGATCCAATATTACCTTGCTAAAAAATTCATTAATTTTACTGTAAAATTAATGTAGACTCATATATAATTTTTTTTTAATTTCTGATATATATATTGATTAACAATATAGAACCGTATGATTTTTGACGACACAAAGTTTGATTTACTTAAACTAAATCATGTGGAAAATGTGATTAAACCAAAGGTCTTGCTAGTGTACGTGTCGAACTGTTCGATTGATGGTGTCATGGCTTTGAGCATATTCAGACATCGTGTTGGCATGTCTGCCTACCAACGAAGCCTGGCATGGAATAGTTGGTAGGGGTGTCGGTATGATGACCCAGACAAGACGTCGATAGAATATATAAGGCATTGTCCTTCTTTGCAGCGATGCATTTTTAAGTTTATTCGTGTCACGTTTGAAATATACATGTTTGGCTGTGAGCATTAATCTTGTGAATTAATATTTTTGGATGTTACAATATTTGTGATATTCTTATTTTAAATATCATCATTATTATTATTATTATTATTATTAGATTTAATATTTTTTATTACCGAATGATGTACTATTTGATATAAACGTAAAGTATGCGGAATACAATGAAGACATAGAGGAGAATTATTTAAATGATTATTCTAAGAAGCTAAATTCCTTAATCTGAAATAATTTTGACTTTCGCAGCAATTACTAATCGGCGAAATCGGTAAAACTTTATTGATTGTTTGTATGAATTATGTTTCCTTTATTAAATGCTCATTGTTGCATCATATTATCAAAATATTTTGCATTGTTAGCCATATACTATATTTAATTATTATAAGAGTCACATTGCTCTGAAGAAGTCGTTCAGTGGCTGACTTGGTCAAAGTGCAGATCTATGAACAGCAGAAATGCAGTGCGAAAGACAAAAGTGAGATAGAAAAGAACAGAAATATAAAAGATCGAGAGTAATAGGAAAGAACATCTTCATTTAAAATGAAAAAAAAGGAAAGAGCTGCACTTAAGACTGATCGTATCCTGAAGACGTCGTAGATTTCGAGTATTTACCTTCGTGCGACCTCCAAGAAACCTCCGGAAAAGGGTAGAAAAAGCATACGTTCTTTCGTCGGCGCCACCTTACACTTGGCTGTCTCTTAATTTAAACGCCACCGACCCGCGAAAATATTCACTCGCCCCCCTTTCGCTTTGTCCCCTCTTTCGTTATTGCACCGTCGACTATAGAAACGCCGTAAACACGTCGCGGAGACGGGATAAAACGTCGGTTTTATGCGAAGGCGTTACCAGACGAGGGAGATTCTCCTCCGTGATAGAGACATGTTTTCAAGTATTACCCAGCCGTGGACAGGTACGGACTGTTAGAGCGGCGTTACGAGCACCTTGGAACGCAAGCTCGCTCTTAATCGGGAGACGCCTGGAGCTTCTTACCATAGGCATGTCCTCGGTTTACCGGACTATTTTCGTACCCGCATGGTGAAAGCTGCTCGCGCGCCAACATAACGAGAATGAAGTCGCCGGTATTGATGAAGGCTGTACTTAGTCGCTGTAGTCATTGCTGCTGCGTGCAAAAAATTGAAAACGAGAGAATTATTTGAAGAAGTGATTCTTGTAGTCTATGTGTATTTATTCTTTTGAAAATCAATTTTTTTTTTATTATTTTACGTGTGAAGTAAAAAACTAGAAATCTGCATTATTTAACAGTTTGCGTTTAATAATAAAACACCATGATTCGATTATATTCAAACATCGTGACAGACTACTCGTTAATGAGTTTGTAATTATGTTGTATGTCCTTTATATTTTTACTTATTTTTACTATCTTCGTGTTTCTTCATCTAATGTCTGTTTCTGATCTAATGTCACACAATTTTCTGTATCCAATCCCGATAAATAAAATTAACCCGAGAATGATTTGCTTCCGAACGCTTTTCTGAAACCGGTCTGAAATGAGTTCTCCGCCTCTTTCCGAAGAAGACTCTCGGTCGTCTCTTTTAGCGACGTAATCGTTTTCGAGGGGAACAAACGCGCACCGCCTTTCCGCACCCACACCAGAATGATATCTTTTGTTTCTGAGGCACTGAAGGGTTCCTTCGGTTAAGAGAATCCGGAAGTTGGCGAAGTCACGTCGTTAATAAAGGCACAGTGGATGCGCGATGAGTGTCATGGTTTCTCTTTAGCCAAAGCTACGTGACATTTATGACGAAGAACGATATCGTAAAGACATACATTTTCAAGTCCCTAATATCTCTCTTTCTCCATCTGCTTTTTTTTCAGTTGAGTGCCTGCCTGGTACGATTTGATGAACGTAAACATGACGTTCTTCGACTCCTTGTTATTTTAATTTCTAACATTATTATGTTTACCGCTTCTTCTTCCTGTTTTTCTTTTTTTCATCTATTCAATATTGAATATAACGGTATTCTTGCGCATAAATGTATGAGATTCCTTACAAAAGACATAGCTTTCTTGTCTTTGAAGTTAATTATTTGTTTAATTTGCTATATTTAACTTTAATTTTATTGAATTTACTGCTTACTTAGATTGAAATTAAATAACATATAAGTTTTGCATTCTGATTACGAAACAATTTTTTAATTTTAGCTTCAGTATTATCTTCATAAATTTCCGTATCAGTATCTCCTTTGTTCTTTTCGTTTTTCTCTTACCGGTATCACGGTTTACCTAGGTACATGTACTGGCATACGGTTTAGACCGCAGCGAAGAGTTTTCTCATCCCATCGCGATCGGCCGTAATGATCCGTGCGGTTTCTATTGGCGTGAAATATGCGACATTTACACACTCATTTCGTCCCTTCTCGATACGCGAGTGAGTGAGCGAGCGAATGAACGAATATACCCGCTGAGTATTATTCTATCGGCGAATGACCTACGGGTCATGACCTTAAACATTCGTGGAAATGGAGCGGAAATGACACTGAATTAAAATTTATGTAAGTCTCAATATTTGCTGCAGCAAATTATTCCATTTCGAAAAAGATCACAGAATATATAAATTATTTTCTCATATTATTTTATTTATATATATAATTCTTACCTCTTTGATATAAACAAAATAGGACTACAAGATATAAAAATAAAATATTAAAAGATATCCAAGATACTTTCACGCGTTATGCAGTGTAACGTTTCACGTAAACTTGTTGGTTTCTTGTTGTTCGATTCTTAGAGTCATAATCGGGGAACGCTTGGGTGAGCATTTTTTCGAAAAGAATTTCGGTTATTTTATCTGTAGGTTGAAGCACATCTTCTCAAAGGCCGCTAGTTTTCTTCGTTCCATCGTTGTCCTCCTTCGAGTGGACACAGGCCGGAGGTCAGTCGTTTGTAAAGTCGATGCGTAACCCGACCTGACTACAGGCACGTCCCGCAGGTCGTAGCCTGCTGTTTTTATCTGGCCGTATTTCAGGATGATTCCACGCTTAATGCTCCCTCGCCAACCCGCCTCGTCTCTTACGAGGCGATACCGCGGCCACGGTGACAACTTAACCCGGAGATTGTTCACGTACGGTGCCGTGGCTGTGGCTTTACGACCGTGTCGAACCGTCAACTTGGCGGGGAAGCCTCTTCGTGGCGTGTCATCTGCGTATAACCCTAGAAAATCTTAACACTTCGCAACAATGTAGTAATAACTTCCGCTATCACAGTAAAATAAGTGACGGAAGAATTAACCGCGTCACTATGAAAATAAGAATGGAAGATTATTAGCGCGCAAATAGTGAAAATAACGTGAAATAACATCTTTAATAATATATATTTAATATTATTTAATATTATGCACTGTATAATATGTATATTTATGTGTTATATATTGAGAAATAAGCTAGTCTTCGAACGTACCATAAGCGTAAATAAAAATTTCTTGGTCCAATAGGTATCAGTGATTCTGTGAAAAACTTGGCGCTTCTCAAGCCGTA
This sequence comes from Acromyrmex echinatior, assembly GCF_024713525.1. Lineage (NCBI taxonomy): Eukaryota > Metazoa > Arthropoda > Insecta > Hymenoptera > Formicidae > Acromyrmex > Acromyrmex echinatior. Next base: position 1,362,539 of record NC_141866.1, on the reverse strand, counting down.
ATTTAGCATGTAGCAAAAGTGATAGGTCCTCATGCAGGAACGCACATGAACCGTGAAGGACAGATTCTTACGGGCGTGCCGTATATGGAGAGCCTAAACGCAACGATCGTGCTTATCGCTCGAGTTTATGATTCTGAAATACTGTTAAGTGCGAGTACTGCGAACCCGTGCCGGTTAACTCGCGGGAATTAGCAGACCATGTCTGCGCGCGAGGCCAGAATATTTCTTCAAAGAGGATTATTAGCTGCGCAACAGTCGAACGTACATTCTTAACGAACCTCGTGACAGTTTAACAGCGCGGAGATATCCGATAATTTTATTAGCAATGTTATAAAATACGAACTTCTCTAGATAATATTTCAAGACTTACGTCATTTCTTTATTTATTTCAACCATGAGATTGAATTTTCCAGTGATTTAATTTTATATAATCAGGCATGACAAAACGGTAAAATATCGAGTCTTACCGCAGTTTATTTATGATAAATATCGATCTACTTCTCTTTTGCTGAGAGGTCAACCTCTGTGAGAAATAACTTACGTCGTCGAACTTCTGAATTTATGTGCGCCGCGACGCTTGACAGATTCTATCAGCTAGGCTGCGGAATACTGTTCGAGACAAGTCATGGTGCAACCAGATATCGGCTTTTGTAATGATCCGGACTAAATCATCGGTGGCGCGGTAATGGATTTCTGAGGAAGTGGCAGCCGATTATTACCGATTAGATTGATGTGGCGCGGTGTATCACGTCATTATCTAAATTATATTACGTCGAGTCGCGGTTGATTTTTCACCGGTCTGAGTTATAGCGAATCGGATCGGATCGGTTGACCTCGCATAGCGTATCGCGTTTTTGCGGTTTGTCGCCTGTATCGTCTACGGCTAACGTGAATCCATTGCCCTTTTCCGCGGCGATACAGTCGGCCGCGAACGAGACTTTATTACGGACAGAACGAGAATAATTTTCTTCCAGAACGTGGCGTGGCGCGCGTGTGTGTATACGTCAATACATTTTCCGAGGATAAGTGGATTCCTCGATCTGTCCACCGACCTTTGATCTCGTGCTCGGCGACGCGTGAACGGAAAAAAGGCTGTACACGGCGTTACCTTAGCGGGCAACCTCTGGCAACTTTTGCCATCTCGGATACCGGTCTTGCGACAAAAAGACTTCATTATATCGGCGAACAGATTAATATGAGTCGTCGGTGTTTACGAGCCAGTCTCGGCCGAAGAACAAATATCGGATTAACTAATTAAATGATATTTAAACTATACAAAGTAAAATATTCTTGGTAAGAGGACGTATTTGCTATTAGCGGTCGCTTAATGCTGCGCTATCTTGTAATGAATGATAAGATCAAACGCGCGAGAAAGACGGATTGCCATCAACGTGAAGTTAATATCAACATAGTAATATGTTAATAGGTCACGGTATCACGACATTTTATTGTTAACGTTTAATGAGATCACTGATATCGATCGTAAAGGTTACGCGGCAGATAGCGAAGACTAAAATAACGGGATGACCTTTATGATCGCGTATGTGATATGGACATAATGGCTATTGCCAACTGTATAATACTTTTTTTGTGATCTAAAGTTGTTCCGTGTAAACTGAATTATCTATGCACTACGATCGGTAAGTTTATTCGTTTTATCACGTGGATATTATCGTGCGTTTTCTCAAGCTTTTAAGTAAAAATTAAGATTCATTATTTTCATGTTTTCACGATCATCGTGTTGTTGTAATTTGTAGATATACATTTTTTTCAATTTGAGACATGATGTAAAAGATTCTTTAGAATAACAGGAAACAATTTTTGCTATTTATAATGTTTAATTCTTCTTAAATTTGAGAATATTCATTACTGCAATATTACCAACATTGGTAAGTTTTTTTCTTCAAGAGGCGAATCGTTTTCTAAATACCTGTTGAGTCTAAATCAACTTAAATCACATCTCTCATACATTTACATGCGCAAATACTCGACGAAGTATCATCGCATTTCGCGTCGGGAATTATCATCTTCATTACGGTATCTATCGCAAAGTGTACACTCTCATAACAATCTTCGCAAATAGATCTAGGCTCCTATTCCTTTAACAACAATGTAATGATACCGACACTGTCGTTGAGAGTTAAAGAATAGAGTCTATAATGGTCTGAATTGTGCTTAATATGTTTGAACCCAAGGTCGACCGCATGAAACACAAAGTACAGGGTGTAGATTACCACGAGTGACTGCCTATCGAGCTGGCAAACCCCGATGGAACCCTTTTGAACGGAGCCTCCGAGAGGTTGAGCCAAGGTGGCGGCCCCGGGGCGTCGGGTCACCCAGATTTCAATCTAGATACAGCATTCCACGGTTAATTAGTACTGGCTGACTGGCCGTGAGCTTCGTCATTGGGCTGAACTCCTGCTACGCGTTTACTCCAGCTATCCCCAGCGTTCGTGAATCACGCGTGAGCGTATGCGTTGAGCCGGCCGATCGGCGTGTGCACGCATGATGTACACCCTGAGAGAAAAGATTTTGTTAATTTAGCAAGCCACCAGTACCTTAACCAGTACCCTAACCGGTGATCGGTTAATATGTGACGACAAATTTTGTTGTTGTGTTCGCTGCTAGTTTACTATACCAACTAATTATTAGTAACGGAAGCAAACTATATAGAATCTAACCCATCTTTTGGGTAGACTCTATGCTCGTTTACAGAATTCGTAGATGATTGTGGAGTCGTAAGAACCGACCAAGCACAGTCAAACGTAGGGAGAATACTTGATTAGAATTGATGAGTCTCTTATTTGCTAGCGATACTGTTGATTATTTGTTACATTAACGAATTAATTTGCAATCGTAACAAATCGATCGTTTTTAAACAAATATTACATTTGCTTTCTCTTGATTTGTTCTTATAACAAAATCATTTCTCTCAGTGCACGCGCTGTACGCCAGTAACAGCGAGTTGTATGGCTGTATCTATCTATGCGTGTACGCGTTACGCGTAATGTTTCTCGTGCCTGTATTTGCACGTGTCGATAGTCGAGCTTGACTCGTTGATGGGCATGTGAAGTGGGTATACGATATGTATCTGACCAACTGGTTCGTTTTGCGGCACGTCGATAATTTGACAGCAAGCAGCCTTATTTCGATTTGCTTGACCCGATTTCGCGATTAGACGGACTTACAGTCAGACACGCGTCAGCGTTTTTCTGATTGTAATAGAGGTATTTTATCGCCTAGCTTCCAAAACTTGATTTCAGATGTCAAGAATCTCACACCGGTCTATTGTATTAAAATAATTGTCTAAAAGTGAGAGTATACGCGCGTGCTGACTTATCAGATTTAGAGAGGAGAGAGAGATTTGGATAGAAGTACACTAGCTAATCTTGTTGTCATCTAGATTTCCATTTGTATTTTCTTTGCATTTATGATTCATTATCATGCATGAACAATGTCTGAAAGGCATTCATTTAGATCGTTATCTCTATCATAATTTTTTCCGTCTATGCAGCACGCGTAAAATTTGTGAAAAGAATTTTTAGACACGCGATATAATTATAGAACGAAATGTGCCGCGACAGTAAATTGCAGTCTTATAAAAAGCTAATTCAATGTGGATCAAATTATTTTTGCATTGTTACAACTTTTTTCGCCTATAAAACTCAGCAGAAATTCATATATTACGCGTGAGAATCGCGATTTGGATAAAGAAATAATTAATTAAAGTACATATATGTTAAAAACAAAGAATTCGATTATGTCTGTATCTCTTCGACGATATATGAAATATTTGATTTAGATCGCTAATGAGATATTAACATAAGAATATCCAGAATTTATTTTTAATTTTAACGATTTTAGACGAGTAGTATAGATTTTAGTTGAATTGACCTTTTTTTAAATAAGAACGTTGAAATATAAATATCATTTTCATAATTTTTAAATAAAATTTTATATGTTTACTTTATGAGGCTCTCTCGCACAGCAGTGCAGAAGCATTTTGTGTGTGTGCGTGCGTGTGTGTGTGAGTGTGTTTTGTGCAGTCGCAATAAATCTGCAAAACTCGGGCGACGTTTCTCACTTGGAAGGCGAGAATCGCGATTGCAAAAGAAAGATAAAGTGAAAAAAACGAAACTCTCAGCAGCCTTGTCGTGCGCCAGGAAGCGAATCTCGAAAGGAGCGCGAAATCGAGAGACTTCGATCGATCGCACGACGTCTCGCGCGAGATGCAGAGAAATTTCTCACCGTCGCGTTTCTCCCTGTTTCACTTCCAGTGACACGACGGAGAGCAAGAGCGTGCCATCGTGTGCAAAAAAACGAAGATATACACGCGACATGCCAGCGCTCTCGCTCTTACCTGCAAACAGAAGATTTCTTTACGCAACGTTCGCAACTAAGCGCGATATTTTAACTCTCTTCGTAATCTCATTTCTAAAACTTCTCTCTTTTTTATTTTTTTTATTTACGTTGCGCGCTCAACGTCATTCGAGTTTTAATTAATTGTGTGTGTGTGTGTGTTAAATTGCTGAAAACAGCGCTTTTTATTACATTATTGTTATTACCATAAATTATTATTACCATAAATATATTAAGTAGCAAAATCATGAGACTGCAATCTGAACGTTCCAAAACAGAAGTTTTTTAGTTACTGCTCTCGTAGTCACGCGCGATCTTTTACCTAATCAAAATCGCGAATCTTGACCGTGGAAGGAGGAGGGGAGGGGAGGAGGATAATTACACTTCCACTGCCATCAATTACAATTACGGACAGGCCAGAAATCGCCGACGTAAATCCATTCCTGCAAAACAATAATCTCATCCCCAGTATAGCGTAGTCAGAGAGACTCGGTCGATCTTCAGCGGGATCAAGATCTTAAGGACGCCCGGAGGTTGCCTTAAGGTCGAGGAAACAACGTGCAGGACAGACGGCAGCATCAGCAGCAACAGCAGCAGCGCACAGCAGGCTGCAGGAGCAATCTCCCGGACAATTAGCCCGCAGTTCGTGACGGGTACCTCCTCCTGGGTCCTCACCCGATGCGCCTTTCTGCTTCTTCTTCTACTTCTTTAGCCGCCCCCTCGTCCTCCTACCTCGACTGACCAGGATTTCTCCTCTTTCTCACTCGATTCGCTCCCTCCTCGTCGCGGCCTTTCCTCCACTTCTCGCGGTCTCGCCCTACTACCTTTCCTCTTTTAAGAGAAAGAGAGAGAGAGAGAGAGTGAGTGAGTGAGAGTGAGAGGGAGGGGGGGGGGGAGACACGTCAGAAAGATAAACAGATAAAGACGAAATAGTGAAAGAAAATAGGAACGAAAGAGGGACAAAGATCTGTGTGTCTCTTCTTCCGAGAGTGAGGGGGGGGAGAGGGAGGAGAGAGAGAGAGAGAGAAAGAGAGAGAGTGTGTGTAAGTGTGTGTGCGTCTCGGAGATCCTATACTCTACCTGCCGTTTATACCCTAATGACCTGGCAGGTGCGGCGCCGGCGTGCCCTCTTCGTACGGGGCCACCCGGTACGTGATGCATCCGAAACGGTCCGTGAGATCGAAGCGCGTCTCGCTTTAACGCCATCATTTTCGGAAAAGTTGACTTCAAGCAGCTAGTAAACGTAGATATATCGTACAGAGAGAAAGCGTCGAGTTTAGTAAAAGATTAAAAATATTTTTTATAAGGAAAGAAAGCGCTAGTTTGAATACCAAAAGATATAATAATAATTATTATTATTTACATGAGATTGTTTTATAAATATTATCACACGAGACATTACGTACATTTTAATAGTGTGTTGTATAATAATTACGGACGTTTCTTTGCAAGCAATACGAATGACGATTGAGAAACTTGTCCGCAGCTGATCGTTATTCTTTGAGAAAACACGTTCATCTTGGTTTCTTCGCATTTCTCTTCGTGTTGGTAATCGACAACGACAGCATGCAACGATTTTCGCAATACTAATCAATGTGCCAACTGTTACTTTCGAGTCGATTGTGCATGCATTAACACCGCGTTGTTGCACAGTAGTTTTGTATTAAACGAACATAAAGACGACATAAAGACGAATAATGCATTCTGGAGAGGGAATGCAAAAACATTTTTGGGATGGGTAAAGTATTAAAAGGATATTATAAAGAATAGCAATTGCGAATGAATTACGTTCGTTACTACGTTCTAAAGATCGCGATTTTTTTGTTTAACGAAATATTAGAGATATAATCCTAATTGGGATCGTTCTCGTGAAGATCTATTCCAAATTGGGAATTACCTTCATCAATCGCAATGAAATATCTATCCGTGAATCGTCTTACTGACATCATGCCTGGGAATCTACTACTATGAAGATGTCCCTCTCGTTTTCAATCTTTCTGACGATTATCTGCTCTTCGTAAATGCATTCACTACTTCTGCTTTTTATTTATTTAAAGCACTGAATATTATAATCAGCTATGACTTGCATTTACGATGTTTATATTGCAATCTATAAGAGGGCTTTAGAAAACTTAAGTAGAGATACGATGAATGAGTAGCGAGGGATGAGTAGTAAATCTGATTAAAGTGAGAAACTCACTTGAATCTCAACAAAAGTAAAGTTGTCCCCGTCGTCGCTCTACGTCTGTACGTCGTAGACGCTTCTTGAGTCATGAATTTCCTGCGGAATAATAAGGTAGAACGTTCATTTTTTTTTTTATACTGTCATCAGAGTGTAGTGGCTTTGCAGAAAAAGCGCATACTAGATAACAAATTAACATGGTACTCCCAACAGAGACGCCGCTCGGTAGGATCGACGGCCTTCGATCACTCAGGATAATTAATTATTGGCTGGCCACCACCTCCTAGGAGATCATGGCGCGCTTGGCAAAAGCCTGAAAGAGAGACGTGTGGCGTGGGCGAGGCGCGAACGATCCATTCATTATACACCATCGGCGGCCTCTCGTTTCCTCTCCCGCCTGTCATCTATATCTCTCTGCCTATATCTCTCTTTCGTTATTGTCGCGCGCGTGCGAATATGGGACACAGTCTTTCATTATCGCGTGCGTAACAAATCGTTCGTCCCCCGCGACCGACATTGGCAAGAGCTTGGATCTCAAGGCAGCTTTGTTTATGTTCGTTATGTTTCAGTGTGATACTATTATTACAAATCATTTGACAGAAACACTTACGAATGTGTTTGTACGAACAAATACATAAATTAGAGCAGAAAGATTCAAACGAGTTGATAATGAAAACGTGGCAAATTGTGCTTTATTTTCTTCTTCTTGCAATTAGATCAATAAAACGCGCTATATGTAAGCGTGAAAAGATTCCAGAGACGATTGCTTCGTTAATATGGTCGGACAGTTAGTGATCGCCATGAGGTGATTAATTACGAAAGGCTCGCGACGTTAGAGCGCCGAGAAGAAGTAGGGTTGTGCGCCAAGACGGGAGAGATCTGAGAGAGAGATGAATTAAGGAAAACGTGGGAGGTGTGAACAACTCATTAATTATACTGCGTGTAAGCTCGGTTACGTTCCATACTATTGTCCAATCTGAATGGTATAACTGCTCGTTAATTTTTTGTGCCTATTAATTTCATCATATTATTTCGAATAGCTACGTATATATTTTGATTTTTAGCAGGTTTTATATTAAATTATTTTTCTGTATAAATTTGTCAATTCTGTGTATATTTTCTCTGTGTGTAAATGTAAAATTTTCGGCATTCAAAATGCAATAATTACGATTATATAATGTTTAGAACATTGACAACTCGCGTGCGATATTTAACGATGGGACAAACCTTTAGCTACGAGAGAAATATAGTTCTATCAATACGTTTTGAATGAAACTTACGGAGATGTACTTAAAGATGACCATCGATCATTATGACGTACACGCAACACACCTCGCGAGCGGCAGTCTCCAGTCATTTTCCACGGTGATCAAATCGATATTCTTAATTGATTTCATAATTCAACCTCTACTGGCTACCTCACATCAACGGTGACAAGAAGGTGCGACGAAGGAACAACTCAGTCGTTTTACGTGATAATTCACGGTCGTTCAATAGCAGTTTATCAGCTTCTTGAACAGATGCTACGTGCTTTAGTGCTTTATGCTTAGTGCCTCACGAAAAGATATCCCACGACATGCTCATGTCGATAGCAAGAGAGAACGCGATAAAACACGTGCATTGCGATTAGCTCTGCATTTCCATTGTTCCATTGAATTTTGCTTCTTTGTCATCAGTCAGCAAAATTTTTGAAAGGCTTTACGCGACGAGTTTGACATGTGAAATTTACACGCGTCAAATAAAACAGCAAGAATTATTTATCATTTCGATCATGAAATTTGAAATGTATTTTTTTCGAGCTATTCTTCGACAAACATTTTAAAGCTACAACGAACAGCAAATTTAATTAACTACGTTACAAACGAAAAATTCTTTAATTACTTAATTATCTTCCTTCGAAGCAGCGCGAGAGTACTAATGACCGATGACACTCGATTTCTTTATCGCGATCTCCCGAAACCGCCACGACCGAAGAAATTCGATTAGGACAGATTAGTTCGGATGCAGGATTGTCGTCCTAGGATACGGGATTGATACTGTTTCAACGTGGTCGTGCGGCTCTCGGAGACGTCAGATCGCAAAGACAAAGCCATCCATCCGAGCAGCCAGGAGGACGGGTGCATTCCATCGCCTTACGAGGCGTCGCACACCAATATGGGGGTCTGACATACACATGAGACCAAACGTGCACACCGTCAAGGTTCGAACCTGGAAGCCTGCGGTTGCGTCTACGCTGTGAGGTCATATGACCTCTCTCGAAAGGAAAGAAACGGATGAGCCAGGGTGCTCTCGGGGTCGCAGCTCGAACCTTGCCCACCGGGCCCGAACAATCGTGGGGCCCGAAAATGGGACTAACGATCGTCCAAAGTGCTGGTAATGCTCCGCGGCGCGGCGTACGTCGATCGCGCGCGTGCATGCGTGTGTATGCTTGCGTGCGTGTCTCTCGGTTGGCCGAATTTCGAGCATCGGTGCGCCCAGCCGTAATTGGGACTGAGAAGGAGCTAATCGTAAAGCTCCATAATTCGTACGTTGTCGGATATTTTGACTCGGAGCGATTCAATTATCTCGGAACATTTTGACTGCCTCGCGTCGACATCGTTTGAATCTATTCATTCTTGGCCTGGGCCCGGATTATGTCGGGCTCTGAAATTCACTAGGTGAATAGGTAGTTTTCAATCGATTCGAATCGATGAGTCATGGAAATATGAAATATTGCACAGAAGCGATAAAAAATCTTTCAATATATTTTTTTAATTGAGATACGAAATTAGGCTAATTACTTAAATTCCCTTTCTCTCTCTGTTTTCTTTTCTGTAAACAATTTTATCTTTTACAATTAAGTATTTTACATAAAGTTTTTTTTATACAATTGATAATGAATTTAAAATAATTATACAGATTAGTTTCTAAGTTTTTTTTTCATATTATTGATATTCCGAAGTGAAAGACATAAATATTCGAATTTTTTGTTCTTTTGCTTCTATTTCTTATGTATTCCGATCACAAGTACTGATGAAACAGGTATCCACTGATTGGAGATTTCTTAAAAGACCAAGATGTATTAAATCCTTTAATATCATTTTAGATGATTTGTATATGCGTGAAATTGTGAGAAAAGTGACAGTCAGCGTTCTCTATCTTAATCTTCTGGTTTAACACTAAGAAATATTCGTAAAAGAATATCGATATCGACATCGTGATCTCTTTTCATTGATCCACTTTTTCACTCATTCTTGCAGCTAAGTTGATTCCTTTTTTTTTCGATATTCCTTGAAGAAACATCGTCTAAAGCGCGTGAAGGGCTAAGATTGAAAGAAGACACCACGTTCATTCGTAGGCTCGTGAAAGATACTGACCTCAGACCGAGAGATCTCTTCCACGACCTGAACCGGTCCGCCTCGTGATCGTTCTATGCAGGTCAGCGGTTCTCAGTTTTAGAAGAACGAGTGAAGCTAGATAGAAAAAAAAAATCGAATCTATACATACATAAGAATCGATTATCTTTATACAAGAGCTGATTTTATCAATGTCATTATATGTACATATAATTAATTAATTTTACCAAATCATTTTATATATATATATAATTAATTAAATCTTTTTCTTTCCAAATGAAAATTAATTAGTGTATTTGAACAGTCATAAGAATGAAAAATGCCTTTAACGATCTAGCAGGATTGTAATTCTTAAGTGCTCTTGTATAATTCTATGTGAATTTATATACTATACGTAGTTCTTTAAACTGTGCGTCAAAATGATTTTTCGGTCTTGAAACGCAAACTTCACTGAACTACCGCAGTAATATCACAAGTTAAATTGATTAACAATTCATAAGTAAAGATCTTAATAATGCTGAGTGACATTAAACTCTGTAAATAGATATAATTTTTTTTCGAAAAATATCACTTCGATCGAGAGTCGAATCATTCTCTAGCATTCCTAGTCTTAGGATACTCACACAAAATGTTAAAGATCTGAGTTCGACTCCCGACCGAGGATTTATTTGCTATTGGTTTGTATTCAAATGTATGTACGATCCTATGAGATTCTTAGTTAATATCGATGAAAAATGTTTAGCTGTCGCAGCATAAAATAAATAATTACAATTAAAAAGTAATTATTTATTGTCATGAAATTCTTTAATGTTTTTGAGGATGAATTCTGTCCACATCTTTCATGTTATATATATACAATTTTGATTATGTTTGTACAGAAGTTCGTTTGTAATTTGTATAGGCAATAGAGGTACATAATGCGATCCTTCTCTTTTGAAAGACGCGATTACGGCGATATACCATGCAAGGGTCAACAAGATTCACCCTAGATTCTGCCAATAAACCTTGGCTTACTTGAAACGGAATCCTTATATCGCGTAGACCGGAAGTCATCGCGGATGAGCGCGACCGCGTTTGTGAAGCGGTCGATCAGCAATGAAAGAGAGTCGGATTCGCTAAATGAAATTGCGAAAGATCGCATCGAGATCGTTAACGTATGATTCGTCGAGTTATAGAGTCAAGGTTCGATTGAAAATATACGAGTAGCGCAGCAACTCTATGCGAACACTACATGTTTGCTCTTGCTATAAACAGCAATTCACCGGCAGTTGCAAACTATAATACTCGACACAATGTAGACTGAGTATATCTACAGACTTTTATATAATACGTTATGCAACACGGTTATCTATTTTTAGAACAAGGGTTAGAGCACTGTCTGTTGACTGGCACGGTAGCTACTTTTGACAATGTTCTCATTCGAAGAAATATTGAATCGCTACGTTATTATATGATACAGATATTATTCACATTGTACGTGCGCATATAATTGTGCCGTTTGTTTATGCCGTTTGCTTTTTACAGTACAATTAATATTAATGATTAAACAGAAGTAACAAGATGTAATATTTATCAGAATATGAAACATTGAGAAGTAATAGATGGAACGAATCAAGCGGTTACATTCGATAAAACGGGCGTCGTAAAGCTTAACGAATTTTATGTTTCCCAAAAGGGTTAATATGCCTTGAATGCGGGCTGTTTCGCAATAGTTGGCAACATTTCGTACATTATCGTTTTACGACCTTTCCGAAGTAACGCGGTCTCGCTTCCTCTGTAACGGTGAAGAAATATTTGCTGCGGTTAACCCGAATACAATGTTTCGAATTTCACTTATCATCGGTCTCAAATAACGATTGCGTATTTGTTTCTCGAACGATTTGCAAAAATTAGTTCGATTCTCTTGTTTCTGCACACGATGCACGTCTGTCCGAAGATGTTTATGCCTCGCGTGTCTTCAGACACATTTGCGGAGGAAATATAATTTTTCATAACGGGAATTACTATAAGTCATCCTTCATCATTCATACCCACGAATAAATAAACTGAGATAGTTGAGTGAGTGTTTACTTAGGGTGGTTTAAATATACTGACCTACTTTATACCTATGCCAGATGTAACGTTACGTCTACAAAAGCAAAGCTTAGACAGTAATGAATTAATTTTTATAGGCACAGTTATGAAACATCTATTCTTAAAAAGTTTATTCTCTTTCTTTTACTTTTATATTATTTTTCATATTTAAAATATTTTTTACTATTTTCTTTTATTACAGAACATTTTACTCTTTCAAATGTAAAAGCTACAAAATTTTTAGCAATAATGAAAATAAATCAGCTAATAAAATTGGAGTACAGCGTAAAGTTCCAAGTTTGATTTGTTGCGTTAAATATTGATTTTATGTTTGCGCGTAATGCTTAATCAACATACTAAACTCATTTCAACTATTTTTCCATAGTTTACGGAGAGCAGAAATGTATATCATTAATAAATTGTAAATAGAGTTTTATCTCGCAAAAAAGCAGTGTAAGATTTATAAAGCGTTTGTAAGATTTACGTAAGCTATATTATATAATCGCACAGCGTGGTATATCAGTAACTCCGATCCCTGCGGGCAAATAAAATGCGTGGTTGTAGCGAATAACAAGCGAAAAGAAGAGAAAACGTCACCAACGGGGCCACCGACGCGACGGCGGATTACCTCGTCGTATACTAGAATGCCGTCCCGTGTGCAGCCGTTTTGCTGCGGCTGTTAGATTGCACAACGCAATCTCCGGCCGTGGAATCGTCGTCACCTTCCTCGGTGACACGTCACCTCTGACTTTTGCACCGCGACGTGCCGTCTCGCGAGGAGCAGCATACGTGCGAGCACGTATCATCGCGCGTTTCTCGAAACGGTCTAATCTGCACACTGTTGCGTATCTCTTAGGCACGTATCTCTTTCACTGTACATTTTTTTCTCCTAAGATGCACCGAGACGACGAGATAGACCTCGTTACGTCTCCTCTTTTGACTTGCGGAAGCAAGAATAGCATATTTATGTATATATACGCACGCTTACGTGTTTCCGAAGATAACTGAAATTTTAGTGACTAATACTATGATGTAGTAAGAAAGAAATTGTAGCAGATTACTTTCTTATCTATCATTGAATTTAACTTTTGCTGATAGTGTTTTGAGTATTTCTTTGTACGTTGAAATTTTTTATTTCTGGAATTTTTACGGTCTCTCCTTATAGGTCAGAGTCAAATGATCTTGTCGACCGGGCATTAATGAGCAGTAGAATCTTATAATTTTCTTCTATTGAAATTTTGAAAATTCCTACAATTGGAGCGTAGAATGTGCGTAGAGTATAATTTTTTTTTTTGCATATTTCGCGGCATTAAAAATTGACTTAATTAATAGAAAATTTACAGATATCTTTACTTCTGTATCGGACCATCTGTATATCGGAATATATTTTGTATTTGAATAACAGTAATTTTGATTCACGTGCACACAGATCTGATAACAAACAACAAGCATACGCATTGTGATGTAAACTGACGGAACACCAAGCTTTCACATGGAATTATTCTCTGCGCGATTTCCTTATAAACGGATCAACTAGGCTTGACTTTGTCCATAATTACACGGAGGTCAAAGCTTTAATGTCTTGGCCTACGCAATTGTTCTCGAGAATGCAGCGTGCGTAAATAAGCAATGACTCGACCCTGACGCAGACAGCCTCTTGTTCAGTGACCATGCGTTTGGTCCAGCATGGTTCATAGACCAACGACCGTGATGCTCACTTAAAGCTTACCTGCACGTATTCTTCGATAAAACTCCGTGTTCTTTTTGTAAAATGCAAATTCTCCTATAAGGGAGAGGCTATGATGTGTGAACAGGATTGCGAGGAACCTTGCAGAGTGTATTTTGACGAAGACAGTAGACACTCTTGCAGAGAAAAATAGACATCTTAATATAATTAATTTTTTTTACTCGTGTAGTTATTATATAAATGATAATAAATAATTTCATAGCTTTGATGTTTCAAAGTTTTAAGATATTTGATATATAGAATTTAGACATCAATGTCTCGTGACAGCATCAAATTCTACTATTAATATATTAGAAAAATATGAAAACAATATTTTTAATTGTTTAGTATTTATATATCTTTCATATCTATTCAGTTCTATTTAACCTTTTTTTATAATTCTTTATATTGTATTATACATTTTGATATTATTAATTTTTATATTATTAACTGTGGCAGAATGTTTTCGCTGTCAAAATTTTATCGTGTAATTATATACTATCAAACGTGGCGTTATTATAATGCGTATAGACTGCCAATAGCTGCGTTTGAACACTGCAATCATTGCGCATTAGTCGAATAATTCACAAATGAATATGCTGATCTCTATCTTATTCATGAATACACGTCAGACCTTTATTTTTTATCGCCTTAGGCACGGGCGTCTCCCGCACTCCTCGATTCTCATACTTTCGTTTCGATCACTATCGATTTTGCAAAAGCATCTAAATGTATTCACCTGTCTTTATAAAAAAAAAATACTATTTAAGATTGCCTTTTTAATGTTATTCAAATATGGAGAGATATATGAAGAAATATATTAGTATATTTCATAACTTAAAAATGTAATTAAGTATGGAGGTATGACGGTTACATCGCCATTATCTCAGCTGAAAATGCATTTCGCAAAAATATAATTTTATTCAAAGAATATCACGTTCTCGGAATACCGAGAGAACGCACGCGAATATCGAAAGCCTGCTCAGCTGTTCGAGTCAGAAAAAAGGTTAACACAGAGAGACAGACATGATATAGCTAAACCGGTGAGCGAAAACAACGGAATAAAGAGCGTAACGATTAATAATATTTCTAAACGGCAATTTAATATACATTGTTGTTACAATTCGATATTGCAGTAAAATATAATATAGCACGTGCTAAAATTCGATGTTAAGAAATATGGGATATAGCCGCTGTATCTTGCAAAAAAGTTGAAATATCGCGTTAATTTAAAATCTTTAAAATCGAAGCTTCCTCGGACAATCGAGAATAAGTAAATATTTTTCTTCGAGACTGAGGTTAGGCAAGCAATCACGAGATGAGAGTGATGCACTTCTCCGCTGGCTCTCGTTACGTTAAGTGGTACAAATCAGATGCGTTCGGAAATGACTGATATGAGACTAAATCGAGTCGATCACTGGCCACAGCATAATCATTTCACTATCTGAATCCTGCGAAAATCACCAAAAAAAGTAATCTCAATCCATGTATCTACAGTGTGTATATCTCTAATTATTATTTTATTGAAAATTAATATATTTATATTTGAAAGAAATACTTTTATTTTAAATCGGATAAAGCTAGATAAATTTATTTTCAAAATGATTAATTTCTTTGTGTGTAATTAATTATCATTTAATTCCAAATTATAAATATTATGAACATTTTATAGTAAAAATAGTATTATTGCTAAGTCGCCAAAAAAATATTTTTTATCGAAACAAGATTGGGGAAGAGAATGACATTGGACGAATGTATTGGGCATTGGGAAACAAGCAGGTATATATATATATATATATGTATGTGTATGTGAAGATATCTCGTGCAGGAATTGCCGTAAATGTCTTCATCCGTAAGATATGAGAAATCGTGGGCGTCCGTAAGCGCACGGATCTTCACGTGGACGCTGCTTTCGGATATGTTACTACTTGTATATATACTTTAAAGAAAGAGTGGGTGAAGGTGGGATAGAAACAATAGGGTATTCTAAACTCGAGATATGTGAAGAAATCACAAAATTCAACGAAAAAAATTGTATTCGGATGTATCAACCTCTATAAAAGGAATAGAGCTGAGGATGAAGTGCAAAACGATAAATTTGGACCTATTGATTCTGAGTAAAATTGAATTGGCGGGTAAAGAAACGAGAAAGATACGTCCAAATAGCAGTCTTGTCTTGTGAATTGTAAATTTATAATGTAAAATTTAATTATTTAGGTATACATGGATAGTTGTATGTTTACCATATTTTGTCCAAAATATGGACTTGGCTTTTACACACAAGAAATCCTCGCACGTGCTTTGATATCGAATGATTCGACCTTATTTCATTTGAATTAATTCTTTTAAGTTTGACATTTCGACATTTAGTTAGCTACATTCTATCGTGAGACGTGATTACGTGTAACACAATTACACAAATTGTGTAAATTTCTCTCGTACGATTCACCACATCAGACAATCGATTTTTTTTCACGCGACCACAGGCTCATATGCTAGCTGGCTAGCTGTCTGGCTTACCGCCTCCTAGTCGTATTCCCGAAGCGGTGAAATTCCAACGAGAGAGGTTCGGAGCTTAGAGTTCCACGTTGCGTGTTGGCGTTGCACGTGGGTTGGGCACCACGTTGAGCCCTCAGCACAATGATATATCCTGGGCCGCGTATACAGGAATAGGTCGAGACCCGAGTGTGTCAGAGGTGAAGCCGCACCCTGCATTGTGTCCTGCCCACGTGACCGTTGTGCAAGTCGTCATTCGTGTCAGCGTGAATCTGCTCCGTAGAGCCGAAACTTTAGTCTCAAAGTTTCGGAAAACATAAGTTGCTTACGTATAATTACAATTTCATAATTATAATTATAAAATTCAATAATAATTCTCCTATAGTTGAGCCTTTTATTTTTCATTGACTTGTACTATTATTTCACTGAACACAATTTTGTTAATAAGTTATACTGTAATAATATTGGGTCATCTAAAAACCGCGGATACTTTTTAGACGACCCAATATATTATTAGAAATGGATTACGAGATCTAAAAGTTCAGAAAGTGGTATATGTACCCATCAATCAGTGACAATACGCTAATTCGACCGCATCATAAATAAGTATATCATTTGGTTTAACCAATATAGCTTAATTACATAGATTATTGATTAATTCGATCACCGTGTCAGAAGCGAGCTACACCCTGCATTGTATCGCCTACGCAATTTCTCGTACTTGGCCTGAATAAATATATCTATCGTTTCAATAATCGCGCCGTTCATAAAGGTCGCGACTTATATTACTATTTTCTGTAAGTACTATCTATTGTTGCGTGATTATAAAGACGTATCATTAGTCACAAAGCAAAGTCGAGAGCAAAGTTAAAGTGATTTTTCAAGTCATTTCAGTTAGCTTTGTTTGTTGCACGCATAAGCACCTGACGTTACAGTATCTAAGAGGTTAAAAATCTCATTGTTTTCTAATACACATTGAATAAAGAGACAAGATGGATTTTTTATTTTTTATTGTTGTTTTTTTTTTTTTACAAAACTGCATCATCAGTGCTCTCATTTGAGTCGGAATAAACGATCACGGTTGAGTAATGCAACTCCAAACGTTTTATTTCGTAAAACAATCAGGAAATATATTTTTTTAGGATAACAACGGACATTACATTAACCAACTTGTATTATTTCTGTTTTAGGTAAGCAGAATGTTTTGCGTGGAGATACGAGAGATACGCTAAGCGCGGAGAGAACCGCTCGAGCGCTCGCTCTTCTCGTGGAAATCGTGCCCAAGGTACATATACTCGCCACGATCCGATCGTAACGACGAAGTTCGGTGGTGTACGTCGATAGCCGTATTTCTGTCTCGAATTATTGCATTTGTCGGCCGCGTACCCCGAGGAATTCTCACACTTTGGTGCGCCTCGATCGCGAGGAAATCTAAAATGAAGCCCCGTCCGCTGAAAGTGCAACGCCTAAAGACACGTAGGTTGAGAGATTTATAGGAGCGTTGACCTTTCGCGCTTTAACGTGACTGTTTCGCATTTTTTTCTTTTTCAGTAAAGACTCCCTCTTGTACATTTTCTTTCACTAAAGCCTCCCTTATACGTCAGCGCATAAAACATAATGGCGAAATCATTCATGATAATCCGATAAGTACATATATAAATTAATAATTCAGTCGTACCATGGCTTTCGAGCATATTACATGCATTAGAATTTATGCGGTAAATTATATAAACAAATAAAATTTTGAAAATACGTGGAATCGAGGCGCATTACGATTGATAGCGTATGGTTAATCACCTAATTGTGAGGGATTCGTTGGTAAAGGATCAAGAATAATAATGATAAATTGCGCGAGGCGGTCGCTTTCAATCGTGTCCCTGTTACACAGTTGTTCCATAATATTTGACATTCGCAACGTTAATTACCACATCTGCGACGTGAGCCAATTACGTCGAGCAATACGAGCCACGCCAACATATCATTAATATCGCATTTCATCGTTCATCAGTCTCAGTTATGAACCACGGAGTAGAGGATCGACAACGAGATCGATCGGGGAGCCACGGCACGTCGTCTCGATCGTCAGAATTTATTGAAGCACTAACCTTTCGTGTTTTCATCATTCAACTGTATCTCACCCGTTCCTTCTCTCTCGTTGTCTCTTTTCTCAGCGAGTTCAATTCTCGTCACGAAGCACGGCATTACTCTTTCTTCTATTTTTCTCTTGTCCATTTCTCTCGTTCCGTATTATTGCCACTTTTTCAAGATGGCAACTACTTCTAATAACTTGCGATAAGTGTTTTTATTCGCGGAATTTTGCGATAGATTTAACGCATCGGATTCGCGAGAAAGTTACACGATACGCTGCCGAACTAACGTAGAGAATTTCAATAGAGTTAAATATTGTATGAATACGCGAGAGTTAAAAATGGATAGAACTGACTATTTAAAATATTTTTACTTTTGCATTCGTATACAAAGAAAATACACGGTTAAATTCTATAAACTCTTACATGGTTTCTGATAGTCTTTACATCGTTTGAAAAAGTCCAAAAGTTTTATTTCTGCAATTAAGTTTTCAATTTTAATCTTTTCAATTTTAATTTAAAACATAAATTTGATGACACAAAGTTGAGGAAACGGAGATGTTGATGTCACCCTGTACAACAACACCTCCCAGGTTTACGCTACAGATGTAAATCTCCATGTAAGCGAGGAGAGGTACGAATGCAACAACGGCTACTATTAATTCATGCATGCATTGTTATGTGTCAAGGCACGCGATATCCGTCGGCAGATCATCGTGACGAGATAAGCGAGCGAAAATGTTCCTCCTCTCGATCGGTAGCTTCCTCTCGCAAAGTCACAGAGGACAAAAATAGTAGAAAATGCGAATAGAGTATCATTGCATTGACGAAGAGTCTTTTTCTCATTAAAAAGATTATCCGCATGGAAAGAATATAATAGAATTTCTTTAGCTTTTATATAACTTGTTAATTTTTTTCTAAAAATAATCTACAGCAAAGTTAAAAAAATTCCCCCCTTTTTTTTACTGAAAAAAAATTTTTTTAAAGCGACGAATCTCTCTTGATACGTTGCTAAAATTTCCTGTATTTTTCCGACTTTGGAGATTCACAATTGCAAACGGAAGCAAAAATAATTTAAAAAATAATTTACATTTTAGAGGTTAATGTTTTTTTGCTAATATAGCAAATAATTCGTCCCAATTATATCTACTGAACGAAACGCTTGAGCGATAAACGTATCTCTTTTCCTGCGAGCTCTGATGCTCACGTCCGCGTCCTGGCAATAAATTCCACGTCATTGGGCCTTGGAACGCGGTTAACGCGGCTCGATGCACCGATACAATGGGCGAATCGGCAAATCTCTCGTTACGACAGAGTGTTGCGCATACGAAGGCCGACGATTTGTCGCGTAATGTGCGATATCAACGATCTCGAGGTCGCGATCACCGTGACCGCCGCGTTCAGACATGTAGTAACATATGTCTGCCTTCCAGTGAGAATTTAATTGCTCGGGCTTTCATTTGCTTCTAATGCCGCCTGAAAATTCTCTACGATTTTTCTCGCTAGCATCCGGAGAGAATCCACGTTGTGTATGTAACTGCTCTTTGTCTTTTCTGTCTCTTGTCTTGACCAATGATTTCTGTAAATAATCTTGAAGACTGAATGTAAATAAAAATATATCTATATGAGCCTCCACGATTGTTGATGCATAAGTGATATACATGTATTTATAAGATTATAAAATATAATTTGTAAACAATTATAATATACTTACCAACGAAGTTAACTACACACATTTTTTCGACTCTGAATTTAAGTCCTCCTAAGTATGAAAGTCAAGTATAAACTATGTAATACTTGACTGTTTTTTGCGCTAACCACGGAGGTTTATATAGACATTTTACATACACTGTTCGAAAATTTGTTGTTGAATATAACATATTTTACACATCCAAAATGGTCCACTCAAATTTTTATGTTTATTTAACATACGATGAATAGAAAGTTAGAAAATAACATAGTTATAAATTGTGGAAGTATAATTAACATTTATGATATATTAAATTAACGAGTATTTTATTCATCCATCTTAGAATGTAAGTTTTAAAACATATTTTTATTTTACTTATTTACTTACTCATAAATTATGTCATTTTGACATAAGAATAATTGAATATCAATTTAACACAAAATCTTTAAATAACATAATCACATTATGTTAAATTAACACTCGAAAAAATTTAACACAAATAGTTAAGAACGTGGGTAGATCGTTTTCAACACAAATACACAATGTTTTTTTTCGTATATTGATTTTTTTTTCTACAAAATCATTTTTAGTTTTATTTTTATTTAGTCTCGAAGATACTTAGGATGTTAAAAAAGGCTTGATCTACTCAAAAAAGGTATAAGTAAAAGGAATAATGTTTTAATAATGTTTTTTACCTTTTGGATACGATAAAGTTATATTAAAAAGTTTGAGATGCTTAGAGAATATTTCGAGAATTAAATAAGAATATTAAAATTTCGATAAATGCACTGCAATTTTCGTGCAATTTTCCTCAAACATTGCGAATGTTTTAATAATTTTATTGCATTTAGCTTGTGTATTTTATGTTAGATCTGCTGGTTTCTCTCATTGACACTAAATACATTATATGTATTTGAATTGTATACTGATACATTCCGATGAATATTAATTCTTGATATCAAAACGTGATCACACTAGCATTAGATATCTATATCTGATGAAGCGTCTTTGCTGTATCTATAATGAGACTTACGTCATTGAAGTAATTAAAAATTGATGATTATATCACGTTGAAATTCGCTGATTAACGGGTTTCTTATCAAACATCTGTTTCATAGCGGACATTTGATCATTTCATCTTATTGAATGAGAAATTTGCGCTAAAACTTTTTTTTTATGTAGCTTGCAGGGATGATTTTGCTTAGATTAAAATTATATTACCTCAAAAATATCTGGTATTATAAATTGATTTCTAAACATTATATTTATTTCTTACGTAAGTAATAGGCAGAGGAAAGATTTAAATAATCTATTACTAATTATCATTTTTTTTATTTACTTCATAATTATGAGTTTACCGATTCAGCTCGTAATTAAGAATTTTCTAATTAGATAGATCTACTAATTCTTCTTCCGTATTTTTCGTATCGTGAAAAAGGTAGAAAGGTCTCCATATATACGATGGGAGGGGGGGAGGAGGGGGGAAAGAGGGGTGAAGCAGCAGGTAAAACTGAGAGATTGCTGGAATTCGAAAACTTATTGGTTAGTCTCTCGCACTTAAGCTTTTATTTGTCCGACCCTTGTAATAGAAAACAAGCACCTAGACGATGATTCTGATTTTCCTCGGCATCGTTACCTGGAGCACGCTGAAGGCGCAGAAGTTCATTAGCGAAGTATAATCTGGTCTCTCGACACATTCCTCGCCCGCCGACCTTTGGACCTCTCTTCTCTCCTCGGGTCAGAGAGAATTTCGAGGTCTGGCTCCAGGTAACTTTTGTACCGGGTGTATCCGAAATCTTACGAAAGGAACCAGTCTTTCCACTTTACTACGCGTGATTTATTTTACGAACTCCAACTCCCGGATGATTTCGACACAGTAAATCGATTTAGTCGCTTCTGCAGTTATCTACACGCCCACGCGTTACAGAAGCATTCAGTTTGTAAACTTTTTTTCTTTTGCATCGTGGGTACGTCTCGATTAATCAAATATGAATGTCGGATGTGTGACGAGTATATTCACGAAAAGGTTAATGGGACATTATATGATAATGATTTTTTGAAAGAAATTTATCTCTCTAAGGATAAAAACCTTATGTTTTTATTTAGTACGGAAATTACAGAAATAATATTATATTACGTGATAATATTATATTATTTCATCTCGAGGAATTAATTTCTATAGTTTTAAGGAATTTGGCATCCCTCTACAGGTAGAAGCAGGAAAAAGAATTCGTATCGTACTTTGCGGATATACGAAGTTCTATAAGGATCCATAGCCCTGTCGTTATCGATGATTTTTAAACCGTAATCACGAAATCTGCTCTTTCAGTTTCGCATAGTTCAACTGGCCGAGAAGCCTAACGACCTCAGTGATACGATAAGTCGCTAATTTGCGTTTGCTGACGATATGGCCTGTCGTGGGTGGCCCGTCGTTCTACGACCACGTACTATACCTACATTCCCCTACATCGAGAAGCGAACGTACGTGCGAGACATGCTCGCGATTAATTAGTAGGCTATGATATCGTCGAACGAAACTGTAATCGATGGGATCAGTCACGCTTTCCGGGACATGGCCACGACCCGAGAAATTCTCTTATAGACAAGAAGAGAGATGTCCTTTCGAAAAAATTATGACATTTTATTATCTCGTCTGAATTTTAATCCTCTTTAAGACGCTGACAAATATTTATGGAAATTGTCCTGGCAGAGAATCGATTGAGAAAGTTTCTGCACTGCAGTGCAGCTCGTTTCGAAAAATGCATGTTTCGTAAATTGGGTCATATCGTATTATAAGATATTAACAAAAAGCAGATAAATGAGCGGTAGATTTTGATAGATTATATTAGTCAAAATCTCAGTCATTATTATGATTTGTCCATTTTTCTCTACAGTTCCAATTGATGCAACCAGATCCTTTCCTACGTACAATGTGTCTAAATTCTTCTTTCCGAGAGACCATATTTTTCTCTCGCGTTATTTTAATGATCAATGAAACATCATTAATTACAATAGATAAAAGATTCGCGAATGGGAATTGTAAAATTATAAAAGGAATCGGTATTCAACTGCCGTTACGTATTTTGTCTATAACTACGGCGTATTATGACTTCGTTAAGAGCCGCTTTAAAGGCGATATCCCAACTCCTTCATGGAGGCTACGGATAAAAATGCCGAGACGTGAAAGACACACGTTGTACCGTTCGGCTTTATTTATTCTCGCGCACGTAGATAAAGCTCTCGCAGGGTTGAGCCGGCGCGCGATTGCTCGCGACTCAAAGCCGCGTCAATTGTGATCCGCCGGCCGCGCGGTAACGCTGACGAAGCGAAATGCATCCTCGATGGCGACGCGAAATAAAACGCGCGTGATTCGCGCGAGGTGGCCGCGAGTGTACGACCGTCGGGAGTTATCCAGGGTCACATAACCGTTTTCTGATGACACTCGGTGAGTAATACATCACTCGAAATGATGCGTGCTGACGAGCACACATACGCGGGTAGCTTTGCCGGCGCTCTCTATATAAGGATCATCTACTCGCGCGTATCATTAACTTTACAGAGGTCGCAGGTCCTTCGGCGACGTTCACCGATGTTCGAACGGCGGAGCGCGTAGCGTTCCGTTTTCCCGTGTTTTGTGTGTGTGTCAACTAGGAATTTATACGCGCAATATATCCAGCCTGTAATCAGCGATCGCGCGGATGCGAATTTATAACAAGGATGCAAGAAAAAGATACAAATTTTCGTACACACGTATACATAAAAAGCTTGGCTCTTTTATTAACAATAGTTTACATATTTCTCGTGTTCCGCGCAAAATATTAGGTTATTTAAAAAGTATCCGCGGTTTTTTCTTCAATTTTTGAATGACCCAATATGTATATATCTTCTTCGAAATTAACAGGTTACAGGAATAATGATTGATTCTGTTCTCTTAGAAGGAAGATTTGAAGAATTTTTCTACACAATTATTTTAAGATAATCAAGGCTTCGTTGTTTAGTAGAGCTCGCGGCTCACGGATATCTCTCGCGTTCTGCGTTCGAGGGAGAAAACGGGAGTTAGAGATGACGGAGAAGGACGGGAAGGACCCTGGATAGAATCAGGTACGTAGGTCGGGCAGAGGCCAGACTCCGACAGCGACGAGTCACCTGCGGTGTGACCGATGTGAGCCGTCAGCGAACGCGCTCGCTATCATCTCACCGAGTCCCTGGCCTTCTTCGTCATCGTGCCTAATGCTAACTGCTTGCCGAGACTCGGTAGCGTACAGTCCTACGCAAAATTCTCCGGGCTCTATCGGATAGTATTCGTAAAACTGCAATATTGCAGGCTCTGCAATATCGAGGGATGACGCGAGGGTTGCGCGAGGAATATGTCAATGAACAATGCGCTTCGAAATTAATTTATTCCATAGCCATATTTTGTTTTGCGAAACCACTGCGCTTTTTGTTCGTGGGACTTGGCAACCGAGTGATTTAGACGCGGAATCTCTCTATGATGCGGAGATGCGTAAAGTTTCGCGCAAGTAGTTTCCTCGAGTTTTTTTTCCTCGGTGATGTTACACGTGAAAGAATCGCCCGTGCTAATTGCCGTTCATACGGTAGTAGTCGAGCTCGCTGCTATCCGTTGGCAACCTGTTGAGCTTCATTGTCGAGATGTTCCGTTCTTCCAGTCACCTGCGCCACGTGGCAATTAGCGGCATGTATATACGGCTGACACGAGAGAAGAAAAATCAAACTGATGATGCTGCGAGAGCTGCGAGTTAATTAATGATTATAATCGCTCGTGATAGAGACGATATTATCACCGCTATAGATTTGCGATGTTTCCGTCACATCGCGCTAGCTAACTTTGACTTTGTAGCCTCTACAATTCGATTGCATTTAACCGTTCATCCTTTAGCCTCATTATAGTTCCACTCCTTCGTAGTATTTTCTTTCTATATGCTTATCAACAAAACACTTCTTAACGCGGAATAATAGGAATTTAATAGCCTTGTTATTTGTTACCTATCCATTTGTTAATAACTTCTTACGTTAATTCCCCGTATGTGCCTCATTCATCCGCCATATGGCGAGATATGCCATCTCCACGAGCGAAAATGGAAAGCGCGATAGGGAACTCGTTTATCGATGCCACGGCAAGTTATACGCGAGATTCGACCTTTGATCGAGTAAAGTACCTGCTTCCAGTCCATCGCTTCTTTTCTTGTTCTTCTATCGTCACGCTCTGACCTTCTCGGTGACTTCGCAGGTGAGATAATCTAACACTAATCGTTCATCGCGCACGTAGTTGTCTTGTGTTTCATCTGCGCGCGACCTGTCCTGTCTGCCTTTTAAAAACGTTCGCTCAATTCATATCTTTCATAGGCGTATCGACTTTAATCGATTCTCAGAAATAAATCCGAGGCATTAATGTAGATTATTAAAAATAATAGAAAAATATATATATATGTGTGTATGTGTGTGTGTGTGTGTGTTATTATCTTTCCGTTTTGTGAGTATTCTTGCAATATTCTTTCTACGCGTTCCTGGACAGTTTTTCTTGAAAAATTCGAATTTTCACGTGAAAGATACGTTTACATTTATACAAAACATAGCGAGATTGGAAGCGTGACACGCAAAAGTTAACAGCAGCGCGAGTTGTCTCGCAACCGAGATGACTCGTGGTCAGCACTCGACCTTTGGTCGGCTTACGTACCCGACTTCTTTCTTCCTTCGTCTATCTTTCCTTCATCAGCGCGTGCTTCCTTCTCTTTACCTTCCTCCCACATCTTTTGCGACCGACCCGACGACTCGCTTGCTCACTCGTTTGCTCGCTCGCACGCGCGCGCGCGCGAGAGAGAGAGAGAGAGAGAGAGAGAGAGAGAGAGAGAGAGAGAGAGAGAGTCGTTGGCGCTAATCGCACCTCACGCACAAGGCGACGAGGTCACGGTGCTCTTTGTTTGTCATCCGCCCGCAACCTGCTTCGCTCTCTTGTTAAACGTACGTGTCCGGGAAGAAAAAAGACAGAGAGCTACGAGGAGAAACGGTGCCAAGACGTACGACTCGATGCAATGGAAGATTTGCATCACGTTATTGGACATGTAAATTCGATTTATCGTGTGAGCGTTCTTCTCGTTGCAAGAGAAAAACTAAGCACTTTTCTTTGCGTGTAAGAATATTTTCATTTTTTCATATATGAAACAGCATGCATTTACGCTAAAGGTTCATTTCCGAACTTTATTCTTCATTATTTTTTGGAGTGAGAAGAAAAAAATCACAAAGCCCCATGAAAATTGGGGCTTTCTATTTGATTCGTCACGTCGAAGCATCGTTGTCCGAATTCATCTCTGTCCGACGAAGATTACACGAGAGTTACGCCCAATCTTTGTAACAAAATTGTAAAAGAAAAGAGGAGGATATTTTTTTCAAGATTTAAAGAGAAATAACCGATAATCGAACGCTTATGCACGCGAGCGCAATTTAGGAAAGGCATGGCTTTCGAGAGGACGCCAATTGAGAAAATAGCGAATGAGGAACGTGGAACAAAGTTCATAACAACGGGGACGATGGCGGTGACGGTGAAGCTGAAGAGGTGTCCGAGAGGACTCGGTGGAATGACCCCGCGGATCGTATTGTAAGCGCGTACGTGTCCCTCGCGGAGGGTAACATATGCGTGATGGCCTGCGAAAGCTACGTCACGCAGGAACGCACCTTTGCTCCTTCTCTCTTTCTCTTCTTTCTTCTCTCGTCTCTCTCGCCCCTTTCTCGCTGTGTGCTCTCTTCCCAGGTGCTTCTGTCTTTCTTGCTCCCGTGGGGTACGGAGGTCACCGCTCGCCCGTTGCCACCGGCGGAACAAGCGGCGAACCGCAGGAAGAATATCTTCTTCTTGTACCCCAAGTCTCTGGGTCCTCGTCGGATGCTCTGACTTCGAAGGGAACGCGAGAAGCTAGGAATTCAGGGAATTGCGAGGAAGCATCGAATCCTCTCTCTCTCTCTCTCTCTCTATATATATATATATATATACTCTTGATATTTTTTAATGATTCGTAAAACGAAATTTTTTATTAACATAAAATTTAATGATATTAACCTTGAAGTAATGAGGAAGTCTCATAAATTGACATCTCCTTTTCAAATCATCAAATATATGTATGTAGTATATAAAATGTAAGGAAATTATGAGGATTTCAATTGTTTACGTAAAAAAATTAAGTTACGCGCTCGAATCCAAGTTGAGAATTATCGAATATGAAAATGGTAGTTTGAAGAAATATCTACGCATATAAATTAAAGCTAGCGTATATCCATCTGCCATCCTCTCAGTGGAGGCTGCTTTCGCGGCCGAGTGTAATGTCGCGCAACCTGACCTCCTTGCAGGTGCGCGATCCTGACGGACGTACAGTGTCACCATCGTCGCGATGTCTTGACGAGCGACCATAAAAGACCATGCACCGTGCATTAAGGAAGACAAGAAGGGGGAAACGTATAGGCGGATCGTAAAAACAGGAGATAAAAGGTATAGCGTAATACGTGCGCGTACGTGACGTGGACTCTCCGTGGAAATCGTATTGAAAATTTTCTGGTTGTGAAATAAGCGTTTGCACCGACAAGTAGAAACGACGTATATGTGTACAAATACTAATCCCAAAAATTTGTGACTCGCGATAAATTCTTTTGCTGCAAACTTATATACTTTCAGCGAATCAATGATTAGCGGCAGCGTTGAAAATTTTATTTCCGTCTATATATAACGGAACGAGAAATTATTTCGCGTAAATCTAATATCCATTATTTTTCGAGCGGATTTCTTCTGGGAAAAGTAGGAGGAAAAAGAAATGGCAGGAAGGCGTGTAGGATGACGAGATGCTGAGAGGAATGGACCTTATAAATCATAAAGTGTACAACGTAGCGTAGTAGAAATGAAAACGCGCAGCTAGACAAGAGAAGATGAAGAAGAGTCTGAAAAATCGGCGTATGGATCTTCTCCCCAGAGAGAAGTGCTGCACGCGAATGTCCCGACAAATACAACTGGAGCTAATTAGTTGCAGGAATGCGTCGGCGCACAAGCATCGCGTTCCTACGTAAAGTCGAACACGCGGTGATTCCTAATAAGACGCAATCGTATCGACGTCACGCGACCTTCGGGCCGTACTATGGTGAGTCCAGCTATTGCCGTCTCTTGGCCGTTGCTGGTGCCGCTGCTACTTATGTTGCTGGTTATAAATCGCTACGTCCTCTCGTTCCCTCCCAGCCGCGTCGGCTAATAAACGCTTGCGCCTCACGTGAACGCCATTGTGTTTCGCGAGAGGCCTCCCACTTGAAACAGCTGTTTCGACCATTCTCTGCACGACCAAGGTTACGCATCGAAGGGACAAAGACGTGGTTTCACTAGAAGCCGCGGCCGTTATCGATGGACAGGCTCGACGAACGAGAGGAAAAGTTCTCTCTCTTCCTACCACTACAATAAGAGATTCTTCTATCTTTTATACGATTTTTAATCGATCACTGGATGCTCAGTACTCTTATATTACTATTTTTTCTACAATATTACTAATGCCTTCTTTCGACAATTTATAACTAGTAGCCTTCAGATGATCATTAATATTTATGCAATAATATAGATATTGATAATTTAGAGGATACTTTACGCACCTGACCTTACAGTAATTTCTTCCTTGCGTTTAATTAAGACACGCATATGTGCATCGTACAGAAATGAAATTCAGCAATGAATCGGCAATGTCGGTCGTCCTCGGTCATCATCGAAACGACTTAACGTCGCGTTTGAAATTTTACGTGTGTCACGTAACGACTACGTTTTTCCGTCCTTGGTTCATGTCATACCGCAAGATCCAATTCCGCGTGATAGCGTCGCGGCAAGCACGTTCTTTCCCTCTGAATACTTTTCGCTTTTCACGAAGGGTGCCATCGCCCACCTTGGTATCCAGGAGGCACCCTCGCATAACGGGCGTGCACATACGCACGCATCGAGTCGCGTGCATAGACGAGAGTGAGAAGCGTGTGCGGTACGGTCGCTCCTACATTATGCATTAGTCATGATTACAAAGTAAGTGGCGAGCTCGTAGCGCGCGTCTGCAGTAATGACGGCGTATTTGCGGTGCTTATGATTTTCCACTTGAAATGGGCATAACCCGCTTTAATGGCGCGCAAGACGGCCCTCCCGGTCGCGCATAACTTACTTGGTGGGTTTACAGCGGCCGAGAGGAGATCCAGCAACGACCGCGTGGTTGCTGACGGCGTTGATCGTGTTAACGCCGCGACAGTAATCTCTTCCTGCCTCTTCTCGCTCTCTCGCGCTCTCTTCGCCGGTCCGGCCTTTAAAGGTCGTCATGGACGGCAGGTATTATCCTTGTCGTAGTATCATTCCTACGATATATGTAGGAATTATGGAGGACCACCTTAATATAATGAAAGATAGCGATTTTATGTGATATCATATTTTTTAAAGGTACTCGCGTGTGCTTTATTTTCTCAACTAGATCTACCTGATAAATTTATTATTTCATTTTTGGTGGGACATGATGTAATATAACTTTTTTTTTTATCTATTTTTTTATTATGTGAAAGAAAAAAGATATATTTGCGGTTGCTCCAAGAGTTTTTCATTAACAGTTACTTGCTTCGAAGTGACTATTATATAACTTATATAACTATAAATTATCTCACGTAACTCTTGGTCCAGTTAGTTACAACTTTCAGCGAATTTAGAAAAATTAATGTCCAGCAAAAGGACAATAATAGTCAATATTAAACTGCGGCTTTGATAATTCTGATCTCTCTTTGAACTGTCACTTGCAACCTTTAAAGGTCGTTGAAGTCAATTACAATCATCGTTATCTATTATGAGCTATAAATTAGACAACAATAAACTGTTGCGATAAATCAATGATAATTAATGATGACAATAATGTATAATATGTTACGTATGTTACGATCTTTTCATGCTTTTCAGAACGATAACTGATTATCATTTCTTCTGAAATAATTTGATATTATTATACTTACATCATTAGTTATCAAATAACATAAATTTTTGTCAAAGGAGATAAATGATTAATTTACATTGGAGAAGTGAATTGCGCGGTAACGTTATTGTAATGTCTAGTTTCTCTAATCAAACATTAAAAGTACTTAATAATTATAATTTTGTAATTCTCATTACAAAATTATAATTATCCAGAGCTACGACACGTTTCCATTGAATGCACAATACATATATCATTAGCGGCAGAAAAGAGAATTTCCAGCATTTTTTTCATTTCGCAAACGAGATGAGATCGCTCGCGGTACTATTGAATTCGCTTGACTCAGCAGGATTGCCAAGATCCCGGAGATGATTCGCGCACGTGGCGGAAAAATAGAATCATCTTTCATTCAGCAGCTCTGCTACGCGAGGTCGCGGGGGAAAAGTCAGGCGTATGAAAATGGAGAGGACAAAAAGGAACGACAAAGGCGAGGTTCCTCGCTGCAGTAGCTCGTAATGATGGGCTACGCGCCGCGCGACGCGTAGAACCGGGTTCGATCGTTCATTAAGCGTCGGGCCGACCCCGGATGCGGACGTACGCGTCCGTACGACGTGCGTACCACGCGCGTACACTTCACGCACGTATGCGCACACGCAGACCCGGTCGCTTCGCTTCGCAGCGCGAGCGCAGCGAAGTGAATGTGGGTAGTCTCTTGCTGGGCCAGCGTTGCTGAGGCCGGAAGAAACGCCGTGTACGCGGCCCGCATCCGGCGGATTCCGCTTTCAGCGGATCGATCGAAAACCCGTGAGACTCTCCGATCTATCGTTGTTACGGTAGGTAATATTATAAAAGGAAAAGAGCACGAAAGGGGAAAGTTGAACAGCATCGACTTTGAGTAGCGGATGCAGTACTAAATTCTTCCTCTCTGAAATATTAGGTGTGTTTTTTTATTGCTGCACTTTCTGAACTGGTACGCACAGTGCAATAAGTTGAAGTGAAATCAATATATTGTACATTTGTTTCACTTCAACTTATTGCACCGGTTCGCCAGTGCGGCAATAAAAAATCTATTATCCGTGTAATGGAGCGTAATGTAATGCTCTTCGCAAATGGCAATTTTTATCATGTTTGATATCAATGATACGTCGGGACGCGCCAAAGAATAATTTAATGTCCGTTAGATTTGATCAGCGTAGTTTAGTACACTATTGCTAGTATCAGTGTTTTTCCGCTCGTATCACGACTTTTCAATTAAATACGTTAATTCACACGTATGTTCACATGTATGAGAACTCGCGCTGATGAATCTTTAGGTCATTCTTTGAACAATGCGTCGCGCGGAAGCGTCCTATTGTCGTTTTCCGTTGTGTGCCGGAGATGGATGCTGGATCGATCCCTATATCGCGTGATATATTACGCAACTTTCCCGGTCCGCTTCTAATCTCGTCCACGAGATCGTGGAAAAATTCCCAACTCGGTGAAATTTCTGAAAGTCTTAACGCCGGAATAATTAACAGCGATCCAAGCCGGAGAGGCCGCCGGTTTTATTCCCGACGCGACGGCACTTCGTACTCGACCTCGAAGGTCAATTCATTTTAGTCACGGTCGCGTTGGATAATTTATGACTACGCTGTACGCGATTACTATAAGTTCCTGGTGTTCCATCTCGATGTCTTCCGATGGCTTTCTTTCTCGTGGAAACCTGTCTCGCCCAGGAACGAAATAGTTATCCAGGTAGCTTCACTAAAACCGGTAAATTACACGCGTATCTCAAGATACGCGATATATCGCGGATGAGATCAAGAAGCGAGCTACTGTTTTTGTGCGGCACGCCAGCGGGTTGTCATCGCTTTTTTTCCCACGCACATTTTCCACGTTATACTTTCTGTTTTCTGCCAAATGTACAGTACAACGTCGCGTTGAACTAAAAATACTAATAGAAGGGAAAAGAGATTTTGAATTTTGTCTGTTATTTTTTTAATTTAGTAAATTGATCTACCGCTTTGTCATTGAGCCGTCAAAGTGAGACGTCGCGATTCAGGCGCATCGCATTTTCGTTGCATTGGCGAATGCAACCTCGAAGCGCGGGCTTTACGCAGCGGGTGTGTCATGGGAGATACGTGCGCTGCACATTAGTTCGTTTTAACACGTCGTTACGATATTTCACACTCGGACTTTACGTAGCTCTTAGTATTCACCATAGGTATTTCGCTGCTGTTAACATCCCTCGTTTGCACGCAACGAAATCTTCCGAACTCAAACTTTTTCAGGGAATATTATTTATTGCAAACTACTCAGCTGTAATATTTTTAAACGATACATGTAGTGCAGTATATTTAGTAATATGTTACTGGAAAAAATGAAAAAAAAATATTAATTCAAATTCTTTTCAAAACAATTCCTTATAATCTCTCTTTTAAACTCGCATTTGAAAATTTAATAACTCAATTAATGTTTGACTCGCAAGAGTGTATAAGAAAAAAATAAAATATTATGATTTAGGCCAAAATCCGTTAATTTTATCTATTTTCCTTTCTCATAAATACTTAAATATTGCGTCACTTGTTTATTAATTTATGGGGGGCGGAGTAAGTATTAAACATTTAAAGTTAGGCTAAATCTGTATGTAACACTATTTGGCCGTCTCCTCATCAGATTTTTACAAAATACCTCATTCCGTTGTTAACTTTATTATATTGTTTTATAATGTATTTGTATTTTCTTGTGACAAAATTGTGTAAAACTCAAGTGACACTCTTCTGTATATTTCTATCTCTCAGTTCGAATCTTAACCAATCCCACGAGTGCAGCTGCATATCATTTTTGCACTACTATGTAAATGTCGTTAAGTCAAAGTTAGACAACAAAACGCGGACGATCTTTAAACAATGACTCCCTGCTTTGAAAGTTCCTGAAGTTACGATGTTTGTCGTATGTGCCATCGAAGCGCTACCGCCAACTCGCAAAAAAAATCGTGAGAAAATGTGAAAAAAAAATCTTGTTACGCGAAACGCGATGATTATGGAATCAGTCAAGAGATAAATGTTGAAATAATAGTTAATATATTCTTCTTATTCCTATTAAACAGGAATTTACATTCAAGAAATTTATATTTCAAGAGATTTATATTTCTCTGGTACGTTATGATTTCAACAACTTAATAAAGTGAAATTATAGTTATACTTTTCATCGAAACATGAAATGTATTTTACATTCCCTCCATTTTACTGTGTGTAATTAATAGGCTACTATAAAATCTTTAGCAGTCCACAAATCATTCAGCCAACGACATTTCATGGAAATTCATTTATAAAATTGATTAAATTATATATTCCGAAATTATATATTCCCGTCGAACGTGTCATCTAACCATTATATCGTTCTCGTTAGTAGCTAATTCGTCACGAAACGATGCGTACAATGTTTGTTGCCCGCATATTTTCCAATTTTATAACTATATTTGGATGTCATTTATGACGAGATGCGTCGGAAGCATCTTCGAACACCTCACCTTGAGGAGGGCGATGGTTTTCCCACTAGCAAACATTGCCTAATGGAATTTTTATGGGCAGCTGTAAATATTTTAACTCAAAATAATGAAGACATTTGGCAGTGAGTGTCATAGAAGTGGCTTTTACGATCGCTACCTCGGTCTGTATTCCGCTCGACGCCGCGAAGCCGTTTCTACAACCGGATTGTAGAATATAATCCGAGATAGTAACCGAGCTGAGCCTGTTGGAGGTGCTAACTTGACGCATTATAAAAATAATCGCAATATCCGTTTGTGTACTTCCGACGCTGTCGATTTTACTATCAGGACATTTGTGTATATAGGTACGATTAACATACACTTGTTCTCCGTTATTGTGGATATACTTTGGACAAAAATCTGACAAGCACGAATCAATTAACTGAGTCTCTTATACCTTACTATGGAAAACGGTTAACATTATTCAATTATTACCTGAGAAATATTTGTCATGAATGGAACAATTGTTGATATGACGAAACGCCACATGAAATTATAATCGCACTCAAGGAATTCGTTGGAATGAAAATACCGGTGTAAAATACCGGAAATATCGCTACGAAATACAAAGTTCTCGTATCTTTTCCTGGCACCGTTGCTGACACCATCGCTGCATTAATCGCGGCCGATCGTATCAGCTGGTAAATTCGGCGATACGGACGAGTTACTACCTCCATAAAATTCCAGGCGTTTAACGATGACAAGAATTTATTGGATACGTTAGGTAGTCGCAGTGGACAGTGACCTCCTCGATTCTCTCGTTCGGTTCTCTTCGTTCTCCGCACCTTTACGCTGTTTTTCGTTTCGCTCTACGTCGGTAGATACGCGTCTCTGATCAAGAAGATAATGGCGCCAGGTAGAGGCCATTTATTGAGCGTAAATCTCGCGTGCGAATGGCTAGTACCGCCACCGTGTGCAATCGTGTTCTATACGATTATCCCTCTTTCTCTTAACGTATTTCATTCTAAATTCCCTCTGTGTCGAAAGACGCCGTTTACACGGCGAGACGTTCAGAAAGCTTTACGACGTAAAACACGCGGACCGCCGCGTCGCATTATTACGAAACTCGAGCCATCCTGAGGGGACACAAATTTGGTTGAAATACGGTGAATTTATCTTCTCGTCAAAAGTCCAAATTTGGAGTTGAGTGTGCTCTACCAGGGTCATTGCTCTGGTCATTTGAAATCTCTTAATAGCTTCTTAAAATCGCGTCTTGTGTCTTGGAAATACTTGGTGGTTTAATCTTTCATATATAACTTGATAAAACCGAGCGGGCTTAAGAATTATATAGGGTCGTATCATACAGGGACGAAGATCTCGCGCGCGCTTAATACTTTTTAAAAGCGGATCGAAATTTGATATATCCCCTTGTGTGTGTGTGTTTCGTTTTCAGGTGAGGTGTCGGGCGAGAACGTGTCCACGGGCACAGGACCACGTGGTGGCGACCGTGGAGAGGCGGCGGATTTAGGTACGTACACGGAAAACAACGACGGGGCCACCCTGGCAGCAAACACAGCGGTCGACGCCAGGGGGGGAAGCCCTCAGGGCACCCATCTGTCCGGTGCGGCAACCCCCAGACCCCCACGTGGTAGGAGGCGACAAAACCAGAATGGTCTCGACACTACCCAAGTAAGTAATTACCTTTTTATAATTAAACATCTAATATCTCTACTTTAAATCGTACTTTTGCTCTTTCATCTTTGATTTACCCACTTTTGAAAAAGTCCACGATGGAATGAAAATTTTGACACAACGGTACACAAAACTTCTACGTACGTAGGCAAACACGACATTCGCCTTACCGTATTGACGTAGCGTGACTGAACGTCGTTCGGAATTTTTATTTATTTTTTTTTCTTCCTTTCTTTTCTCTTTCTTTCGACGAGAAAGACGCGAGTCGCCGCGAGGACGCGAGATTTGTCGTACAAATTTTTTGAGACAGAGAGACCCGCTTGACTTCTTCCGTCAAGTGGAGTGTTTGAGCGTTCGCGTACCACTTCGGGACACGTGCGCTAGTCTCGGGAGATATCCTCGACGAGAGAGTCCATCGCTCCTGTAGTTCGAGCGGTAGCCCGGACACGTTGTACACGGAGAGTCCCGTTCAAAGCTAACCATGCAGCAACTATGTCAACCGCGTCGAAAGCCGCAGTGTCATCCCGCCGCTGACATCCGTCGACCGGCAGGGCGCTTCTGTAAACGACTTGACTGAAAGAAAAAGAAAGAAAAAAAAGGGTTGTCTTTGCGATGCTTAGAGCTGCGATGGTAAAAAATTGATCATCATTGGTAAAAAGAACAGTCGATTCATGACGCGCAAGAATTTCTCGTAGCTCAGCTATACAAATAGGAAAGATAGTATTCTCTGAGGAATAGTAGCAACTCGAGAAATTAATCTCCCGTGTGGCAAGCTTTATCATGACTTATAACTTTTGGCATCCGTAATCCACTAGAACGGAATTGAGAGAATCGATGAGTAAGAATGGAGGAAGATTAATCTTTCTCGTTTGAGATTATTTAGAAAAAAATCAGGAGAATATGCAAAAAATTTACAGTATGAAAACCGTCATGTATCTTATATGTAACTCAATTTTTTGTTACGAGATATTCTCTTTTTTTTTATATTTGCTGCGCTTAACGAAAAAAAAGCAACTTTGTAACTGTTGTAAAATTCTTTAAATATAATTACCTTATTATACATTTGAATCCCATAAGGTACTGACGACAAAATCAATCTTATTAAAGAATTTTGCAAATAATTACAAAGCTGAACACAGCCATTAAAAGGAAAAAAAATATGATTTCATTTAGAAGATGTGTACGATATATTTAATCATTTATTTGTAACGGTTTATATTGCTATTTTATTCAACAACGTATGTTTTATGCAGCTACTATAATCGAATGATGATTAATTACATTGAAAGAGAACGATCGCTTTAATTTCGAGGCTCTCTTGCTCGTACAGTTGTCATGTCTTGCGTATTTTCTCTAGATCTGCACGTATCGGTCACACCGAGCGAGACTCATTCGAAATGTAGGTGTATACATATATATATACTATACAGGATCGTGCCCGCGCCTTGAGCCTGAAGCGATCCCTTGTCAGGAAGAGGTCTGGAGGCGAGAAAGAGATTTACCATAGTCTCTACCGCGGTCTTCGGACTACGCTCTCGGGAACCCTATTCTACGCCAATCGACTCTCGTTCTTCTTAGTGTCACGGCGCGTTCTCTCGCCGTGCCGAGCGAAGAGGAGTCAACTCTTACGCCACGCGTTGCCTTCATTACCATATCTCAGATGCAATCTGTTCCCGGGAATTAATGCACCCGGAATATTTCCTATCGCCACGCATCTCGTCCGAGCGAGACATATTGTGCTCAGCAACTGCCGATAAGCGTCCTTCACAGTCGAAGGCGTGGTCCATCGTTGATAACTAAAGCTTCGAAGGCTGGAACCTTTTTTTTTTTGTGTATACAAATGAAGCTTGTTCATTAGTGCTAAATAGTCGCGCTGGCAGTAAATCAAGGATATGATAATCTGCGATACAATAGACTTGGTCTTACTATAAAAGCAGTAATAATTATCATTGATAATTATCTGTCTCGGCTCGTTATTCAGTGTTGCCCGCGTTGTTTCTTTTATTTTTAATTATTTGTAATGAACATTTTTGCTGCGTGTGTAACTAATCATATGGAAAAAGTCATTTAAGCCATTTTTCGATTAATCATTTATTAGTATTATTAGCCATATATTCTAAATGCATCTTTTTAAACATAGCAGTTTTTAGTTCCACACGGAGAACAATGGTGAGGAAAGGCTAAAGCGTTTCTTTTTTTCTTTAAAGATGCATTGTTTCTGTGGCCTTCAGCATTCAAACATGAAGCACACCGGTAATAAAGATAGTAAAATTATTGTTGCCATGGATAAGATGAAATGAATAATCCGCAGACGTACTGTTGACAACTTTACGCGAGGACACTTAACAATTTCAAATTATTAACCCTACTTGCGTCGTCTAAGTATATAGGGTAAGTGGGGGGTGAATATGCCACACTGAAGCGAAATTAGATTTTTGAATAATTATTTGTTCAATTTAAAGTAATTTTACATACTAATATTCTTTTTCTTCCATCCTTTATCTATTATTTGTATATAATTGGAATCGAATATTTTCATTCTTTATTATTAAAAATAAAAGTGCTGAAAAATGGATAATATATCACATATAAAAAAAATGCTAAGAATTTATTTTGTTTTCTTTTTTACTGCAAGAACACATTATTAATGATTTTTATGATAAAAATAAACATTTGTAACATAATATAGGTAATATAAATAATATAAGGATATAAGTAATAACTTCGATAGATTAAGTTATACAACATGTAAAATAAACTTTGAGACATTTTTAACTTTGATATGTTTTTAACAGCATAAATATATCTTTCTACAAGTCATCGTGAATCCATCTACTGCAATAATTAGATATTATCCAATTACATTTTGGACTGTTTTTTAAAGTGAAAGTTATGTAATGTGTAAGTATTAAACGTATAAATAGATATTTGTTTTATTTTATATTTGCATAGTGTTACAAGTAGTTTATGTTCCAGTATATATAATCAAGAAAATTCAATCCGTTGAAAGAAATGGATTAAAAAACTGTACTCTCTATTCAGAATTTTGAATTGAACAGTAAATTAATATAATACAATAATAAGCAAATAAATAAACATATAAGTTTATTTATTAAATATTTGTCAATATGAATATCCTGTCACAAATTATGCGGAATTATGCGGCAAAACGTTTGTTTATAGCGCCCTAACGTATATATTAGAGAAAATGACTACTAGCATTTTATCCTAACAAAAGCAGTGACATATTGTCATCCCAAGATGCCATTTCATCTTATGATGAGCCACAATACGGCTGTTAAAAAAATGAATCGATATACTGAATATTTTCATTTTAACCTACATTAATAGATTAACAAATTAATCGATGCTAAATATTGTAATGTTTAAATAATAACTTGTATAAAGGACTATAAAAGTTACAAGAAGCACATTTTCGTGTACTATGCTAAAATTAATTGAAGTGGGATATTCCTTTTATAATGAAATATAACAAAATGTTTTTTTGTTATATTTAAATATATCTTATATGGTATTAAAATTGTAATATAATTTATATTAATCTAATGTTTTAAGTGAATGTACTTGAAAGTTTGCATTTGCAAGTAATTATTAATCTGTTCTTTTTAGCGTTAAATGAAATAGCGTTAAACGCTTATACTTCTATCGCCCCCGCGTTATTTCCGTTTACTAATTAATACTTCTGTTTATATTCTTTTTATTACCGGTTAATTGCTGCGCGTTTTGCTCCTTTTTATTGCATCCGGTTGCGCGCGGTAATGTCTCGTTTAAAGAAAGGCAATCCTATCACGTTGCAGGTTAAAACGGAACGACTCACGCCTGACAATAACTCGACGTCGTCGAGGAGCGTGACGCCTTCTTCATCGAGTCACCCGGGAACGCCGCCAAATGCTACGCCCTTGGGAGGACCCGAGGGTCCACCGCCACCTCATCATCTCAAGCACATGGAACAGATGATGGGGCGAAACTATAGTGATTTTATGAGGAGTCTCGCCGCCAAGTACAACAACGCCAACCCCAACGAGTACGTCCATCTCATTTTATTGATTACTTTTGATTACTCATCGTAGAGTTATAATCCTTGTAAATAGGTTGCGAGATTAACATAACGGAGAGGCATACATTACAACATTAACATCACTTTCGATTTTCTTTTTAAATAAGCCATACAATGACGTGTCAATTAAAAATTGACATGCAAATACTGCTTCATTACTGTTGTGTCATAAAATTTATCTAAATGTCTTGTATGATTAAGAAAAGATTTTGCAAACGTCTTTGAATATATTTTTTGTTGGAACATAACATGCAAATATATTGACGAACACTGCGAGACGATGTAAAAGAATTAAGACTTGAAGGCTGCAAATAGATGATTCGTGTGATTAAGATTCATAAGACGTAGAGAGTACTTGAGAGACTTAACGTACTCTTGCATGAAACCGGTTGTCGCGTTGTACGTTATACGATTTTTAATTTTGTACCTTCTGATACATGGTTGAAAACAGATCAAATGATTATTTAATTGCTTAGTTAAGTGTTGAACATAGATTTTAACAATGCGATCCTTACTATTTGAAGAAGAAGATTCGAGTCTTTCATTTATCGCATGTCTGTTTACGCTTTCCTAAATTCAATCGGCATCTAGATAATCCGTTGAATCTGAAAATAGAAGAATCTATTCTCTCGTTTGACATTGAATCATGTCAAGAAATTAAAATTCATAATTTACTATATCATATACATCATCTTTATCACGAAAAGCATTTTTTATATTGGATGAAAGATGAGAAAAATATTCTTGAATCTGAAAAGTTTGAAATGTTTTTACGTGCGATTGTGATACCGAGTAGTAGTACCGAGTATTTTTTTTTTTTTATATTTATAATAGGAAGTTAATGATCAAGGACGATTGATTCTTTCAGTTACTTTAGCACACCAAGAAACGGTTATCCTCCGGGTTTAGATCCGAGATTTCCAGCCTTCAAGGCTGCAGCAACGCCATTCGTTGGTCTAATGGCGCCGTTAGGGGCTCCGCAACCATCGACTGTCCCGACGACCTCACCGCTCTCCAACAAAGATCCGAAAGAACAAAAGCAGGATAGTCTCTTCGGCAGTCCTGTGTTTCCGCCTATGATCGATATGTCATCCACCCAGGCTCTTTTGCACATGGTGCGAACTGCCAATGCGGCACAAAGCGCTGCAGAATTGGAGACATATCTCAAAGGCAAGTATCATAGGAGTTAAGTGTACTAGATCTCTCTATACTCTATTTTTAAATAGAGAAGAAATATATTAGAGATCAACATTACTTTATGATTGAAAAAAGAAATCAGAATTATTTTTTAATCGCAAATTGTACTAATTTTTATGCGTTTTCTTTAATTTTTAATTGTTTATATAACATTTATATATGAGCGATTGATTCAACCTATTCTTATGAAGGAAAATCAACTCTAGATTGATCAAAGCATTCGTAGATAAAAATCCACGTTTTAATAGCGGATTTGATTTGACGCATCAGTGCGTAGTGCGTACTGCATATTAAAGTCTGTACTGAATTAATCTGTGCAAAAGTGGAATACATATTTTTCAAATTATAAAATATATATTTTACTTAACAGCATAATAAAATACATCGAGGATATCTTGGTTAATGTGTTTTTATATTTATATTAAATATACGTTTTTACATCAGTTTGTGTATAATGATTTTAATGCTGAGTGCATCCAATCGAATTGTAAGATATTTTATGTATTATATTGATATGTATATTTACGTGGCATATCATTGATCAATTTTGAGGAAGATTAGACAACGTTAGCAACGTTTTATTTTGTTTTAAAACACAGGCGCGAACAAAAGAGACACGGGGGTGACGAGTCCCTTGGATCTTTCGAGTCCCGGTGGTTTCGCACCTCGTAAGCGACAAAGGACGGAAACAAGGAGATCCGAAAGTGTATCCCCCAAGCCGAAACCTACCGCGAGGCCAACCACACCTCCGCCGGTCAGGTGTCCGACTCTCTATGGCCACATACCTTGCGGTGATGGGCAAGCCGTAAATCGCTGGACCATCGAGGACGTCGTTAATTACGTTTCGTCAATCGACATATGCGCCGAGTACGCACAGGTGAGTCAAGGAGATCTTTTTACCGCAATGCGGTTTTCCACGAGGAAAAATAGTAGGTAATGCACTTACGTCATTATTCATATACTCGCATCAAGCGCATCAAACGAATTTTAATGTCTTTATTAAAGCGCGAGATTGCACAACGATTGTCATTGGAGACAAATGTTTTCCTATAAATATACTTTTCTGCGATGGTTTTGTTCGAAACATGTTTCTGTTCTGTCACAATTCTAACTTGGAAAAATAAAAAGAGCTATACAGCTAACTCCTTTAAGTTATAATAACCATATATATATATACGATGATCCGCGTATTCATTGAAATAAGGAAAAAAAATCTGATAAATGTTTCGATTCGGTTAGATTGTTGCACGAATCGCGTTGGACGTAGCTAGTATTTTTAATGGCTTTTGAAAGCCAACTCTGTAATGGTGCACGCTGTCATCAATCGCGCAATATCTTCCCGACTTCTACGTTAGTGAGGCAACGAAGCGATCTAGAAGGCTTTGAATGACCTGGCATCAGTCAATCCGGACAGTCTGGCATTAGCGAGTAGGGAGAGACGGCGCGCCAGCTAGGAAAGTTCTATAATGACCCCTTGAAGTTAGCGTGTGATCCTCCATCCCTCTCTAGTGTTTGTAGTATCTATACTTT
Source organism: Acromyrmex echinatior (assembly GCF_024713525.1). Taxonomy (NCBI): domain Eukaryota; kingdom Metazoa; phylum Arthropoda; class Insecta; order Hymenoptera; family Formicidae; genus Acromyrmex; species Acromyrmex echinatior. The sequence goes on along the minus strand of NC_141866.1, from coordinate 1,320,660 downwards.
CTCCTCCCTTCCTTCTTCTCGTTCTCTCTTTTTCTCTTTTTCATTCTTTCTTTCTCCTCCTTGTCTTTTTTCTTTCTTTCTTTCTTTCTTTATCTCGTTCCGAGGCGAAATACTAGATCTCGCAATGATAGTTTTTACGGATCACTTAACATTTGCTATTTCCGCGAAGTTACGGGCGTGGTTGTCGGGGTTTTCGAGTGTCCACTGAAATTATCCACTCGTCCGTCCTATTGGGTGTAAACGTGAGGCTTCCCCTCGTTTTCCTCCACTTAGAAGCGCGGCATTTCGCTCGGCAGTAACGACCTTTCATCGTAGAACTGGGGCGCGGTCTACTTTCCACAGATAGTGTGTCTACTTCCCCCCGTTTTTCGCTCGAGCTCGGGAACCGCGCGATGAATGGTTTCATAATTCGCGATAAAACGGAGAATCCGAAGTAATTACCAGGCTGCCGCCTGGTAGACGCAAATTGATTAATTACAGATAACCCGACACGCTTATCTCGCGCGTACACGATACGATCTTCCACTTCGCGGATCGGCGGTGTCACGAAGCTCTCGAACACCGCGCCACTCCTCACCAGCTTCGTGACAGAAGTTATTCCTCCGGCTGTCACATCGTTCACTCACACTTGACAGAGAGCAAGAACCATGACTCCAGCATCGCGGTAGAAAAGTTCCTCATCCACGTCACGAGTCGCAATTTCCTCTCACTTCACTTTGGGAAGTTATTTTGCAACTGAAAAATGAAGACTCACCGTAGCGCGACTCTCTTGTGTACCCTAATGAGCATCCCGCGATAATTAAGATGGATAACTTAAGATGGATTTTTCATAAGTTTTTACATGCTTGATGACCGCGTGAACATCGATATATTTAATGAGCGATCCGCTGGTATTCGGTATCGATATCGAAGTTGTTTGAAACCAAATTCGATCATGCCATGATACTGTAAGCCGTTTCGGAAACGGCATCACCGCGTCGCACCTCGTATTGCACTTTTTGCGTGGCGCGCGGTATCCTTCGGGAGATAAGAATCGATGTCGTGCGTGTCGTCTCGGGATTCGCATAAAGTGCACGGCCGTCCCTCGGTATTCCACGGCATGGTTTGCCAAGAGGAGCAGTGATCCTTGAATCGCTCTTATCTATATACGCTCTCATGGTTGGCCCTCGTCATTCTTGAATTGAGTCGACGGCTGATCGAAGCGCTCGAGGACCCCGCCGTCTCCAGTCTCGCGCGGCGTTCGATTACATTCGAGTATTCATGAATATGCATGACGAGAGGTGGGCGCCCGCGAAAAAATTTACGGCCCCGACAGTCTGACGTTTCGAGGACCGCGACTGCGTTCGCGCGAGCGAGCACGCGCTGAACGGGGCCTAACGTTAGCCGAGGATAATCGAAACTGACGTGCCTTCAGGGACCCCGCTACACATCTCGAGAATCAACGTTCGAGAGGAACCCTGGTACCGATCATTCTTTTGCTCGTGTAGTACACACGTACGTGAAAGAATCTCTGATAATGGCTTCACAAGTGACTTTCGTAAATTTGGTACAGCTGGTGTATAAAAACGTTTGCCTGTAAACATTTTTATATTTTATAGAGTGTCCCGAAAGTTTTTGCCAATCATTATTGCATTTCTTATTTTTACCAACATGAGAAAATATGTGATATTAAAAAATTCCGAAAAAATGTTTAGAGTCCTATGAGAAAAAAATTAATCATTTTTGTCTTTTGCAGTTTTTAAAGTTAATAGTATTTGAATAAAAAATTATTCAAGACCAATATTTGACAATTTTTAGTAATTAATATCATGTTAACTATTGCCAAAATTGCAAAATGGTACAAGACTTTTTGACTCAGTTTAGTTCGCTCTATCTACACAAAAGCGATTGGCAAAAACTTTCGGGACACTCTGTATATGAACGTACAATTAATGATACTGTGGTATTATCGATTTTTTTTAAGTAAAAAAAACATTTTGAATCGGCATTGGAAACGGTCCACTCTTTATGTTGAATTTCTTCGTATTCAAAATTTCTTTATGTCAAAATAATACAATTTATGAATAAGTGACTAAAAATAATATATTTTAAAATATAAATTCTGACGAATGAATATACGTTAATTTAATGTATAAATATTAATTTTACTGAAAAAAATATGCTTCCATAGTTTGTTTACAAACTGTATCAGTATTATCTTTTTTTGTGTTTTCTTCTTAAATGATATTTGTGTTAAATTTCTATCATATTCATTTTGTGTTGAATTAACGCATATAAATTTGAGTGGACCATTTAAGACACGTAAAATGTATTAAATTAAATACAAATTTAGCGAGATAATTAATTAGCAGCAATTTATTACCTTTGTTCAATTATAAATGTTCGATTTAACGCGCAGACACGAACAGATCTGTGATCTTCTCTTTACAGCCGTCGATGAATGCGTCTATAATGATCATGCGAATACGCAATATCGAATCATTAAAACGTATAAAAGTGAAATCTAAACAAATCGCTTAAGATTTATAAAGTGGAGCCATAACGATCTCGCGGTCGTTATTTACATCATGGAATATCTCGTGTGCGCGCCGTTCGATTCATCTATCGAGTTACCATGTTGAATTCGACTACGAGCTCTTGATCTCGATACTTGGCTCGGCAAATATGGCATTACGACGCAGATGAATCCTCTTAGAATCGTGGCACCGAGATTCTAATGTCGCGGAGAATTCTTGCGAACTGATCAACAGCATGAGTGATCCTTTCATAGATTAGCTAGAATTATGATAGTGACCCTTATCCGTACCTGTTATATTAATGCATTCACTTTCGTTCGAGCCAGCAGTGCGAAACTATCTCGGAAAAACGAATGTAATTATATTACTGCAAGTTCTTGCTACGTATTCAATTGATACTTAGTACATTGATTATTTATTTTCATGATGAGAGAAGTTGGAAGCGATTGAACTATTATCTGGTAATAATTGTAATAAATACAGTACGTAGATATACAAATATAGACTTGCTTAGGGGGCAATTACATGTCATTACTGATAGCGTAAACAGTTTTGTCTCATTAATCGATCTAACGTGATACTATCCTCATTATAAAAGTCATAAAATCATAAACTTATTTGAAAAAAATTTATCTATTTATTATCATTAATAAATATTTTTTGTTCAACTTTTGATTTAAATTTGAGGCTCAACAATTCCATTTTTCAATATTGTTATCATCAATGGAACCTCGGTGAAACTTTCGATGACATATAGAGTATTATGTATTACGTAAACGTGAAGAATGAAAGTAATTGTACCCGTATTTAGAATCGTCGATTGCGAGAAGGTGTGAGGACGTAACTTGTAGTAATACATCATGCAATACATCATGGTACAAAACAGTCCATAGACTCCAAGGATTCGGGATGAGAGGGTTAAAGCATTCGCTACACACATAAACACGGCCGTGTGTCTGAGCTGATCATAGGATCGCTCCGTCCTAGATCGTTAAAAAGTCATGAATGTGGCTTATGTGTCTTCCGATGCGACGCGCACGAAGGACGTTGCATCCTGTTGGATCCTCGCGTCCCACGCGTGTTTATCCTCGAATTCCTCCACGAACATCCATTCGTTATTCGTATTTCATCGACCGTGTGGAATCAACGTCCGATTACGCTTTAACCGTTTTGAATCGATTTCGATTAACCGAGGACATTTTTAAATGACTATGTTGGTTTCTGTTTACCCTCAACAACTCGTGCGAGTCGTGATACTTCGTTGAGTGATCGTTAGCCGTTCGCTGTCGCGTTGAATCATACATTTTTCATTTCCCGATCGTTTAAGAATTATCACGTTTCTCTCGTCACGGATAAATTGTATCCGATAAATCATGATAAATCGCGATACTGCCGCGAGCCGCTCATTGACAGGAAGAAAATTTAGAATCACGTCATGCTTGTATTTGCGCTGATCTTTAAGGATATCGGTGAGGTCCTTCTGAGATCTGAATTATCGCGCAAGAGTTTTTTCTGTTCTGAATACAGCGAATTCTTTTCTAACAAGTGCATGGAGTCGATGGATGAGTATCTCTTCTTAATCCGGAGCGTGCTACGCAGCGCAGCGAGACTTCAGAGCGCGGACTTTCTAACGATTCGGCGCAAAGCATGATCTGACCCGGGTCGACCCTCTCCGTTCTCGCTCGCTGGAACCGGCGTGTAGCATCGTCACACACGTGAAACGAGGCCTCCTGGCATCGATCAATTAATCATTAATAGGCGCTAATATCCACCGCGTATCACGTCGATTACGAACGTGCGCGTCGAATGATGCGGGATGTTCTCGTTCTAGATTCCTGCGGCTTGAAGCCGAAGCGCTTCCTCCTCCACGTCGATCAATCCGCAATTCCGTCGGCCACGCTCGATTCGCACGAAGGGTTTGCCTTGACTTGGATGTCGGATATGTTTGGGAAAGGATTGTATGATGTTTCTATGATGGATGATCGATGAAATTAGAGATTGTTAAAAATTACTGTATTGTTGCGCGATTCGATTAGATACTTCCTGTACAGACTGCTTGCTATCTATCGACCCGAACAGTTTCCTGTATTTGGTTCGCTATCTATCATAGTCTCTGCAATTTTGATATCACAAATTCGAATAACTTTCGCGTTTCATAAGTAAAAATATATTGACGTTAAATTAATTGAAAATGAGATGTATAAGTTCTCGAGGATAATTCTTTCTTTACTTAATTAATGTAATCGTGACTTTTTCTTAATGTGTATAATCTGCCTTTTTCATAGAGCAATATATAATTTATTGATAAAAAACGATTTAATGAATTAAGTTTATTGAGTACCTATAATACATTTACCAAACAACTGTCGGTTTTAGATAAATAGCAATACTGCGGCGGCAAAATGCCTTTTATAATACGCATTGATTGTATAGTAGACTTGCGTCTAAACATCAATAATGATAGCCCGCGTAGTTGTATTAGAACATTTACATTATTTACGAAATTAATGATGAAGCGTGTCGACTGACGCTAATACGATCTGCTTATTCGCGTTTATCTTTCTAGGTATCTCGATGTGATTATAGTAGTGACGATCTTTCGCTTCGCGATATCAATGAACCATGTTAATAATTTAATAAATTCGATTTACGGCGTATCCAGCTTGAATATTAGAAGATAATACACCATAAAAAAAGATGAACGGTTTATAGTTTCCGGTTTAGATTGATATATAACTTTAAATTGAAATCTTTTATAAATCTCTTATATAATATTTTGTTTTCAGCCCCACTGAAAATCAGAATCATAAATTATTTACATTATGAAAATATTAATTACATTCTAAAAATATAAAAATTGTATATAATAGAAATTCATTAAATAATTATTTTTATATGAATTTTCATCGTTCATTTGTCAAAATGTAATTGTTTATTCCAGTAACTGGAAGCAAGATAATATCGATTCTAATTTATCATAGTTTCACAAATTTACGTACGCGGCTTTTGGCGATTAGCAGTTGTAATTATTCGACAATTACGGTATCTTTGTATCTCTATCCGGGCGGATAAATCCAAATTCGCTGAATGCGAATTATATTTAGAAAGTATCCTCTTATGGGCGAGCAAACTGTTCGGGATTTACACATAATCACTACGATTCGTCGATCGATTTAATGATTGGACACGTAGCCAGCGCCTACCTAATCGCCAAGAACGTTAATTAACCTGAGGGCCACGTGCACGCTTTCTCCCACATCCTGTACATACATCCTGTACGTACATACACACAGGCGTGCGATATCACGTACGTGCGATATGCACGTACCAATGTTGACTCGGAAAGACACGTACGTTCTTAACTTGGATTTAACGCCATCTTTCTCCGCTCGACAGATCGCTACCGTGCGTTTGAAAGCGCGTACGCCGATAACCGTGAACCAGCTTTATACCTCTCTCATTTATACAGAAATATGCCGAGACGTATTCATCAAACGTGCATTTAATTATCGGCGAGCGGTATAAATACTTTCAGTCATGTTTTAATTTTTTTTTTTTTCCCCCTCGGTGAATTCAATCAATCTGAGAAAAGAACAAAAATCGATATCACAAGTGTCTATCAGACCGTCAAATTAAGAAAAAAGATAGGCATTCTATTTACAAGAAATAAAATGATATATAATCGCTTTTCATAGTACTACAAGCTGTTACACAATCCGAGTGATATTAGTGTACCAGGATAATACATTTTCTCAATCGCTATCACATGATCTACCGACAACACATGTTCGCATCTATTATTCTATTTTTCCCGGTTTTTTTTCTCCCTCTACTTTTGCGCATCTATTTACTGATTCAGTATCTAGCTTGTGAATACTCGCGTTTTCTATGTTGCGGCCATCGAACTCATCTGACTTCGATGTCGAGTTACTACATATTCTTAGCTAGTTAAGTGTTACCTGTATTCTATACGCCGTTACGCATGGACATTGTAATTTCCTGGCGGTCGCGAGCAACGAGCGAAAGACAGTGTGCGCACAAAACAGGATATATTGACAGCCGGTTGTTCTCTACAGTCAAGCTGTAATCAACATTTTATTGGCTTTATAGCAGCGTATCTTTGCTATGACTCTCGTTGCTCTTCCTCGATCGTTTCAGTATATCTCTTCTGGCTACCGCTCTCATTAACGCACGCTCGCATGTACAATGTCAGTAATTGAATTAAGGATAATGATGCATGTCAACGGTTTAAGTTGTTGTTTAGAAAAGTATCGATTTTTCTATATTCTCGCGTTTGTCGATAATAATGTTAAAAACTGGATGCTACTGACTTGGTGATACTTTTAATGAATTTTCAATTCATTTAATGAATTTTCATTTCGAATTATCATACAATAATGTTGTTTCGCGAAATAAATACGATCGTATGCGGTAAGCACTTAAATAGTAGTCGAAATTAATTAAAATCGACGTAGACATTAATTATTGATGGACCTTCTATTTTCATCTTCGTCAAATAATAATACGAAAATATGTATTCATGTCTCAAAATGTCATTGCTTCGAAATTATAGCTTACGGAATTACACGGTGCATCCTATAATAATGTTTACGGTCATATCTTTATATACGCGTCAGTTTTCTTAGATTAAAGATCAGCAACTCGAATGTCGGCGTGATATCCTCGACTCTATCGATTGATTCCTGTATGGCTCGTTAGAGCTATGACTAATTACAGCTCGTTATAGGTCAATGCTTAATTACACTGCGGGCAGGATTCCACCTCCGCTTTCGGCCTTATCGTCTTCGTGATCTTAGAAGCGGCAACAGGTTCTCTCCCGTTGCCACGATTTTATGCACGAACACCATAATTCTTGCTCCGAATATCGTTGAACTCAGACGACCTCTTACATTCACGTGTCACGAGCGATGTAACGAGAATTGCCGATTTATATTTTATACATGCACGCGTTGTATCATCGGTGTATGAACATAATTAATTGAGTAGTAAACGAAATTAATGCTCATGCTGAATTTCATGCTGCACGAACTGTCTTTCAGTTGACATTACGATGACAGAAAGGTGGAGCGGAAATGTGAAATGTATAAAAAATAGTAACAAATGAAAGAAAAAAATAGCTCTGATGCCGTATTGGATTAAGAAATGATCTCAATTTAAACAGTATTTTTCGTTCTCGGTGTAAACTTCATCTCACAGATACATATTAATGCGTGTACTTTAATCCCGGAAAAGAAATCTGTAAAATAGAAAAATAATTATACAAAAATTATTGCGTTAGTTGATAATACAGACGACTTTAGAATCCGTTTAAATGCCATGTCCTTACATCGACGGTTGATGTATGGAAGTTCATTTATTCATTCATTTATTGAATTCGCTTTTTTCTACATGTCGTTCAGACATTTAATTACCAATGTACACAGTCGTAGAAACACTCATTCGCATTTTTACAAGAAAGCTTCGCGAGTGTCCGTGATAATTTTCTACGGGATATATTTTGTTACGTATGATGTTCAATTTTAAAATAAGACATGAGATTATACTTTTTCTCCCATCTTATTAATGGAGATAGAAGCTCCTACGAAGAAAAAGCAATTTCAAAAGAATACATCGCTCCTCTTCACATTTTCATACACAGGTATGAAATTTATATATAATATAATATTTGTAGCAGGTCTCCCATGCTATAGAAATGACGATAAAGATTCATGCGCGTTTTCAGACCGACCACGCAGCGTAAATCGAATAACGGATATTCTCGCGTTATACAGTAGCGTGATTTCTCGACTTTACGAGATTCCACCCTGCCCTGCCTACTTGCAGACGGAGAATATGCGGCGAGCACATGTTACGCGCGTAAACGCATTTCCCCGAAGCAGATTCGCTTCGCCTCGTTCGCCACGTATCTTGTTATCGTTTAAGGCTGATTACGAAACGCGGTAGCGCGCGGGCCGCTTTGTGAAGATGATTGCGCGATGATGAGGTCTGGAATCACGAAACATCGACGACGTGGTCGTCACGGTCGTCTCTTTCTCTCTCTCCCTCTCTCGTTCATCTTGCTCTAATCATCGACGACGTTTCTGCCGCCCATTCTCTTCTCTCTCGATACGCTTCTCTTTGAGTTGCAGGCCTGATGAATGGCCGGTTCTCTATTCTCTTCCTCCCACTTTCTCTACACGTGATTCTCCCTCGTAATCGTTCAGGTGACAGATCTAGGTTACCGGCGTTTGCATCACCCATCGCGCGATCCTGCATCGGCGAACTCGTGAGGCTCTTCTTATTCCTCCTACAGGAACACGAGACCACGTCGCCTGCGGAACTGTCTGCACCACGTGTTCCGTTCGTCTCACTCGATCTACGTCGATCATCATCAAGGAAGTGCCGCACGAGCGGAGCTCCACGGGCTGCTCTCACCTTTCCCCATTAACGTGCAACTTACGACATGTTCCTTATGATCGCGCAAATTTCGTTCTTAAGGTGACGACGCGACGAGATAATTTCGCAATGATGTACATTGTTCGCTTCATTGACTTTGATTTGATTACTATAATTTATAAATCGATTTCAAATCCTAATTTTGCGAAAGTGTCTTCACTGACAAAATCGTGTCACGGAAAAGAAAGAATTGGACATTTTCTCGCTTATGTTTTTTCGTTGTTTCGTTAAAGCCAATCGATTCCAACCAGCCATTCCGTTTCGCGGTGTTCACCAGCAAACGACCGGGCGCTTCCTTTAAAGGATCCTTTAAAGTGCTCGTCTTATCCGCTTCTAGGACGTATCGGCACGTCTATCCTTCCCGTCGCATCGAAACGCATCTCACGGTGCATTCATGTCTGCCCGCCGTCGTTTCTCATCCCCTCGATCTACGCGCTTCGGTTCTCCAATCTCGGACGTCATAGACAGCTGGTATCTTTATCGTATCGATTCGACTGACAAACTGGAGGATACCGCAAGACGAATAGCCGATCTGCATGAGGTATGGAGTCGTGCGCGTTGCGATTAGTCAGGAAGACTCGGCGTCCTCGTGCTCTAATGGGCATCGTTAGCCGTTCAGGTAGTAAAGGAGAGGAGCGTGTCGGTACGCGGCCGGGATAGTCACTTTGTACCCTAACTCGGTTTAACGTCTACTCTCGGTGCAACGATACGAGGCAAGTCCGATGAGCGGGAGACTGACTGGAAGACATCACGGCGTACATATACTCACGTCTCTGCTGGGAGAGCAGCCATCACGCGGGTAAAGAGTGTCTCAGCTAATCGTCCCATGATCGTCATCCGCGGCTTTTACCCCCTTTCATGGTAACACAGAATATATGGTGAACGAGGAAACCGTCGGTTTGATGAAAACGATACAACGTAAGACGTCTAATGAGCGCCGCTTAACCGCTGGCTTCTTGTCACGTTCTCCGGAAATCTACGCTCCATTCTCGATACTTTTTCTCTATCTTTAGTTTGATAATGGCAGATAGATCTTTATGACTTTCCAGGCAAGTTTGTTACGTAACATATTTTTTTTCTGCAGTACGGCATTATTGTAGAAAAGAAAACTCGCAACGACTTATTCGATTATTCAATTAAAAGAGATATCGTCGTAAACATTAATATTTCAATCTCGTGGATAATTATTCCTTTAAGCTTCATACATATATGAATACAAATTCTGTAAAAATTTCTATTTAAAAAGTGAGAAAGAATTTTACATGTTTAGTGTTAAAATATTTGAGAAATCTCTTGTTTATATAGCGTACTTGAGAATTTTCAAATGCATGTTGTATAAATTACTAAAAGTTAAAATATTATCAAACATACGTACGTATCATCTTCGACGTTCTCCTTCGCGTACCCGCCTTGTCGTTATATCCAAGAGATCGGAAGTGGGTCGTGGTACGGGTGCGGTAGCCAGTCACGGCGAAGGTAACGTTAGGTGGGGTACGCACGATCTCATTCTTTGCACTAGGGTAATGATAATTAATCCCCCAGAGACCGCTCCTTTCAGCTCGACCACGCCAACGGTCAACACCGGGACGCCGCGCCGCGTTGTTATTCCTCCATCTCGTTCAACCTCTCGTACTCTGTACCTTCTCCTCCACCTTGCCGACCTGCCGCTCTTCTCTTCCCATCAACCAATTAATAACGTCACCTAGTCCGGCGTTACCGTTCCGGTTCTCCTCGCCGCATTGACCCTGACGAACGGTACCTGCGAGCTAGGACGGGTTCGAAGAACCCTCCTAGGTGATTATAACCCTCGACGACGCAATCTCCCCACCGCACCGTTGGGAAATCGTTAGATTGTATTAAAGATTAAGAGATCTTATCGAGTTGCGTTATGATTACGCAAGCGATTACCAGTTACATGGTTGTTACACGAAACAATAGTTACATACGTGAAACGCATACGTATATCTGTATTTACCTTTTAATTTTTACAGACTACATTTTGTGAGCATGATTCTTTCTCGTAGAAAGCTTTATTGATTTAGTTAGTTTTATCATAAAAAAATGTTACTGAAACGAGAAAAAAATATTTTTTTCTGAAATATCTAAGAAAAGAAAACTTGAAAATGTTTTTTTCGTGAAAAAAGACAAAACTTTTGCTATGAATCTTAAGATAGTGTGTAATCTCAAGGAGATTTACTGTGCGATATAGTATACATATATATATATATATATATATATACCCAATGTACATAAATCGATCATCTGTATCGATTAATAATCATTTGCGGTTCTCCAACACGAGCTTGCATAATTAAATTTCTTCGTCTCGCGGATAGAAGTGTTCTCGAAGGCATGCCTGAAGCCTCTGGAAACAATTTCCTCGTAACAGCTTGGAGCAACGCTTTCGCGTTGCGCGATAGTGAGTAGTCGTTTGTAAATTACAACTGTATCTTTCTAATCGCAGATCGAAGGTGATAAGGTACTTGGACGAGGCATGAAAGCCTAACGCGATCTCGCCGCCTCTATGCGCTTTTATCTCACTTCTTGGTACACGCCTTGTGAGAGATTGCGAGCGTAATGTCACGTCTGGCAATGGCCTACACAATTAACTCACGTTACCCGCGATTCAATGTCTTTTTTTCCATATGCAATGTTCTTCCGAGAAATTTCTCAAGATCGTGGGACGAACGTTAATATAATTATTACGTTCTCTTTATCGTTCCTTATACCTACCGTCTTTCGTCGCCTATTGACATTAGCATCGTGACATTAACGAGCATCAAGAGGATTCTTGATATCTCGATAAATGGACAAACGATTTTAAAGGCAATAGCTATTTATAATTATATATTCCGTTTCCCGAACATTGCGGTCTGCTAGTCGCAAAGTCTGCTAACGTATACGCGATTGTTTCGTAAAGAGTTTTTGATGGAACGTGACATCGTGTTTAAGTATTCCTCTATCGCAATCTTAACTGGATTATTAATCTCCGTCTGACGTACACGGTTTTGAATCGCACGATTGTACCGGGCCGGAGTTAGACGCGAGATCGTTCGAGACCACGTTGCTTCACGACGAGAATCAATCATATCATTCGCGCGTGTATGGGATTTTACTAATTACATAACCGTCAAATAATGATGTTAATAACGCGCGAAGAACTGGGAACTGGAAAGGGAATTAGCGTGAAGGATATATGAACATTTTTCTTCCAATGAAAATTATTTACCAGCCGAATTACGTAAAGGACACGTACCGTACGTAATTACAGAATTATTTTCTCTCGTCGCTGTGTTGCACAATGCGATAATCGCATGCGCAACATCGTGTAGCACATTGAGGTGTTTTGTTTCAATCCTTCTTATTCACGATCGCTTTTATGCACGATCGCTGCACCGCGTACGACCGGTGTTCGCCGCTGGTAGTACACATTGTCATAAGCGGCTGGGACGAGCCAAGCCTCAGACCGAAATGGATGGTCTCTCCGCCTCCGAGTGTGCCGAAGATTTATCGCTCGCGCGAGAGACGTCTCTCCGCGCGAGTTACAGACTTTCCCAGAGAGATGTAACCAGACTGACGATGAAACCGCAACCAGTCGATAGACTCTGCCGCTTTGTTTCTCTCTGGTTTCTAGATTTAAGCTTGTCGTATATATACCTCTCATTGCGGATGCACGTTCACAGTAAGATTTATTACCAGAGAAAAGAATCAAACGCGTACAAAAATGTACTCTTCTTCGTCACGATCGCGGCGTCAGTTAATCTTCGTTTTGAATAAACGGAGATGATCAAAACAGTTGTCGTAGATAGTTGTCGTTGTAAGAAATCATAGATAATTGTCAAGTGTATATATATTATTAAGTACTTCAGTGTCTCTCTCTCTCGCATTTATCTCGTCGTCGCCATTATCTTGATTTATTCTACCGATTTTAATCTTTGGTTGGCGAAGCAAAATTTGAATAATTCCTCGGAGCGTTTCGTGTCTGGATGGCTCGGAAGGCAGAGCAACGATCGGCCGTGTGATTTACTTTTAGAAATAGCTACTTTCGCGTAGATAAGAGCGATGATGGTGGCGCGAGCGAAGAAAGACTGATGGTTGTGGTCAGTCTTGATGCTTGGAAAGAACATCTAGGATGGTTGTGCTTATTTTAGGAAGGCCTGAGAAACCGGTCGCTCTCTTATTTCGCTCTTCTCTCAGCAGGAAAGAGCCCTAGCATCATCGTTCGCAAAGATAATGAAATGATTTAACATAGGGGAGATACGCGGCCAAGGGCGATCGGGTCGAAGATTTACCGTTCGTGTTAACTCTTTCGTACTCAAGAGGCAAGTTAAATGGGCCCGCTGCCCAAAATCTCGACGATCCATTAGACGTTTCGAACGATACGCTTCGTTCGTGTGAACAAAATTTTTCGAGCAAAGTTACTCGATTAAAAAATTAAACAGCCATTTATTGTATTAGATATGAGACGTGAAAATATGGACTTTGAACTTTCGCTATGTAGTATAAAAATTCACGGCATCGCTCGAGTACTTTTGAGCCATACTGTAGGATAAGATCGCGTCTGTCGGAGCAGCATCGGTCGGATGCTGCCGGCGGGGACAATTACGCAGATGTGTGCCTTGTGTAGAGCAGAAGAGGAGGACGCGCAAAAGCGTGTGGCGTGCGGGGTCGATTCCCTCTCTTCAGCATTGCGTCTCCTCTCCTCGAAGTCAGTCCTCCAAGTCTCTTTCGTAGTCGCGCGTGCGTGTTCGTAGACACACCTACATAATGTAACCCCCATCCCCCTGCATTCAGAATTAGTATGCACTCGCGGACGAGCGATCATGTGCGTGTACGTTCAGCCAGGATCCCTCCTCGTTCTCTTCCTCACACGTGTACCGTGTACGTCTCGTACGAACGCGATGGAGATCCAGGGGATCCAGGGGTACGCGAAAGAGAGAGAGAGAGAGAGAGAGAGAGAGGCAGAAGTGATTACAGAGCGCGAGCCTCTGGTTGCCCCCGGCGCGTGCGTCCAGATCGACCATCCTCTCCCTCGTACAATCCTCCCGGTTTCACCTTTCCTGGAACACGGCCCCCGGGGGATTACCGTTGGATTTCAGCGCGTCCGCGTCGGTACTCTGGTATCCAGAAAAGTTAACGCCGTGCCGTGCCGTGCCGTGCCATGCCGTGCCGTGCCATGTCGTGCCGAGATACATTGAAAGTAGGACCCTCGTCGAATCCGTCGACCGCCACGCGCGTCAGGTGGCTTCAAGGACTTTTTCATTTCCACATAAAACGCGTCTTAATTTTACTTTTTAAAAGTAAAGGCCGACGATATTAAATTTATGATATTGGAAGCAGCAATGAGATGTTCACAGCACCTTTGACCTGGAAAAGGAGTAACATGTATTGTAGTTAATTTTTTATCAAACGAAAAACAGCAATGTTATGTATAATAAAATCAAGAAGGATGTACAGAGGAGTTTGGTATTCTAAAAATTTCTGCGAAAAATTTAAGTGGCGCCACGAAAGATAAATCGTTATGTACGCGAATCGTTCTCGTAAAAGCAATGATTGATTTTAATGGGCAATAAGAAACTCAGTGCTGCATGAGATAAGAGAAAATGAGTGGCGATTAACGTCGGGATCGGTTACGCAGCGCGAACACGCGACAACCGCTCGTTTGTGGTTTGCGTTATTTCTGATGTGACGGATGGCCACGTTAAAGTCGAAACTTATCGTCGATCTAACGTGAGGTTCAATTAAAGATGGAACGCGGGAAAATTGTGAATGCTTTATTACAATATTCCCTCCCGCCGTCATCGACACGGTTATTTACAAACGAGAAAAAGCAAGTTTATTGGACTATGAAATTAGATATCACGGATACAGAGCAAGAGAAATACGCGCGGATGACGTTCGAGTAATGGAGGATGTGCCATATACATAGATCTTAAACGCAAAGTTTATTCCTCCTGCTGCAGCGATTTCCTCGTGTTAATCTCTTGTCAATTTTAGTTGCTGCATTTCATATTATCATTATGTTTTTATTTGCAATTTTCAGTAGTCAAGAGACGTAACTGAATAGGAAACTATTTTAAGGCAGTCTATTATTGCATGTCTTTAAAATCTTCTATCTGAGATTACAACTTAATCCTTCACGTGTTCACTACGGTCATGAAGCGTCATCATCATCGCGATGCGCGTTTCGATAAATGCTAGTTCCGTCATATCGCATAATCGCGCTTACGACTTGGGCCAGCTTTGTTCCGTACAATTGTCCATAGCCGCAGTGAAAACGTGAAATCATAACGATCGCAATTAAGCGGCCGACGAGTCGCGAACCCGCAACCTCTGCGCGAAAGCGCGGAAATGTACATGCGGCCTCGGTCTGCCTCCTCTCTCGAGGACGCTAGGCCGGTGCGCACGCTGAACTTTCACCGCAATTAAGCTAAAAGCGCAATTTCTGCCGCGACCGCGTTCACTCCTACTGGGGTTAATAGCTCCGCGCGATATCGCGCGCGGCGTAATTCCGCGGAATTCCGCGCCAAACGGATTTGGAATTGAAATCGAGAATATTGCAGGGAAACGTAATATCCGTGAGAAATCCGATTTAATTTTTGAGAATTACTTTGGATATGTCGATCTGACAAACGAAGGAAACTTGCCAAGTGGAAAGAAACATTATGTTCATAAAGAAATTCTTAATTTATCAAGGATACGTTATATGGGGTGACGATAGTTGCTGAAACAAAATATAGCAGATCTTTTTATTTTTTAATAAATGATAATAGAAGTAAATATATTGATCTATTACTCTACTGATACAGAAGAAATTATCTTCTTCATCATTTATACAAAAAAAAATAGATTACATGTATTTATGAACTTGTAAAAATAATCATAAAAAAGGTTAACAATTTGACTGGCTTGATTCGATGTAAATTCAATGGTACATGTTTTCAAAATAATAACTATGTATATACATAATCTTTTTAATTTTGTTTTTTAACTTTATTGAGATATATGTGTGTAGATGTTAAAAATCTTGTAAAATTCAAAAGAATTTTCAGATTCGATAGAATATCATTTTTTTTCCAAAAGTTATTCAGAAACGAAGAAAAACTTTGCGACATGCAAACGAATCGTGATCGAAAAGTTATGGCGTGACGAAAGAAAGGTTTTGTCGTCGAGATTTACGCACGGATGCACTCATAACCGTGAATCGTGCACCGTGGCCGATGGGCCGGCCATTATTATTACTCTAATCCACCTGCATTGTCATTAGAGACCGGCAACGGTCACAGCTCTTCTAACCTGGTTGATACCAGTTCTTGCTGAAAAAACAATGTTTCATGCATTTACTATTTGCCTTCTGGAGAAAGCGAGGGGTACAGTCGTTTCTCGCAGATTTCAGAAAAAAGAAAAGCGAGAAACATTTATTCTATATACATATGAAAGTTGTATTTACAACATTCTTAATATTTTTATTGAGTAATATTTTTTTTGTTTTTATTATTACTTTTGCCGTTATAAATTAAAATTGAAAAAATAATGATAAGAATTTCAACGTTTTATATGAGTACTTTAAGTATTTAAAATATTATAGTTTATATTTTTATTGCGATTCAGAAATTAGTTATGAAGATTTAAAAGAAAGAAATATTTTGTTTATTTACAGTACAACTAATTATGAATCAATTTGAATACTAAAGTACTTATATATTTAAAAAAAATATATATATATTTCTGTTAGAATACGGAGATTAAAAAAAAAATTACTTATTTTGAAATAACTTTTAATTCAGATGATAAACTGTTAAATTTATATATTCATAATTAAATCATGCTCAGGAATGCATATATATTTTAATCTTGTTTGGATAAGATTTTCTGTCGACAACCCCCGCAAAACTCCATCGCATGCATTGCTTATTCCTCCCTTGTTCTCTCTTACGATCCGACGGATTTCTCCTTGCAGGTCCCGTCTTCTTATTGACGCCGTGTCCGCTCCGAATTGAGCAATTACGCGGCAATAATTAGGCCCCGACTTTATATCTCCGTAAATTATGGCGCGGTAGCGGAGCGGCGTAGAGGCGATCGAGAACCGAGGCGTAAGAGAGAGGTACGGAGACAATGGGGTCCTCGGCGGAACAATGGCGCGGCCCCGTATAGTTGGGGCACGGTTCAGCGCTATAAACAATACCGTGGAGGAGCCCGGCTGATAGGGTCGTCGGGTCAGCCCCTGTGGGAGCTCATGACTCTCTTTACTCCTCTTCATCCGCTGCTCCTCCCCAGCTTCCTCTTGAACGAGGTCACGAAATTAATTTTTCACCGTGCACGAGCTCGTACGAGAAAGGTCCCGGCGTGGCCTTACGGACCCCTACAGGGTTTACCAACGTTTGCTACTATACGTGCTCGTGCACTCGCACATCTCCTTCGGTATACAGATAATTCGATGAGAATTTTTACTATGGGTAACTCTTATTAAGTTCACTTGAGATCGGATCCATGTATTTTGAAATATGTTGGGTCGGGGAAAAAGTTTCTTCGTATTTTTTAATTCAAAATTGTATATACAATATCTTCGTCAAAAATAAATGAAATTTCAATTTAAAAGGAGAGTTTTAAAGCTTGAAATCTCTACTTTCGAAAAATTGCTATATTTTTTCAGTTTCTGTGAGTTTGATAATTTTTACATCAAAATAACTGCGAGCTGAAAAAGATGAAAATTTTTCTTTTCACTTTGAAGGTCTCTCACGTGTCCAAAAAAAATTTACAAAAATTTTCGACTACCTATCGTGAAAGCTCGAAGCTTTTCCTATAAAATCATTTTTTAAAAATGTTCCTATGATTTTTTGTTACTGAGTTATTCGCGAATTAAGTAAAGGAGCATTCTAACTTTGATTGCTCGTAACTCCGATAAAAATCATCTCACCGCAATTTAAAAAACAGATTCTTAAAGCTAAAACTTTGCTCTAACGAATAATATAATTGTAACGAAAATTTTGCAACAAATGAAAAACTTTTGCGAAAAATTTTTTTTAAATACGAAGAAACTTTTTCCCCGACCTAATATATTGAAATGAATCTTCGTACCTTTGCAAATTTAACGGAGAAACAATGTTGCGAAAATAAGCAAATTTTAATTATAATCTAATATTTATAAATATTAAGAGTATAAATTAGATAATTTATAAATTAGAGTAAAATCATTTTATTCTTTTTAAATCTCTTTACATTCTCTTTGTAATTTCTTTGGTTTTGTTCATTGTCTTATTTTAAGCTTTTCGCTCGTTTCGCTCTAATTCATAAATTATCAATTATCGTGCAATTCCATTCGAATACATTATTCGTCGATTTAATCTTCTCCCGAGCTTTCCGCAATCTGGAACGTGCGTTTCGGTATCTTCGCCGCATTACACGGTCTCGCAGGTACGTGTGTACCCTGGCGTGGACCCTGCAGGCCCCTTGCGAAGAGGTCACGGTAAGGTCAGGTAATGACGGCCCGAACTCTGCAATCACAGAAGCGCGCACGCCACGTGGCTTTGGTGTACGCCTTCGACCGACCTCTCCATACCGGATCCAGCGCCGAGATCAGGATCGATGGAAATGCACAATGCGCCACATTGCCATGACGGTCCTTTTGTTGTTTGTCGCACGATTCAGACGATTCTTTCTACGTCAGTAATGAAGAAGATAGCGATAATGTATTAATAATATATTAACAGAACGGGCGCGTTCATACTCGTTCATGTAATCGAAAATTCGGATTTTTTAATGTTTATTTGCAAATGAACAATTACAAAAGCGCTATGTTTGAAGAAATTATCTTTTTCTTGCAAGTAGCGACAACTTGTCTGATGTGAATAAACTAATTTACTTCACATTTATGTAATAATGTTTTGAAAAGAGATGTAATTCTTTAAATGATTTAGATAAGTTACTGAAATACGGGTCATGAAATTTCCCAACAACGTCACGAGATTAAATGACTTTGGTCATGTGACCATCGAGCCAATTCGAGGTCGATAAGAAATAGAAGAGTTTCTCAAGTCACGCCAAGTCATTCCCTTGTAATTATATGTACCGCATGGACCAATAGGAGGTCCATGTATCGACAATTAGAGCATTTCGGCTTCTCATTTAACGGCCCCTCGATTGATTCGGATAAGTCCTGTAGCGTTTTTTCTTTCATTATCTTTTTAATGATCAGTCGCGTTGGATTCACGAATCCAATCGAGAGCACGCGTAATGAAACTTTAGAGAGTATCGTTTATAATGTTGAAATAAAATATAATGACGCGCTTGCATAATTCAGAAAACAAATATTGACCTGCTTTGTTAATTAGTTAAATTCAATCGTTTGTAGGCTTATTCTGTAGCATTGTTTTTATTATCGAAGATAAATATATTTCTTTGACAATCGATTAGTAATTAAATTTCTAAATAATTTTTAATTTATATTATAAAAAAATGTTAGGATTAATTATTGTATCAGTAAAGATTTAAAGTTAATATATTTTTTGTCGAATAGTGAAGTTAAGATAAAGTTTTTTACACACAGTTGATACTTTTCTCTTTCTTTGTGATAAAGATAGCATTATAATTAGATTATTAGCGACTATACAGTGTAATAAGCGTTAATGCTTTATGGAGATTAGAATCCTTTCTCCTTGTAAGCACCAGCAGGTCTCATACTTTCGTTCTCCTTTAGATCGACGAAGATCCGTGAGGATGTCAGAACATTCAACCTCGAATCGCAGAATCTTTCTCGGCGCGTTCCTCGCAATTATCACGGCACCCGCATTGATCGTAATTATATACATGAGTTCGGTATCAGCAGTGCCAATCACGAATACATTATTCATAAACAGAAACAACACTCGGTGCTCGCCACTGGTTGCAAGTGTCGAGACATAAATACATGACACAAAAAACGATACATTTTTCGTAAAAATATAAATTAAATAAACTATTTCAGCTTAATTCGATGAAACATGAAAGTAAAAAGCATTTATCGATTTATGATATTTGAGAAGAAACCAAATTTCGTTTGTGATAGATTTTTGTGACAATTAGATAGATTCACGATAGATTGTACCAAATTGATTGTGCTAATAGTAAAACTATGATGAAAATGATAACGTTTTGATTAAACTCATTCTCTGTTAGTGATATTATTTCGTTGTGTAACAAAAATTCTTTTTGCATCTATGTGGAATGTAAATAGATAAGATCATTTAGCGGAGGCTTTGGGAAAAACTGTTGGGGTTTCATAAATTGTGACGGTCCCGACAGTCGGTGCGAGCGTTACAGGGAAAAGCATATTAATTAATTGCCAGATAAAATTGCCGTCTACGATACCATCTCACAATTCTTGCTTGAATCGTGCACTTCTATTGCGGCATGATATTAAATCACGGACTTCTCTTGTCAGTCGCCTTTTAACTCTTCTAATTGAGTGATTAACAGCAGCTCCTTGTTTCTCGTGTTACGAAACTTATTTGTTGAAAAACGTGTCTCATTCAAAATGTTACATAGTATACCGATGATTTTCGTGTTGTAAGGGCAGCGTCAATGTGTTTCACTTTCTATTGTAAATTCACTGTCATTATCACGACAATGGCAATGATTACACGCTGAATTCAAGTTCCCAAGGAAGCAGTTATTAGACTCTATTCTCCTTCGTTCGTCTTCTCGCTGTTGATTTCCCAAACTACAATTCAGAATGATACTTTACGCTCGTGCCGATAATATCACGTTGAAAATGTAGAAACATTTCCGGAAGGGGATCTCATAACAAAAATAATAATTCTATTCCCGACCGGATTATTTAACTGACTTAAACGTTAATTAACATTCTTTAATGACTTCTTCGATTTAAAGCCGCGAATCAATTATCTCTATCTTCGGATGTAACTAGCCCTATTAGCTTCGGTCTGTTCTTATTCACAAACGAGATAACAGATAATTGCGCTCTGCTTATAAGTATTTGCAAGTTTTGCAACAACCACTTTGCGATATCGCACTGTGCGCCCGTCGTGCCACCCATTGGAACAGAACTTCCGCGTGGCGTGTTAGGAAGAGAAAAAGAGACGGAGTCTCGAGCGAGACGAGAATGATGAGAATACGTATCTCAAACCTTCGACAGGACGCGGTTATTGAGAAAGAAGAGTTCACTTGATGATCATCGATCGCTCCGGGCTGCTGCGTGGACCGAGATACGACGAAGGACACACCTGGTGTGCGAGGATGCGGAACGACTCACTTGGCTTCGCCGCGCGTTATATCTAACTTATAGATTCTGTTGCGGGACACCTTTTACGTTGGCATCACCCACCGCGATTTTAATCCACGCAGATGCCTATTACGTAATTCCGCGCGATTTTTCCTGATCTGATTGTGCCGCGCCCCTTTGGGCATCGCCGTCCTCGTCCTCGCCATCGTCATCGTCGTTTGTCCATAACTGCGAATACAGTTACTTCTCGAAGATCGAATAATCTATTCACCTGGACGCGATCTACTTCCTGCACAGGAGATCGCGAACGGTCTAAATGAAATTGATTTTTTTGCCGAGATATTAGATCGACGAGAAATGGGTTTTGTATTATATATCTCCGAAAAAATATTTATAAGAGGAAATTATTTTGATCGATAGCTCTATTAATTATGTAGTTGACATTTATGTTTTTATTTTATAGAAACGTTTATACAGTTGACATACAAAATCAACGTTTCGGAATTTATTTGCTTAATTTGGGGGTTATTTCGGTGCACTAAATGCAACAAACGCATTATATGAAATATGTACCTCATGTCTTAATACTTGTAATATATGTAAGAAGATTGTAATTATTATTTATTATTTCATATACATATTTACTATTCTTATTCCTTAATAAAACTTTATAAACACATTTTATAAGTTATTGTGTCATTTTACGTCTTATTTATATGCATTATTTGTAAATTTTTTATGAGCCATACGTACCCCTCCCCCCCTTCCCTTATGAGTAATCATATATCCCACCCCTATGGGATATACGCAAAAATGCAAGGGTTTAAAAAAATTCATTTTTTAATACGAAATATAAATTTCGAATTTCTAATATTTGTTTCATAGACAGTACAAAGTTTTTACTGATATAGTTCGCTTACTTTAAACATAGTAAATAATACTTAATAAATTAAGTTTTTGAAGTGCGGTGTACATACCGGAGTTACTCTATATTTGTGCCTCTATTAAGTTTGCGGCGCTATCACTAATTTTATCTGAAATTTTTACGTGAACAAATTTTTGATTAAAAATTACCTAGCAACTAGAACTGCAATAAAAAATTCAATAACATTTTTCTTATACAATACGTCGATATGATTATTTGATTGCAACTAATTTGAAAAATGATGATTGAAAATTGATGCAGTCAATACCGAGTGTCGAGATCGAGTTCATGAAATTCATGGCATTTACGTTCCGTGTCCAGAGAAGTATCAGGTTGCTCCTCGCCCTGATAAAGTGAACTGCAAGGTTCACGAAACGTTGGATCATTCCAAGAATGGATCTGGCCACGGAAGAAACCCATAATGCGAAAAATCGCACAATCTTTATCAAAAATTTTATTTATCATTTTACTTTATTGAAACCATTTTATTAAAACCATTTTATTTTATTAAACAAAAGGTGTTTTTTATATAAATGCAATTCAGGAGAAACAAAAGTTTGAAACACCATCTTGATGGACCTACGAGTTCGTTCTCTGCAATCGATACGAGCCTCTTTTAATCCGTATTAAATTCTGTCGTAGACGTATGAATCTCGAGCGAGATCGCGTTCGAGGATGAAGGGACGGGAAGCTTGGAAAACGAGTCCCGTATGGGACTCCTCCCGATCGGGAGGAGGCAGGCGGCAATAAGCATTCCTGCACGTCATCGTGTCCGCCCAGTGGCTCCGCCGAATCGCGGGGGACTCCTTATATAATTAACCATTAAATTATAAGTTTGGCTATCGAACCGCCGGCGAAGCTCAGCGCCGGACTAGAAGTAATTACTTGCCCCCGAAGGGCCCGCGACGGGCTGCCTTGGGATCAGGATCCACGGGGAGAAGCCGAGGAGATATTCTCGTAAGGTGAAAGAGGGAAGAGCGCAGGGAGTGGATAAGAGGGGAAGGGGGAAATGAAAAGGCAGCTACCTTACTTTGGAGCGGAATTGCTAGCGCCGTCGGGCTCTTTCCACCGGAGAGCATAATGATCGGAGGCGGTGCATTTTGCCTTTTTAATCGGCATTAATCGCGCCGGGGGCTCTCCGTTCCTGAGGACGCGCCGCGCCGTCGTTATTCGGTATCGCAACGACCCGCGGTGATCTGCATGCAGAGTGCGTATGCATTTTTAATCACCGCGTCGACGTACGAGCGACGCGACACCGGCATGGCAGCTTGCAGCTGTGGCGAAGCCGCAACTTGCTGTTTATGTACGCCATGCTCGGTTATTACATGCGAGAATAGTACATATACACGTACCTTCCACCAGTTATATGTTACAATCTTATTTTGTTAATCGTCTCCCGTAGCGCATGCTGTACACGAAGCACGCGAATGTATGATTATTGAGATTCCATTTTTCTCCAAACTTCTTCTTGGCGTTTTGTTCCTGTAACATTGCTACGTATAATAATTTCGAAGAAAAATTGATCTACATAAGCTTTCCAAGAGAATGAAGAAGAAATTCATCAGGCAATAAATCATAATTTGCTTCGCATAATTAATGGAACGAGGATTAAACTGGCTCGTCGTATAGAGAAAAAGATGGGCAACATGAGCAGAGAGCGATTAAAGCAGTGCCGCGGGAGAACGTGCTTCGAAATCATCGAATTAACGTTCGAGTATGTTAAGTAATGCGACGATACAATCGCGATTCGTAAAACTGATGGCGAGTTCAACTCGGTAAGCGGTCGAGGTGAAGCGAAACTGATTTATTCGGGGCATGCAGCAACTATCACTTTAATTCTTGCTTTGATGGAGCTATTATATTGTCTCCGATTAACTGAGATTGTTATTACTGGATAATTGTGTTAAGATAAACATCATGCTGAAACCGACAGTCGACAGTTTAACATCTTGTAATAATTGTTCCTTAAGTATGCATATGTCACATTCGAAAACTATACATACATATTTCATAGATCTATTATACGACTGAATATCTGAGTATAATTCTTTTGAGCAATTCTCTTATTGGTTTAAAAATTATTGAATTTTTTGGTTTGTCTTGACTCATAGAAAATCGCGTTTCGTAATACTTATTTGCAAATTTGATGAGAAACTTTAACAATTAAATAAAATTGTATAAATACCCTTAAATGTTTAGAGGACAATTCTAAAGTAAAAAAAATCACGTTTGGAAAAGAGAAAGGAAGGAATATTATATTCTCAAATACAATGACGAGTGACGCACATTTGTGGAATTGTTCAACACTCCTAGAGGAGCATTCTTTCGTTGGAATTCTTTGTGCAATGCTTTGATTAGAATACTTAATTATTATACTTAATCAAACGAACATCGCGGCTGCAATGCCGGAACATTCTTGATCTTAGCAGCGACGTATAATATTACATCGATGGTTCGAGAATTCATTCTTTAGTCACGCAGAGAAAATTTATCCTAGAATTCGTTTGATTCCTTCTTTTCACTGTAATCTATTTTGTTATTTATGAAAAAATGCACTCGGAAATATTTGACTATAAGTATAGCTTTTAACTACACATTCAAATAACTATTTTTACAAAAACAGTACATACTTTATATTCTTAATTAATTTTTTTGTTACAAAATATTATACGAAACATGCAAAGATAATTTTATGATATTTTTATCTAATGAATGTCTTTCCATTTGTTTCAGGTAAGCGTTCTTTCATTACTACCAATTACTGTCAATTAATTACATAAAGCACGCCGTTGGTCTTCAAAAGGTATTTAACGTTAACAATTAGAAATTAATGCTGTGATGAGAGAAATATACATTAGATTGAATAGTAATTCATTAAGATAAACGATTGTAGTTTTTCTTTATGTGGAAAGATCTCTTACAAATAAAGTATGAAATCCAAATGTGAAAATGCATTTGCATTAATCATAATAGGGATAAACGAGGTTTTAATTATGCTTAAATGCTTACAAAAGCTTAATTAACGTTGTAAATATTATAAATATTTCTGTTATCTCCTAATTGCGAATAAACTCGGTCTTCATAACTCTATTCAATTTCTTTTACATTGATAGAGATCATTAGTGCTGCTATTGATACACTTAATTAACGCAGAGTGACGGTAAGCACATCGAGCGCATAAGATAGAATCTCACATTAATGATCTGCGTCGACAGATCGCAGGAGAGAGTTTCCACGTAATAAAACGCTTTTCAAGTTCATGAATCGCGATTTAATCAATAACGTTATAATTATCCGTTTGCCTAAGGCTTAATGAAAGTATGCGACGAATATATTTTTCCCTCCTTTTTTTTTCGCGCTGCGTCGTAAAACTAATAATCGATATCATTAGTTGAATGGCAGTTTGATCTTGTACAGTCTGGCGTTGATTTATTGTCACGACTCATGGAACGCTCGTTTAACAGAAATTTATACGTGACAACTAAAAATTATCGGCGATTTCACGCCGTGATACACGTTGGTGCACCAGCGAAAATTTTCAAAGGACGTCTTTAATTGAACTCGAGTAGGAATGCGAATCGTTCAGAGTAGCGGTGGAAGAAAAGCTTTTGCGTCGGCCTGAACGGGATAACCTTTGGCATCGCCTACTTTTGCCGCGAGTGTAAAAATTAACGATGAAAGGAGCATCTGAATACGTCCGTGCCGCGGTAATGAAACAGTTCCATAGAGGCGACGATAAAAACGCGTAATCGAAGAAACGTTCCGCTCTTCGGGGGGGATCATCTCTCATACAGTGCGGGAGATAGTCGAGGGAGATAAGGGAACATCGGCATCTTATGCTCGCGTGTCCGTCCATAGTGATCTCTCCTACTTTTCGATTTCAGTGACGCAAATAATACGTCTGTAACGAAAGAATTGATAATCATAGTAATCGCCGAAAACGGGAAGATTGGTCAAATGCACGCCGAGATAAGACGAATCAGAAAAATCACAAAAATTCAAAAGGGGTATAAACAACAGTAAGGAAAAGAATGTCATACTGCCGAATAAGTAACGGTACACATTTCGTAAACGTTATCGGGCGAGTATATGTAAAAGATGATCGACCGCGATCGTTTATATTGATCCGAGCGAGCGGATCGAATCGCTGGAAAAGAAAAATCTAAATACACGAGAATCATGTCTTATCGCCAACGACTCGGTACTTAATGTGCATTAGCACGATCATTACTATCGTCATTACAGCGTAGGTTCATGCATACAAAATCATACGACACCGATCAGGATTGATATAACATTAACAAGACTGTAACGTACGTTTCGATGTAACGTAATGATTTGCTACAAGCATGCAACAGGATAAACAAAAACTGCGATAAATTGTAGCAATCGATAGCAAATTTTTTAAACAAAAAAGTCTCAGTGCTCAGTGCTCGTTGGATTGGAGCGGAAGACTTGGAACTTGGAACGACTCATGCAAGACGAATGTGAGATGTGAAAGAATATATACGTGGAAAGAATCGTTTTTTTCTAAAAGATTTAAAAAATTAATTGATACCCACAGATCTGGAAATAATTCTGTTGGATCGTTAAAATAATTATGTAGAACGCTTTGATAGAGGCGTTGATGCCAATGCTGAAAAAGATGTTAACATTCTAGCAACCAGTTTAAACATCCAACATAATTCGATAGTCTAAACTATGTTATTTTCAGATCTCTGTATAACTTAATTGTAGATACTTCAGCAAAACCATTCTTTTCGTGTATATGAATTACTACATAGAATACGCGTTAATGTGTTGTACTAAAATGTAAATAAAATTACATATGCAATAATTAATTTCACCGTATTTCGTCGCGTTTTATGACAGATGGCGACGAGCCGGGGAATCTGAAATGGGCTAGGCGGCGCATTTTGACGCAAGATAAATGTCACGCCGCCACGCTGATTCACTTTCGTTGATTCTCACGCTAGAGTTGCTAGATAGAAGGCGAGCGAAGAACGTTGAAATCAGTTGATTCGCGGGTCTCAACCTCAATTCCGAGGGTCATCGTTAAAATTGTACCATAAAAGCAAGAGCCCGTGGAGGCGAAGAGGTCAATACGGTTTATCGTGGATGTGTCTGTCCGAGAAATCGCAGAGATCGTTGCTGCCACCCGCGCCGCTGCTACTTTCGTGTTGTCTGTTACACAATACGGGTTCTCGTTTAGCCGCGTAATCGAAAGCACGTTGCTCCGACCCTCGTCACGTTGGTCGATTACGGCTGATAATTAACCATAAATTGTTCGGACCGACCGATTCGATCGAGAGCTACTCGGTGTGCTAGTCAGTTTCTATGTTCTACGTTTCGCTCTAATTTCTAGCGGGTGTCCGTGTTGTAACGCTCGTTGTAGTTCATTCCTATATCCATCGTCACTGAATTGCCATTGATTTGTCTTAATCACGCCAGTCAAACCCTCTGCTTATTAGCGGTCCTGTTGTGGAAATTGCGTAATGTCGATCCTTATGCAATTTATCGTCAGAAACGATAAATGAGTTACTAGAGACGAAATAGTGTTTAATCTGAATTTGAAAGGATAGTATACTTACATGCGATGTATACGCGATTATTCGTCGTCATAAAACGTCGCTACGATAAAACAATTAGACTTTAAATTGGATAATTTCGCAAGTGTTTCTATACGAGAAAAGTTACACGCATGTGATAAAGATAGATACAAGTTACGTCCGTGAACACATACGCGCGTCTTTAAATCGCTTCATTTATTTTGCCGCGAACGCTCGTACGACATTACTGTAAATTCAGAAAGGGCAGCACACTCGAAATAATTACGGCCGATATATTTTGCCGAGAAGCAAGGTTTTCTTATCTTAATTACCCGTCGCGCGACATCCGCCGTAAACGGTCCCGCTAACCCTCGCCTTGAAGTTTTAAGCCTGTTGCCGGCGCGGTACGCGCTGTAAATTCGTGGGGGCTCTCTCGAGTCTTGCGTGCCCTTTACAGGCACACCGGGACTCTTACGGGGACTCTGACTCCGCGTGTCCGAGTTTTAACATCCGCGGCACCGCGGACATGATTGCATTTGCATTATACATGCCGCGATTCGCGTACACAGATTTATCTGGCCCTGAGGTTTATTTATCTGAAGTTATGGCAAACACACACCACTGACCGGCTCGAAGCCCAGCCAATAATGTATGGTAATGGACGGGCCCGATTGACTTTTTTTTTCCTCTCTCTCTCTCTCTCTCTCTCCTTGTTGAGATCGTCTAATGCTCTTATTGTAACCAAGAATCGCCTATCACAACACGAACGATCCGTGAACCTCTGACTTCTTATGTTCTCCACCTTCTACCTTCCTCTAATACATGGTTCCTCCTCTTCTTTTCTCATCCACTATTTTCTCCGATATTTCTACAGGCGCACGTATCTGTTTACTAGTCTCCGAACTCTTTCGAAATTCTCCTCGATCAAAATCGATCTACAGCACCATCGATAACTCTCTGAACCGTAGATTCCGCGGCAAGTTATCTGATGACATATATCTCTCACGCTAATAAATTGGCATTACTGGTCCTTTGATCGATAAATCTCTTAATTCTAATCGTTTTTAAGCTTCTATTTTTATTATTATTTTATCTTATAATTCTTGGATTTCTCTACTGTTGTTTACGCGAAGAGATTGAATTGAATTGTCAGAACACTTTTTATAACGTTATTATATCCAATTTGAGTTTTTTTTAATCATTTCTATAGGTTGTCGTTATTCCTATTTAATACATTGTTACTTTAATTGAAACAATGGAATTGAACAATTTAAATCTGTATACAAGTTTATACATTAAATATCTTGCTAGAATGGGTTGTCCTATTATCTTTGTGACCATTACAATTGTAAAAATTTTTTCAACTATTATTAATTTCTTAAAGTTTTTTAAAGAAGTCTAGTAATATCTGTGTACAGTTAGTCAAAGAAGCATCTCCTTCGATTCTTCCCACTAAGTTGTCACGTTAAAAGTTATATTTAAATAACTTGTAGTTAAAAGTTACGTTTTCAACATTTCTTTTCTCTTTTATTTCATCGTTAACCTAGAATTTTGCACACGTCAAGTTCGGTACTTCAATTTCATTAATAAGAAATTAAAGAAATTAGAATGCTTACAATAAAATAAGATTCCTTATATTAAAACAATTGACAAATTACAAATGGGCCTTTAGGAATTGGCGCTGTAATAATTGCGCGTTTATTTCGATTGGTCTAAAACAATTCTCTATAAATAATATATATTTGTCGAAACGTTTCGGCTAACTTCTAGTCTTCATCAGCAAATGTATTACATAAAATCCATAAAAATCTTCATCGATGAATCACCTTAACTCGAGAAATATATTAATTTGAATCAAATTTAGTTTATTATTTATTAAATGCATGTATTAATATGGATGTTGGCTTGAAACTGAGCAATTCAACTACTGAAATAGATTGATTTACATTTTGCAGACACACGCGGAAGTTAAAAATAACAGAATGTTTAACTCAAGGAATTGGATTGCTCCTTTGATACCTAACAGTGATGAGGTTATGACAGAAGAACAAAGTTCTCTTCACAAGAACACGACGCAAAACCGCCGGAGTTCGTCTGCATTCCGCGGTTTAGAAATATACGGATGATCGCGCCACAAACTGAGGCAGCACTGAAAGTGCCTGTTTGAATTTAAGTCACCGACGTTGACTACCGTATAATACATAGTCGTAGGGATATATATTTGAAAGTATCATGACGTACCAATAGATTCCTAAGTGTGTTTGTAGACTTCTGACTGGAAAATGGGAGTTTGCAAAATCCGATAAATCAGAATCGATAATGGTAAATCAGAGAGATTATAATCAACGGGGATTGGAAATGAAGATTTACAGATATTGATATCGATCTCTTTTAGTTGAGATCAGATAGGTAGACACATACCGAGGATATCTTATTAACCCAGATAGAACGACGTAATTGCAAATTATCAACCATTCTCTTGTTAACCATTGTTTGTTTCAGTCTTGATCGAGCTTCCGATCGAGCCGTTCGCCGCGGTGATTGTTCGAACAATAATATACAAGACAGCTGAGCGATTTACCGCTTTATCATTACTCGGTCTACCTTCCTGTTCTACGCGACCTCGCTGAAAAACGCGCGAATACTTTCATACTTTTGACGTTGCCGCCATTAACGACGCGATGTCGCGTAGGCTTTACTACCCGCGAAATGACGATTCGCTTGGGAAAAGGGCAGCTGTCTCATTATCGTGACGTATGCCGCTTTGTTGGAGGAACCGATGCTCGACGGACAACCTGTGGGCGCGTCATTGTCGTCTAATGAATCTTCTATACGAACGTGATGATGAATCTCCTATACAAAACATACAATAATATTTGCAATATAGTGCGTAAACGAGAATAATTTTATCTTTACAATCACATATTATGTAAGTTTATTTGCCACGTTACACGTAACGTAAACATTGTATTGTACCGTCAAGTAAAAATGATACAACTCGAATAAAAAAAAAAAGATAGAACACAGTCTCGCGAAATACCAGCGAGGTAAATCGGCTTCTAGTTATTCGAAGGCTCCATTACTCGTTCTTACGGTTCTCGTTACTAAGCGCATTTGTTTCATTTTCATTCCCGAGCGAAGACACGAGTAAAAACGTAGTACAATGCGGTATCACTTTCGAAACGCGGTACAACGCGGAATAATGGACTAAACGCTAACACCTTTCCGCGACGGCGGTGATGAATGCGCCGTGACTTCTCACCGCGACTCCTCGTCCCGGCGGTCCCCGAGAGTTCGCGTTGTTCCGCGAAAGAGGAGAGGGTGCCACGACGGTGTTCACGACAGTACAACCGGCACTTTACACGAATTCGCGTGTAAAGCATTTTGCAGGATCGAGGGAACGGGACGGCTGCGCCGCTGGTCTAGCTGTAGCTCCGTATCGCTGGAGGCTGACGTAACGACTTGCTCCCACATATACGTTCATACATCACGCGAGAGAGACCCGCGCAGTCGAGAAATAAATACATAAACCCACCTTTCCAATCCTTCGCGCGCGAGCCGAGACACGCCGAGCCGAGACAGCCAAGTGCCGTGCCACCGAAGTGAGATATTAACTGTCCAATCGGTATCGCGCTTTACGCTAGATCGAACGCGAATCTCGCGAGCAGCGAGCATTTCTTCATCGCGAACGAGACTAGCCGCTCGATCGGCTGCCGAGAAGAGCGTTCTGCTCGTGATAGAGCAGGCTCGGCCAGTCAATTGAAATGCGTGTCTTTCCGGTCCGTTGGTTATATCGGATTGAATCGGATCTCGCATCTCTTTTTGAAAATATCCTATCGCGATACTTCTGTGATAAGATTTATCATATCTCGTAATTACTATACAAAAAAAGACATATAGCATTAGGTATAATAATCTAATGGAAAATCAAATAATCTTGTTAATTCAAAACAGTATTAATGAAATAATGATGTATTTATTTTATTAGTACTGCTATTAAATTAATAAGATTATTTTAATTAAACTGATATTAGTTAATGCTGTTAATACGTTATAGAAAAACAGAGTGAAGGTAATTACCTGTAGAAGCGACAACGGTAACAATTATACAAGTTTCATATATAGAATTAATGTATGTAACCCAGTACGACAAAAATCGATTTTTTTTCCCATGAAAAAATCAAAGATTCTGAAAGTAGATATAAAAAAAATATCCGTGTCTCGGCGTTTTACCAAATCAAATCATTAACGCAGCCATTTATCGTATTTGCTTCATATTGGCTTTTTACAATTGTTATATAATAATTTTTTAAAATAAATAATTGACGTTTTTTGCAAGTGAAATTATTCGATGAGTCCGAGTACGAAAAAAAACAACTGAGAATTATTTTTTTGTTTTCAAATTTTTATTATTATTATTATTATACAAAAATTTGAAAATATAAAAAAAATTCTCAGTTGTTTTTTTTTTGTATTTGGACTCATCATATAATTTCACATGCAAAAACGTCAATTATTTATTTTAAAAAATTATTATATAATTTAAAACAATTGTAAAAAGCTAAACGGATATTTTTTTTCTACTTTCAGAATCTCTTTGATTTTTTCATGAGAGGAAATGTGTGCTGTACTATGTAATAGTTGAATAAACTATTTTATGGTTTCAATAATTGAAATAGTTTATTTACTATGTGCATTAATTCTAACATATGAAATTTGTATCATTGTCACGTTTATAATTGCTACCACTACGCCTTATTCTTTGAATATAACTTGAAGAAAGAAGCAGCGAATTACTAAGTACAAATTATTAAGTCTACTCGAATCCATCGCAAGCAAAACTACTCGAAACTATAATCCTTGTTTAAAATATCGCGACACCTGTCGCAGAAATGGATACGGATTTATTACGTATGGATCAGCCCTTTTGATCCATACGAGCATATATATATGTCCACTTACTCCGTGACATTTCTCCTCGACGTGGCGCCCGCCGCCACCCACACTACGAAATGTCACTCTTTGAAAAAAAAACGTGATCGATGCGGCTCGTTTCAACCGCAATCCTTATAAAGTTCTTACAGCGACTACGAAAGTGCGCGCTTGACGCTGGTGAATGCCTGTCAAAGGATGAAAGGAGTACCGGTACGCCTAATGTTACCGCATTCGCGACGTTAATGAAAGAATGGTATTTCTAGTCGGCTCGTCTTGTCTCTTTGTGAGGCAATTAGAAGCGTTATGCACTGCATACTTTCGCGGCTTATTCATAGCGCAATTGCAATAGTCACGAAGTTCTTGCGGTATTACCTAACGTTACTCGAACGTAAATTTCAAGGAGAAAAAAAATTGCAAGGGACTTACCGATGCGGACAAGATAAATTTCTTTTCTTTTCTTTTCTTTACGAAGCTGTTTCGCAGATTTTAACATGATTGCGATCGAGCTAATCGAGACGGGCGTATGTACGCATACGCGCATCTACTTATTATAATTCACAACGGGAGAGCCGCTCCCTGCAGGAAGTACACGCGACTCAAAGAAAGCGTGTGCTTGATGTCAGTGAATGCTTGTCACGGGATGAAAGGGATGAATACTAGTATCCCTATAAATCGCTACGGCTACAACATTAGACGATAGAGAGAAATTTTACTTAGCCATCTCTCGGCCAGACACACCGCGGATAACATCGTATTAAGATCAATTTTGCCATTCAGCGAAACACGTATCACAGATCAAAATATCCCGCTTTTAAACACGACGCGATCAAAACTAAAACAACCAAATAACATATGAAACGTCGAAATGATCAACACGATAATTCAGCTCTACGCTACTTACATTTTTGTAGCATATCAACAAATAATATCGACAAATATATTCAATCCAGAGAAAAAGATTCCACTCGGAGATCTTACTAAAATTTGAATTTCACTTCGGCTCTTGAATTTCGAACCTGAAGACACGCATCTAGAGGGATTGGAATCAGCATATCAATGTCTCGATATGTCGAGCGGGTCGAGTAACGTAACCGCGAGAGAGGCGAGGCGAGTAATAAAAAGACCGAAAGAAGTCGAGCTTCGCCGAATATCTTAATTCCGGACGCGCGGAATATCCGTCGTGGTAGTTTCTTTAAAATGCTGCTGGTGCTTCGAGCGGCGTCGAGCATTTGCATAATCTTAAGAGGCATTTGCGAGAGGTATGCGCCGGTTTTATACAGGAGATATGCCGATGGCACCACGATAGCAAGCGGGCTGATCAGAAGGGGGCCATTCAGTTACACACCATATCGGCCGATCCGGCCGATCGTGGGGACGACGAGAAATTTAATCGGAGCGACGAATTAATGACAGCTAGCCAGCATAAGAGGAGAAAGCTGCGTTAGTATCCAGCAATGGATACTAACGCTCTTTTCCCTCCGCCACTTTTGGATCATGATATGTCGAATTATTACGTATCGTACGCGTAATGAGCATGTGTACTATAGTGGCGTAATAGGTATCAATATTTTCACCTTTGGCGTTGCTTCGAATGTCTTACTTAACGTTTCTTATTTTATTGGTCGTTTTATTGATTAACGAATAACAGTTGGCACGATGTTAGATTAAACTTTAGATAAATTGATTTACAAATTTCCTGTATAGTCCATTTCTATCGATGTAGATTAACACTTTAATCTCAGTTTAATTTAGTCTTTAGCGCTTGCAAATGTTTTGAACAGGAAAAAGATGAAAAGCGAGTTAAATCGGTTCTTAATCAATTAAATGGTTAAGATTATGAATGAATTTCATTGATGAATTTCTTAATAACCTTTAACTTTTAGGTAATCATATATTATAAAAATAGATTTTAGTTTCCAAATTAGATTATTTCAATGCTTTTTATCACGAGTTTCGATATATATATCGCAAAGTTTCTTATTCTCGCTAAAACGCTTAGAGATCCTGCAGAGGCCGTCACATTTTACTTTGTTCGAGGGGCGCATGATGAAAGAGGAAGTCTCTCTCTCTCTCGATCGCGAGCGAGAAACGCTCATTCACGCGACGAATTTTTGCCAAAATCCGCCATTATCGTTGGTCGTGACACGACTTATCGTCCCATGGATCCGTCGTGTCGCGTCGAGTGCAATACCGCGTGACGGGGCGGGAGAACGCACGCGTTTCTTCTGGTGGCGAACAGCGTGTAACACGTGGCAATATCTTGTATCGGGGCCGTGGTCCCCCGCTGG
Organism: Acromyrmex echinatior; assembly: GCF_024713525.1. Lineage (NCBI taxonomy): Eukaryota > Metazoa > Arthropoda > Insecta > Hymenoptera > Formicidae > Acromyrmex > Acromyrmex echinatior. The sequence goes on along the minus strand of NC_141866.1, from coordinate 1,285,771 downwards.
TAACCGCGATGTTTTCCCCTATGCACGACCGCTGCCATTCGCTGCGAATGGCAGTGGCGGCCACGCCGAAGCCAAGCGGGGACACACCGAGGACATCGCGGGGGCCTTACCGTGTACCTCCCCTTCAGCCCCCTCGTATAGCCCCCTTCTTTCATACCCTCGTCTGGTAGCGTGCCTACGAGAGTAGATTTCCTGCAGATAATTCTCAACCGCGCGCCGCGTGGAGGTCCAACGTAGGCGCGCCCACCTTCGTGTGTGTAATAATACGGAAAATTATTTTTAAGAATACGTAATGGAAACTTCATGATAAACTCTATATAAAAATAAAAGTTCCAGAGACATACGGTTTTCTTTACGGTGTCTGAGTGACACTTATTTTGGATTGTACATGTTTTTTTTTTCGTGCATTGAAAGTTAAATTTTAATTTTAATATATCTTATTTCGACAGACATTCGGAATTGTTTCATCGCATCAGTGGATCGTTGCACGTGTAGATGTATCGTGCGCGCCTGATACTCGGGTTCACGAGAGGTCATTGCAAGGTTGCCTCGCGAAGATATTTCCTCCCCACTTTCTCTATTTTGAACGCTCCAGTGCATTCTTGAAACTGTTCGCTTAGCGCTATAACATCGCTAAGTCTGGAAACTTATTGAAACTTGTATTATTTACGCATATAAACATTTTCATTCCAAATATCCTAAACAGTAGATACTTTTCCAATATTATTATAGTAAAAATAATAACAATAATCGTCAATCGATCAATAATAATATATTATGTTTCAATAATCGCTCATAAATCTTGAAACGTGTTATTTTTTAAATTAAAATGCTGATTTTTGGTCCTAAAATACAAGGCAAATCTGAGAGAAAAGAGAAATAGCACACCTAACGCACCATGAAGAATATACATATATTATACATACATAATTAAGACCTCAAAACGGTCATTTGTTTATCGTACGCATACAAATTTGACAGCATGAGTTTTGTCTCACTTGGGTGTGAAAATATGTGTATATGAAATTAAGAAATTTAGCTAAATAGATGGGATGTATCTGTCAGCGAATTAACTGTTTTTAACAATCCATATTTATCACGACAAAATGTTATTTCAAATTTTGTAGCTACTACTAACTATATTAATCACTAATCATTTTTAATATACTTATGGTGACAAGACAATTGATTATAAATTAATTAATCATGATACAATTCTCATATTCAAACACGATATTTAATTTGTATTTTCCATTTCTTTTTATTTTTCGATAACATAAAAATTAGTACGTTCAGCGATATAAAAAAATCTCGATGGATTAACAACGTCTGACAACGCATTTCTTGAATTCGTTTCCTCACTTTGATCGCAGCAGAAGCAAGAAAGCTCTTCGTATATCTTCGATATTAATTGCAAGCGTATCGAATTGAATGGATTTATCGACGTCACTTTATTGCGGGCGGTGCATTAATAACAAATTATCTGTGAAGGAACTAGTGTGCCGCAGTCAGGAATTTATCAGAAGTGCAGTCAATAACACATTATGGATAACGTATGGAGGCGGCAATTTGCTGACGATGATAATGTATCATCGACTTAATCCTTTTCTCGAATACGATCTCGCTTCTTGTAGGAATGAAATCAGTTGTAATATGAAGAAGAAATGAAAGGTTTCTAGCCGATTTCTTTTAATCATAAACTGTGCAATATATGACGACAAATCGAAAATAACGTGCGACATTAGTTTCAAAATTCATTGCAGTGTGTATATATATGCAAATTTTAGAAAAATCATTTTCCTATTGACTAATCGTTTATACAGCCTTTTATTAATGTACTGCGTGCACACGTACACACACATACACGCACGCACGTATCCGCTTGACCCTGAACTTTCTAAGCTAATTTAAATTCTTGGCTAGTGCTCGTAGATGTAGTCGGACTTCTTTCGTAACGACCTCGCCTTCTTACTTCCGGTGAAAACTCGCGATTCGCACGCAACTCGAAAAGAAAGTCGAATCTATCCATTATAAAGTGGAAAATTGCACAATGAACTAGATATCATATCTGATATGTGAAAACCATGAGATTTTTTTGTGATCTTTGTTACTTTCAAAGCTGAACGGCATTGTTGTATACTTTTATGCATAATACTGGTTGAGGCACGATGAGGATTTTGGTATAGCCTGAAGTCTCACACGTTCTGAGAAATCTGTAAGACGGCCCACGCGAGCGGAATAAATTCCTGTTGAAACAGATTCGATCGCGAGCGTAACAATCGGAGAAAGTATCGCGCACGGTTGCAGAAAAAGGTGCACGCGAAAGGTCGCTTCGATAACGAGATTGTGATACCGTATTATATAGTACGATCGCGTGGAGCGAGTGATATCATATACTTTCTCTATGACTAACAATCTGCATTAAATCATGCCTTATCTTTAGCATATTTATACGCCAATAAGATTTTAAATCAATACATCTTTTACGACTAATAGCATCCTATTAATTATAAATACGATAGTGACTTATTTGTTACACTTGTGTTATTTCATACACTTCATGTTCTTATTTTGAAGTACACATTGTACAGAAATCAAAATAAAAGTAATTGAAAAGAAATCAACGGAAATGATAATATTGTTATGGGACAACGATCGATTTATCTTCGAATGATTATCACAAAACCGCAAGATTTCGCGCATTCCAGAACACTGCTAAGCGCATTGCTTGTGCTCGCATCGAATTTCTTCTTTTATAATCGTCTTTTTCGCGCGGCCGGCGCATCAAGTAGGATAGCGCCGCCTTGGATCGTCCTCGTTATCCCCTCTCGATTTTCATTGCGGAAACGTCACCGCTCGCATCAGGGCGAGCAGGCTCCGGGTCGGTCTTTTCCACCTCGTTCCAGCTAGTTCGTTCCTTGGGATTCGCGAGAGGTTGGGTTTTGGGGGAGAGAGAGGGAACTTAAAGACGAGCATCGTGGCCGCGAACGTGGCTTCATTACTGGGAAACCTGTTAGTTATGCTAATATCGTCTTACAAACCCTTCATTATCGTTGATGAGCAATTAATACGCTTGCCTGGTCTCCTCTTGCTCGGCAGTGCTAATGCACTCTGAATGTCTCTCAATTACACGGCGACGTTGCCCGCGAAGCCGAGCAACTAGCCGATCGAGATGGACGATTGAGATCCGCTTTTCTCCTGCCTTGTTTCTTTTTTCTTTCTCTTCTTATCGAGCCGCTTCTATGCGCCTCTGTATTACTCGACGAAAGTGACGTTGCTTTCATCACTGAAACAATATACGACATACAATCGCACATCTTCAATCGCACGTTTCATGAATTAAATGAATTCCCATGTACCTAATCTGGATCAGGATGATACATTTTGCTATTGATCAGACATCGAGCATTAAAACTGGCGACAGTCGTGAGGAGAAAATTCGCGCAAGAAACACAAGGCGTCGATGTACGAGGTCATGCAATAAAGTGGGTGTGGTTGGCGTTATTGCACAAGTTCCTCAATACGGTAAAGTGAAGAAAAGGGCACACTTATTGTAGCCAGGGGCAAATTCAGTGAATTCAAGAGTGGGACAATCGACTGCGAGATCTTTCAGTGATTTCGTAAGAATGCGCACTGTTGAGACGTTAATGCAGAATTGATGTACCCAAATGCGTGTATTCGTTCGTGCCGATTCTGATGTTAAAGAGACAAACATCGCGTTCCGGTTGTGAAGCAGGAATGGAGAAGAGTCACGATCAACAGTACTCCCTCGAATCGAAGCGAATTGAAGGCGTAACGTAGATACGCGGGACGCGACGTCCGCGAAGATGAAGAAGGAAGGAAGAAACGCCGGAGAAAGAACGAGGACGTGAAGCGTGATGGTTGGAGGAAGCCGCTCAACGGGGGGATGTTGATCTGGTTAGGCCGGTGCCAGTGAACGCGCCGGTCGTCGGTTAGGCTGACCGGTCGCCGTCGGCACGCCGATCGGCCTGGCGCGGCTTGGCGAGAGGAAGGCGCGCGACGACCTCGACAGGGCGTGGCAGGTCACCGCACAGTGGCGCAGAATGTCGGACGAGTTTCCTACGGAGCTTGCCCGCACAACTTTCGAAGACTCTATTATATCTTTCTTGCACAATTGTAACGCTAAACAATCTTAAGTGGCTATATTCAAAAATAATCATACATGTAAAGGGCATTACTACGCAAGATCTTGGAAGCGAAATAACAGTTTATTCAAATCTAGAAAAAATATATATATACATATATATAGACGTTTCGGTCTTGATTGGACCATTTTCAGTATAAATTCCTAATCAAAACGTGACATTAATTACAATAAATTAAATGAATGTTACATGAGAATTTGTCCAATTTGCAGATTTTGTTAATTATTACTATTTACACGTGCTTTAGATTTTGATGAACACGTAAATTTGTTATATGTTAATGTCGATGTGATGTTATGTGTCGTTTTCTTGTTGAAATTAGTTAACTTGTGGCAGCGTAATTTTCAGATTTTCCGCAAACAATTTCTCAATTAAATTAACGATTACAAACAAAATGAAACAGTGTTAAATTTATACTATATCTGCTTTCCAACCACAATTTAATATATTGTTTTATATAACAGTTGGATACTCGTAATTCACTTCGATTACTGTCTGTGATTTCTATCATGAGCTCCTTGCCTTTATACTTAAACGTCAATAATTTAAGTAATTAATAGACGTTATTGTAATTAATGTCACGTTTTGATCATGAATTTATACTGAAGATGATCTAATCAAGACCGAAACGTCTATATATATATATATTTTTTCTGGATTTGAATAAACTGTTACTTCGCTTCCACAAGATCTTGCGTAACAGTGTATGTCCTTTACATATATAATTTTTACAATAACATCTTTCTGTTATGATTTCAAATTGGAATATTATGAAAATTTCAAGTTTAAATCGAAAAAAAAAATAAAGCAACATGTTTGATTCCAGAAATAAAGTTTGACCTTATTTCTGAGGCAGATTTTATTATTAAATAATAAATAGCGTTCATATTAAACATTTGACAGACACAATCATCTAGTAAAATGTAGCACATTTTATGTATAATTTTATGTATGAATTTCTTTGATAACGTATTTAACGTAGTTACTTTTCATTATTTGTCGTATAAAAGAACATGTCACTGTTTATCTTTTTATTTTAAATTTACAATTTTGTCAAATATGTTAACGCATTACAGCGATTATATAGAATTGCTAATGTAATAATTTTATATCTCTAACTCTATGCAATTACAAGCCATATAATTAAATTTCGTTGATACCCGTATGTTTAATTTCCGTTTTCTTATGTTATATTTTTATATAATTTAAAAACATTACGTCGTCAATTTCTCTCTTTTTTCCCTCTCACTCTCTCATATTTCAGGTTTTTGTTGATTAAACTTCCGCCGTGTGATCTTCAACTGCAGCCGTGAATGGATTATGTAATGTACATAACACCAGTCGATCCATGAACTTGTTCATCGCGGGAGACAATGTTCATGCTTGTTGATCGATTACGGCGTGTCGGTGCGACGCGAATCGATGGTTCTTACGCGCGCACCTTGTTGATACACCGGCGGCATCGTCCTTTCTCACGGAACAATTCCTTGCGAGGTCGCACGGTGGAACGAAAACACGTGTGTGGAATTTCTAGCGCGAGCCCGCCGACGCAAATTCTTAACCTCGGTACGTCCTCGTGCAGAATTCACCGCGCGATTGCTGCCGTGCTCTGCCCTTCGCGCGAGCGCCGTTCTTCCATATAAGGGATCTTGGGAGGATCGCAGCAGCTCAAAAGATCTTCTCGGTAGCAACCAACAAAAGTTGCAGCGCGCACTCGCTTTTATTGGTTAACGTTTCGTTATTTGTGTGACAGCCTGCTCCGCAATTGTTCGGTATCCATTCGGCAGCAATGTGTCTTACTACACCAACGATGCGTAGGTGAGATACACATGTAATATGTAATTCAACGTGTTAAAAGAATGGTGGGTTAAAGTTGAAACACAATGCCGTACGGTATTGTAATTTCCACAGGGTCATACAAAGGGAGGTGATAAGTAGGAACAATAGCAACTACCAATCTGGTTCTAATTAGATTCTATTCATGGGAGTCGAGTAGTATCTCTCGATGAAATCCTGTTTTCAATTTAAACGATAATTAATGATATGATCAATTAAAAATCTCGATTTACTAAACTAATTCTTGTTACGAAACTTGAAAATACATTTATTCATACAAGAGTTGCAATAATTATAGGAAAGGCTTTTAACGTAAAAGTCATCCGCAGATGCTTATAGTTGCGCATGCGACAGAACCGTTTGAAGCTATCCTGAAACGTGGCTTATATCTATCTGCCATTTCGTAACACGACAGGTGTAATAATGACTGAGACAGTCAGAAGTAGCTATGAAACGGACGCGACTTTTATTGCAGAGGACTGTTAAGAGCTTGTCCTGGAATGATGTTGCGCGATGACTTAATGCCGTTGAATAATTAAAAAGAGAAAGAAATATTTTGCGCTATAAATATTGTGTCCCTGATGATGATCCCCGACTTTTAAGAAATTTAAGATTTCGTTCACAAATATTAGCCCGAAGGATCGTGATACTTGATATGCATGAGTTATATAACGTAGGTAATTTATGCGCCAATTCCGACCTATGTCAATTTAATCGATAGATTAACAGCTGTAGAAATGGATGTAAGCCAAACGGGTGTAACAGATGTTACCTCAATATTATGTACTCCAGTTTATTATAATTCCATTACTCACCTTCGAACGATGAGTAATCTCTTTTAGCGGTTGATTGAAAAACTACTAGCATTATAATTTCAAATTACTATAATCATTACAACTTGCTATAATTATTATCAAGGCTACGGCTAATTGCAGAGATCTGACATCGAGGCACTAATTTTCGTATTGCCTTCCGCACCTGCGTGCTTCAGGTGCAAAAAATTCGACGAGCAATCATCCGAGCGTCCAAGAACGAATTCTTTGGACTCACTGCGTATAGTAGTTTAACGTGACGTGGTTCCAACTGAGTGATCTCTTAAGGTTACAAGAGATTCCTCGGGTCGGGGATTCAAGCTCGGCAAGAAAGGAGCCGTTATTTTTTGAGAATTCTCCGTCTTTTCCCAGGTCACGGTCGGATGCAACCTCGCGGATATTCTCGGAGTCTCTTTATCTCGAGATGAACTGACATTCACCAGCGTCGAATTTATGTTGTTTGTCGTCAATGGCATGCTTTTCTAAGCTTCTCGTATCAGTACTGTTATTCAAATTATGTTATTCAATGTTATTCAAATTAACATGCAAAACTAAAGAGCCGAAGCAATTAAGAAAGTAAATCATGTCCGATTACGGCGTACGTAAGCGGCACTGCAATACTCTAAATGCGATATCTACGTGTATTTTCAGCAAAGGGCCACAGGACGCACAATAAATATCGCAAATCGCAACGCGCATTTATATCGTTACACGAATGTTTCTATGTTTCGCCAATTTAAATTCCGCTTAGCGCGCCTCTTGGCCCGCGGGCATATCTGATAAGTCCACGCGCATAATTTAAGGAGAGGGCAACAAAAACCCTCTCCAGTCCTTCTTTCCTCTCCCGCGTTCACAGTGACGCGCGAATAATTTAATAACACATGCTCCCGAGTCGGTGCGCATCTTCGCGAGCCTTCTTGCACTACGTCGACGCACGACGAGTTCGCAAGGGGGCCTAACATCGTGTTTGTGGAAGGTATAATTGATGCAGGACCAGCCGGGAGATCGCGTTTGCCCTTAAGAGTTTGGAACTGGGTGGAGAAAATATAGGTTGTCTTCGTTACCCAGCCTTTGGTGCGCGCCCGGTCGCCCGCGGTGCAACACGAGGATGATATATTCGCTGCAACTGCAGCTGCGCTGCGCCATGCCATGCCATGCCATGCCATGCCATGCCATGCTATGCCATGCCATACCGCGCCACGCCGCGTCGGTCGTTTCATGAGATTTCGAAACTGCTTGCTCGCCTCGCGAAAACAATGAAGCATCTTCCTTTATCATATAGCTGTGGGTGAACGCGTTTTTTTAACGTATATGCTGAATTGAGAGAAAGAGAGAGAGAGAGTGTCCATAAGTCATCTTCCCTCAACTCCATTCTCTCTTTAGGACATGAAATCAATAAGCTGTCAAATAAGACTGTCTAATAGAGAAATTGTCTTTTTATAATGTGCAACTTGATTACGAATTCAGACAAATTTCAATACGTTTCGATATAAATTGTACAATAACTTTAGAGTGCAATTACAAGGTTACGCGAATCGAACTGAACGGACTGAACGCTCGTAGCGTGATGGACGAACGGAGATGTGAAATTACTCTTTCTCTTAATGACTAGTTTTGGATTGAAATAATACGTTTAGTTGGGAATCTGAGATTTTTCTCGCACCGGACGAAGTGATCATCCAGAGTTCAGTTTCACGGTGCGAACAGTTCTTGCGCGTGTGAATGACTTAACTAATTAACGTTTTGCGCGAGGCGACCGTGAAGAGAGGCGGCTTTTCTCGCGCGTGCCTGACTCCGTACCGTTAGAACCGCGAATGCATCGAGAATCCGAAACAGTGTGGGGCCTATTTACCGTAATCAATGACTACGCGTTTTACTGTTGGCGATTATGCGAACCTCATTGTTACATCGAGATCCCTGGACTCGCACCTAGCAGTATAGATTCCCTGTTGCGCGATGAATTCTCTTGATATTTCTTCGCGCGATGCGCACGTAGATAAATCGTAGATTAGAAGTCGCTTGGCGAAACGGTCAGTGAGCACCTACATTCAGCCCAGCGGCATGAATGCAACACCTGTTGGATTCCGAGTTCACAACGCGTGTCATTACCAGTTGGACGATGATGAGCAAAAATCGTTTCACTCATAAAATGAAACAAATAATTACTTACACATAAAATTAGTATAATTATTATGCACGAGACTTCCCATATTTTATCCGAAAGATATTCTTAGGAAACGTTCCTTAAAACGTTCAAAGGATATGGATCTTGAATGTTTTTCGGAGGTCTGTGCTGTATGAGTCGATGTTGTAAACTTAATTTACTCAAAGTTGTTACTTAAATTCAATTTAGCATATTGTTTAGACTTGAAGGACTCAGATATAAATTTTTCGTTTACAATACATTCAATATTATCGATCATCGGAGTGCTGCGAATGTATAATACGTAAAGTATAGAGATCGACAAGCACTTCGTTCGGTGACAAATAAACCTCGCACTTACCTTCCGAAAGCCGACCAATTAGACGCTATCTCTACGAGTGAAGAGAGAGAGAGAGAGAGAGAGAGAGAGACGGAGAAAAGAGACCTGAATGCCCAGCGGCATGAATGCACGGCCTCGATCTCCACGTCGATTCCGATCCCCTCCTTCGACGAGGGAGCCCGGCATGCGCGAGGAAGGAGACCGGTCTGCCGTTGCGTGTACGGCTCGCATTACGGCGCTGAATATTTCATTCATAAGCGGGCCGAGCAATTACCGTATTCCGCGAACGTGTGGTGCGCGCAAGGGACGTCCGCGATCGCGCTTACGTACACGCGCGTTGCATCCCGTGGTCGTTGCAGCTGCAATTACGCGAGGCGCGGCCCCCAGCGCGGTGAATGAAACGCATCCGCGCTTTTTCCATCCTCTGCTTTTTCCATCTTCTTTTTCCTTTCTTTGCCCTTTTCCGCTTTGCGTCCGCCTTCGGGCTTCGCCTCGCGTCTTCCTCCGCTCCTTTTCTTCCTCTTTTACCGAGATTTCCTCTCAACGGGCGAAACAATCCCGACTTTTGCACGTCGATGGAAATAGCGGCTTGCCTTTTCGTTGATCGTGTCGTCGCGTGAGAGACAAATTTACGGGATTCCGCGCGAGGACGATCTTCGGCCGCGATTCCGCGAGCCGGTCGGAGGTCGACGCGCGACGCGGACGGTACATGCGTACGTGTCCCGTTCCGCACGTGAAGGTATGCATTGGGGACCGGAATATACAAAAGAGTAACGTTAACGAACGGACATTACTCTTCTATATATTTGCACAATCAAAGTTTTAGTTTATGCCGCGAATTCCAATAATATCTAGCATCACCGTTGACTTTTTGCACATTCATGAATGTAGATTCAAGCCATTGACAAAAAAATTAACGTTTACGTAGTTAAACTTTAGCACATCATTACGTACATAAGACTGTACTTATGATTTATAACACAAATCATCAGTGTATTAGGAAACAAATTTTTTTTATTTCTTAATTTTCAACTCTGCGCTCTTAGAATAACTTTGAAGACCAATGAAAATTCTTGCGCTCGTCTTAAGGTATACCGCTAATAACATGCTGCTACATTTCTGCTTGCAGAATTTCCGAGAGCACCGTATAGACGGCGCAGCACTACCGCTGCTCTCGGAAAGCCACCTGACAGGCACGATGGGTATGAAGCTCGGTCCAGCCTTGAAGCTGCGTGTGATGTTGGCTCGGAAACTCGGTGCCTGCACGGTATGCTTGCATTGTGCCCACTGTCACCAAACGCCGCTACCGGCGTTAAGTGCAGCAGCCGCGGCTGCAGCGGTAACGCAACAGCAGCAACAGCAACAGCAGCAGCAGCAGCAACAGCAGCAACAGCAGCAACAACAGCAACAACAGCAACAACAACAACAGCAAACGCCGGGTCGGCGACCCAGTAGCACTGGGAACTGACAAACAATGGCGGAGACTCCTTCATTAGGGTCTGAGACAACAGTAGTCGGCGTGACTCCGACGCCGCCGTCTCCGGATCCGAACCGGGCTCTCAGGATAGAACGGCGTATATCTCGCCCGGTACGCAAACCAGAAGTCGTCTTCAAAAAGCCTATCAAACAGTGACTCGCAAATGACGTGTTCAATCGAAGAAGACGATTTCATATATATCAGAAATCATGGAGACTCCGCCTGTCAATAATTAAGTACCCGGAAAAAACTTTTAGAGATAGAACGTAAACCGAGAGTTTTAATCGAAACTGAATTGAAGGATATAAAAAAGAAAGAGTAAAAAGGGTTGGTGTAGCTATATAGCATGTAGCATGTAAAGTGCTGAATGCTTGAGAATAAAAATATTTTTGAGCGTTCGTCGATCATCAGGATAAGCTAAAGCCTAAACTGTAGAGACCTGAAGAACTGTTGTTCAGCGAAACTATAAGCTTCGACTGTAATGACGGATTACGTAGAATTTAGACGCAGCAGGAAGATATGTTAATTAATTGCGTATGATAAAATTGAAAATAGAAGAATTGAGAATTCAGCTTTGTATGGTCTTCGATTATTGAACGAATAATATTTAGATAGAAAAACAGAGAAATATTTTTGAAAATTCTATATATACATATATACATAGTAACGATAGAGTGAAACCATTGAATAGTTACAATTATGAGGAAAGATGGTCGAAGAAAGAAAGTTTAGCTGAATCACATGTATATACATACATCGTTGCAAGAATAGATCTACGTAAGATAATTAAAGAATTAGTAAATATATAATAATTGCCTGAACTGGAATGTATTTATTTACTGAAATTTATATTTCGTTAAATCTATTGGTTAAAGATTCAACGGAATCATTTTTAATGGAACAATAATAATTTGGTTAAAAATTTTATTTTCTTTCGACCTACAGGATTGTGTAAAATTTAAAAGAAATCACAATCAACCGATAAGCAATTATATAAATATTTATTTTTTTTATATTTAAATATCAAAAATTGAGAAATTATATTTATATAAAGAAAAATACGACGGCATAGATCTACGTGAGGATTTATAAAAATAAGTAATTTTAAAACTTGTGATCTCTATCATGGATTCAGTATGTACTTAAATAGTATATTTTACACTGTAAAAAATAGAAAATTAAGAATGCATATTTTGACATATTTTGTTCGCATTGTATAACTTATAATTATTTTCTATCATGCGATGACAAATATATATCGGGAATACATTTTTGTTTAAATATTAATTTTGTTTAAATATTTTATTAAATTAAAATTTTTGTGACCCAAATCCTACAAATAAACATATTTCTACATTTTATTGTTTCTGTATTTATGTTCGGAAAGTTCTCTGGAGGTTTAGTAAACTAAAAAAGTAAACTAAAAAAAAAACAGAAAATTTATTAAATATATCAATACTCTCAAGATTATGTCGGTCATTACAATGGAGTTAATTTATTTAATTTTATTTTTGGAATTCTTCTTTCGGGAGGTGAAATAACTAATAGATAGTAAATCAAACGAGAGTGCCTATCTTCGTAAAGTCTTCCAAGACGACGTTGTCGAATGATCAATCGGATTAATTTCCGATTCGCGATGGAACATATTGTTTTTGATTACTTGAGATCATCTTGATCGTCGATCGACTTTCTGAACGGCCGAACTCGTACCTCTGTACATCATACGAAAAGTCGATAAAATAAAGAAATACTAACTCGATGTCGAAAAGAGAAAAAAAAATAAAGAGAGGAGGCGTACGTGAAATGTACGCATTTATGTGTACATATGTCGGAACGATTAAATGCGAATGTGTGAAGCGGATGTAAGTATAGATATACAATATATGTATATATATATATATATATATATATATATATATATATATATACATATATATGTGTGTGTGTATACATATACTAAAAGAATACAATCTATACATAATCAGCGAGAAGAATTACGTGCAATAACAATAAATATACGTTTCGACGCGATAACTTTTAACTACCATAGGAGATATGTATTTGCTCAAATCGTTGTTTCTTTTATATATTTTAACGAAGTTTTTTATATGGACGAGAATTATTACAATAAATATACTAAATTATATTTTTGCTAATGCTCTATATGCAAGAATAAAATCCACGTGCGTACATACACATACACGAAAGAAAGACACATACACACATAATACAAAAGGAATAACGTACATATCCACACAGACATTGACACGTGCGACGACGACAGTTTCACGCGCGACGGACCCGTGTAGCTCTTTAGGAATTGTACATTATAGCGCGTCTCTTTTATTTTGTCCCTCTTAATCTTCAAGATTCATACAACGTCAAACGTTTATTTATTTAGAGATATAATACCCGTTTTGCCTTATTGTATTCACGTAATGATTAAGATGTAAATGGTGGTAGGGAGATGACGTCAAACTGCGCTTACAATAGCGAGAGAAAGTGTGCGTGGCAAACGAATCGGTTCGTAAGACAAGCAGTATTTTTTAGATTTACATACACAAAAAAACACCCACACGTACATACAAAGTATATACACGCGTATACAAACATTTAGTCTGAATTTACTGCTGATCATATAAAGTTATAATTGTATATACATGTATACATAACACTTGACACGCCTAAACAACATGTCTACACTTGCGTTCGCGCTCCCGAGTTTGTGTTTTTATCGAAAAAAAAAAGAACAAAAAAATAAAGAGAAAACGCGAGAAGAACGTTAGAAATTGTAGCATTTCAAAATTTGTTCAAGTGTACAATGTTTTTATTTAATTAGTGAAAATGATCGGAGAGATGACGGTGAAAGAAGGAAATCCCTTCGCATGATTACATAAGTCTGTTACTATACTCGTAATCATTCGTAATACAAAATTATCAATAATAAGTAATTAGATGCTGTAATCACATGCGATACTCTTGCTTCTATGTTACGCAGAAAGGTAATTGAAAGGTAATTGAAAGGTAATTGAGGTTTGTTTACGGGCATATTATTTATTCGCGATTACACACTAACTTTCGACGTACATATGTACAATGATAACGTGATGTAAGGAAAAATTTCTTTCCGTTTGATATGCTTAACAAGCAGCCCTCATTCGGTAACCTCTTCTTATCTCGAATAAACAAATCATTTTTTGTTATATAATAAACTCGGGCGCGCTAACACTAATAGCGTTTTTCATTGGCAAAATTGTGGTGCGCACTTTAAAGCCGTTGTACAAAAATCGACGTAAAGATATTTAATGAAAATATAAAAACAAGTTAAATCTTAAAATCCGCGAAATCCTAAGTATATTTTATTGTGCTATTTGATAGAAGATGATTGATAGAAGATTTATATTAGGCATTTTATCAATTAAGATATCTCACTTATAAATTCATATTAGATTAGTGTACAATGGCTTTGATGTGCGGTGAGTGTACACCAGTTCTGTCAATAAAAAACACTATATATAACCGAGTTAGCGGCTTTTACTTAAACAAGACCACATGTACATAAACGCTTAAGCATTTATTTATGTCGTGCTTCTACAAATGCCCCGTAGTATTTTATTATTTTAGTATCTTAGTCGCGAGGTTCACACGATATTAATGCGGTAACTACGAGCGTTACGCATTAATTATTACGTGCAGCATGTTCGTTCGATGAGAAGAATGGAAGAATGGATGGGAGAAAAGAGTTAGAGCGATAAGTGTGAGCTGACAGATTCTTTCAGCGAAGGATAATTTAACCGCACACATGGATTAGAAGTTAGAGAGAAAGGTGATAAAATCGACGATAAGGCAATTTTTTTGTGATACTTCAAGATTTTTTTTTATCCATCGGTATATCTCACTTCCTCAAAACCGATCGACTTTACGGTATGTGTCCATCCCATCTCACCCGATCTCCCTTCGACTATATTTTTTTGTTTTTCCATCGCGAGTCTGTCGTGTATTATCTTACGATTAACTGTCATATCATGTATAGTAGAAATTAATGGTGAAAAGAGGAAAAACAGTACATTGTTTCTGTTAAAATAAACATTGTTGAAAAATAACAGCTGTGTCGCATTCAATTTTACCGATTATTATGTTCTTACAAATTAGTATTATGCTGCTGAGTTAGAAGATCTTTTTTGATAGCAAATATATCAGTCGATGGATTTGATAAAGCGATAAAAATAAACGAGTGCATCGTTCTCTCTGGAATTTGATTACATAAATTGGATAAAAACACAGAATAATAACATTCCATTGTATTGATTTACGCAAACGCTTATATTTTGTTCATAAGTTAAAGTACACAATCAATTCATATTTTAAATAGTTGATCACATAATTTATTCAAACGTAATTGAATTCTTTTCAACTACTTAAACTATATATTTTTTAACTACATATTTTAAACTACATATTTTATGTAACACCTTTTATATTAATATATGCTTACAATAAGCAATTTTTAATTCCAATCTGATCTTCAACAACTACATCCCACCTTTGCCTGCAAAGAAATTGATTATATTAAAACTTGAAAGTTACATTATAATAAATAATTAAGATGTATTATTACATAAAATGATTTAATTCCTTCAAACATGGCATAAGTTATTATTAGCATCCAAATTAATAATTTATTGTTTACAAAAAAATTTGTTACTATAAACATTCTTTAGCTACAATAAAATATTATTTCAAAAATTATAAAATTAAAATTAATGAAAGAAATTTATTAGAATACAAGTTATTCTTCAAGAAAAATACTCAATGGTTAGATATAAATTGTTATAAGATAAAGATAAATGAAACATTTTGCTTGAAGGAATTTAACGGTAAATAAAATTATTTACCTGTCGATGAATGGCGAGCACACCATCTTCCTCATTCGCCAAGATTTCTATATACGCCTTTCCATTTTGATCTACTCTTACGATCTTACCGGTACACTTGTTATCCTCCAAATTTCCAGAGATAACGTCGCAGTAAGTACCAGGCTGCAGAGAAGTAAAGAGATGCTGCTTGAAGTCATGTCCGTCACCATTGATCGCAATGAAACCCGCGTTCCCGCGACTGAAAGCGATTTGATTCTGGCTATTGTCCCACCAGTTGTTCACGTCGGTATTATTCGCAGCGTTTCGGAAGCGCACCATGTTGTAAATCTGACGCCATCGATGCTCGCAGATCCAACCGTTACCGCAGGTATTGTCAGAGTTGATGGTTGGAGATATAAGATTTCCTTTAGAATCTTGCGGTGGGTTGGCGTCAAAACTCTCAAAACCGAAGGAACTCATGATACGCGCAGTTCCATAAGGATGTGCCAGCATGAAAGCAACAGCCATCTGCAATATCACTTATTATTAATTCGACATTTAGGTAAAGACGTAATTCAGTCTCCGTGTTTTTCTGTTTTTAATTTCTCTACTTCTCTCGAGAAGTGATTCTCGAGAATCACTTGCCTTGTATTTCTTCGATGACTTGTAGGTAAGTATTTCGGAGTGGCTACGTTGAGTATCATGATTGTCAATAAATACTAGAGCATCCTGAGATGGTAACAAACCCCAAGCTTCTCCCCAATTGGAAAACCATTTCAAATTATTCTTTCCGTTCAAGGCGTTGCTGAGCTCCATACCGTATCGGAATTCCGTAACCGCGCCGAAAGAGTTGTATTCATATTTACTGATTGCTTCGCCGCCATAATCAATCACCTCTTGGAATACATAAGGTCGCGCATCTGAAGGGAAATTATACTTGGGATTGAGATTTTTCACTCGAGAGTAGATTACTTTTAGATCCTCCGGCCACATGTGTTTAGCTGCGTCTACTCTAAAATCCAGAAATTGACGAAATGATTTATTTTGGCAAAATATAATAAACAAATGCATGTACCTTGTTTAATTAATGATTTTTAAATTATTAGCTTAAAAATATTTGCTTATATCGAGATAAGGGAAAGTAAAGTTCCAATACCTGAAAGGAATCATTTCTTTGAGATAGATTTCAGAAGATACTTCAAAATATTGATTGGGAAATATTGCAACAGAATCGCATGGAATCTAAAGATTTTACTAACCGATAGCCAGCGACTCCAACATCGATTATTTCGTTCAAGAAGTTGACTATCTTGTCTCTGACATATTCTTTTGACTGATCGAGATCATGCAGGCCGGATAGTTCGCAATTCCGCACATTTCCCGCATCTTGATAATTGTTGATGGGGCAAGAGACGTGAAAATCGGATTCAGAATACGGTACGCCCGGATAATTGAAGTTATTAGTATCCGCTGTTGAATCGCCAGTACCCTTTGCGTTAGCGTGATTTCCGGTCATGTGGTTGAAGACCACATCGACGTAAATCCTTACGCCGGCATTGTTACATCTGCGAACCATGTCCTTGAATTCCTTCGCCGTGCCCGATCTCGTATTCCATTTATAAGATATAGGTTGATAACGTTCCCACCATGGTCTATTCTTTACGATCACATTCTCTTGGACCGGAGAAACCTGCGGTAATTTAGGGGAATTTGTTATTTATCCGCTCGATGCTATGCATGAATTGCCACTTAGGCACAGAATTAAGGAAAATATTTTTATGGAGCATATCAACTCTCTTAAGCTGATGATAAGTCAATTTGGAGCCACTCAATTATAAATCTTTTTATAAAAAATGTCAATTAAATTTTCTTTATCTATAAAAATTTAAATTATTCTTATTAAAATATACTTACTTAATATTATAAGAGGATTCTTCTATATCTTGATGTCTTGAAAATGGACATTCTTTGGGTTCTTGGATTATGAAAAATACAAATGTGATCAATTTCTAATTTGGCATCTTTTTAATACATATATTTAACTTAACAGATGTAAAATTTTATTTAAAAAATATTAATGTTTGGATAAGATAAATCATGTGTACGCTGGGAAACAGTATACACAATTCTGTTATTTTAGTAGCCTGAAACAGAAAAATTTGTTTCATAAATTATATACTCCTTATCGTATGAAGATGCACTTTTCATTTTTTTGAAAATTGATAACACGATAAGGAGTATATGTTGTATAATTTATGAAACAAATTAATTTTTCTGGCTAACCGGACTGTAGGAATTGTGTATATTATTTTCCGGTACATAAAGTCTTACTATATCTCTTTTAAACATTAATATTTTTAAATAAAATTTTATATAAAACAAGTATATGCACTTAAAAAATTCTAAAATTAGAAGTCTTTCATTTATTTTCTTGACAATCCAAGTCAAAAGAATGTTTATTTTTCAGGACGGTTAAAAGAGGATAAATTCTTAATTTTGTTTATACGAGCTATTTATATACGAGATTTTTATAGGAATCACTTTGGTTTCTTCAAATTAATTAGTGTCTTTTAATTAATATGAACTAATGGGTCTTACAGACCGGCGCATCATAATTGTGTTATTGATGTTGGCACTAGCGAAGAGTTAAAATATATCTTTGTCACATAATTAATAATTTCGTTGTCTCTTTAGCTCTCAATCCAGCATTAATTTTTACGGGACGGGAAAGCCACTATAATAGCCCCGAAACAATGTCATATTTTGACATAAAGGATAAAATGACATAATAAAACTATAACAAATCTTACTCAAGGAGAAGTTGTAAAATTTACAAATGGGCCATGAAATTTTCTACAGTCATATTTCGCATCAAAGTGTTTTCTTCAAAATTTGTTAAATGTTACGCACAGAAAAATACATACTGTACACAAATAACAATTACCTGTTTCAAGTATTATATTTCTTACTTATATATTCGCAAAATCTATCATATGTTTATCACAAGCATCAAATTTATTCAAAATTTATTCTAAATCAACTGGCTGTGTGTGTGTGTGTGTGTGTGAATGCTAATAAGTTTATAACTTCAATCAGGATTATTAAATAAAAACAAATCCGATTTATTTATTATATAAAATCTTCGAAAAATTTTGTAATATTTCTCAAAAGAAAAACTTATTTTGAATGCACAACAATGAGTTTTCCTAAAATTTGTAATAAGTATAATATATCTTAAGATTATTGTCAAGAAAATATTTTTTGTTAAAGATAATCATTATTAAAAAAAATAAAAGTATTAAAATTATTTGAATGATCACTTTTCATAATAACAGAATGATATTTTTCTGTGTGTATTATTATATCTTACTCACTTGTATGCCACCGAATCCTATGGGACCGAGGAAATTTTCACATTCTTCTGCAATCTTTCCCCATTTCCATTCAAAAAGATGCACCATCCCATCGTGGCCGGGCACATAATGCAGATCTTTCTGAGCGAGTACTGCTGACAGTATCGCTAATGCACACAATAGTATTCGCATCATGTTCATTGATGACTGCGATGCGAAATATCGGTCTCGGAAATATATAACTGGTCGCTTGCTCGAAGATCAATATGCTTGTTGATTATAACTGCACGTGGCGTTTCCGCTTCTCTTTTTCATCGACCAACCGCGCAGATAAAATATAGCAATTATCGCATAAATATAGAACGATAAATAAGTCTTATAAGTACTCTAATTAATTATATTCTAATTGTTACATTTGTGTTGATGAAGCATGAACAGTCAAAGATGCCAAGGTTACAGCTGTAATAACATTTATATAAACGAGCGTTATCTAATCGCTACTGGTTTCCAAAAATATTGCAAACAGGTGCAAAATTGCAAAATAGCAAATTATTTAACCACAGACTAAAAATCCATTAATCAAAGCACTAACTTAATAGAAATACATTATACAGATTCACGAGAATGAAATTACATGGAAATAATTGCACGAAATTCGATATCTATTTTATTATTCAAAAATTATTAAATTTTTTATTAAATTTATAATAATACTAAAAATATAATTATTGAACAGTATTATGTTCTAAAGAAAAGAAAAGATATTGCTACTCTCTAATTTAAAAGAGAGAAAAGGAATTAAATTAGAAAAACAGAATTAAATACAGAAAGAAAAGAATATAAATACGTATATAACAATATATGAAACATTCCATGTGAAAATGAACTACCCATTTTCAAAAACGTTTCGAATTTTTACGAAACTTACTAATGTTGATGAGTTTTGGGATGTGCAATCTATTGTGCAAAGTCTTAGTCCAATTAGTTTAGTAGCAAAAGGAAGAAATTTTGTGATTTTTCGTAATTCATCTTTCTAGATTTTTTTTTGGATGGATAGTGAAATTAATAAAATAAAGTTAATGCCGTTTCCTACAGAAAAAAGTCTGCTCTTTCACGTGATGTCCTATTTTGAGTAACTCTTCATTATCATTCCTGTTCAAATGTTTGAAATCTTTTAAATCGCGTCATAATCAAGAGATAGTACTTTTGTTCTTAATAGCTCTAAATATAGTACTATGACTACTATGTAACGACTTTAATCGTATGAAGCCGCATTCTGGGAAGCCCAGCCACTTGTGTGAAGTTAGTCCGGTCCTTTTCGAATTTTATAATTTTTTAAATTGTGCTGTGTTGTGTTACATTTGTACTAATTTATGCTGCAAATCGCAGCTCAATAATATGAAGAGTTTTCTAAAAAAAAGTACAATTTGCTAGCCATATTAATACAATATTTAGGAACGAAAAACTTCGAACTTATGTAACTTGCCATTAGAAAATTTTGCCATTAGAAAAAATCGTTGTACTGTCGTAGCACAATTCGGCACAACTGAAAAAAAATAAAAAAATGCTGAATTTTTTATTTATTCTCACCCTTTTTTCAAAAATTTTTACCGAGCCTTAAGTTAATCTCAACTTTTTATGCGCGCATGTTTTGTAGATTTTGAGTAGCACAATTCAGCACTCGCAGAATTCGATTATCTCACATTGTTCGTAAGTTACACGAGTTCGTTTTCGTTTCTAAATGTTAATATGACTAACAAATTGTATTTTTTTTTTCTTTTGGAAAACGCTTCTTGTTATTGAACTGCGGTTTACGGCACAAATCGGCTCAATTAAAAAAATTACAAAATTCAAAAAGATCGGGGTAACTTCACGCACGTAGCCCAGTTGTTTTCGAGATATAACTTCAGAAAAACAGCAATGTAGGACAAAGTGTGTATCTGATTATTCTGATTACGCACGTTGTGCTGCATCTGCGTTTTTCAAGAATTCCAAGCATAATATGTTGTTAACAACAATTGCAGAAGAATTTAAAGTAATTTCTCAGTAAATACAATAATACTTTTTAATTACAATGCTCGACAAGATAACTGTAATATTAATACAGTGTGTTATGTTAACACATTATATTTACATTATGTTGACATTGCTGAGACACGACGTGCATAAATTGGGCTTAAACTTCGCTGAGATCTTGTTTTACGAGTCATTCTTGGTCAGTGTTGAATTAGCTAGTATTTCATACGGTAGCAAAAGCAATCACATAAAATTGTGAAATCCTTGTTTAAGTAAGTATTCTTTCCTATTGTTTTCTATTTGGATACAATTATCCGTTTAGTTTCTTTTGCTAATGTGATGGAAAGATACAGCAGCAGTTAGAAATAAACAATACCTACATAAATAAAAAGTATCAGGAGAAATTAATTGAGTAATTGTATCCAAATAGAAAACAATAAGAAAGAATACTTACTTAAATGCTTCAATAAGAATTTCACAATTTTATGTGATTACTTTTGTTACCATATGAAACTCTATTTAATCCACTGACCAAGCATAATACGTGAAACAAGATCGCAACGAAGTTTTTAGACTGATGATCACGAAGTGCCGTGCCTCAGCAAATGTCAAAACTTTAAATTCTCTTCGACGATAAAATTGTTTGTTAATATATTACAAATATTACTCTTGAAATTCTTGAAAAATGCTGGTGCGACGCAATGCGCATAATTGAGTAGTCGAATACACACTTTGTCTTGTCTTTTTGAAATTATATCTCGGCTGGACCTTCTAAAATGCGGCTACGTACGATTAAAGTCGCTATATAGTGGAGCTATTAAGAATAAAAATCGATACTTCTGATTATGGCGTAAAATGAAAAGTTACTCAAAATAGAACATCACTCCGTGAAAGAGCAGACTTTTTCTGTAGGAAACAATCTAACTTCATTTTACAAATTCCACTTTCCATCCGAAAAAAATCTAGAAAGATATACGAACAATGATAAATCGTAAAATTTCTTCTTTTTGCAACTACGAACTAACTAACGGGACTAAAAGTCTAAGACTTTGGACAACAGATTGCATCTTCAAAATCTCTGTTTCTTTCCATGCAAAATCATGGTCAAATTGTAATCTGTTTAGTTAAAACTAAGGGATTAGGAATTTTCCAACAAATTTAATTCTTATAACATATGAAAAGAAGAGCATAAAAAACCACAGCACAAGTTATAGTTTGTGATATTTAATTATTATTACATTGATTAAAACATTAAACGTTTCGGCCACAATCTGGCCGAAACATCTTCAGTAATTCAATAATATTCTTAAAACGCATATTACATTTAGTTGAAATTCAACAGTCGGGAGGTGTAATTAAATAAACATGTTCTTTTCTATGTGAAGATGCTTCAATAATGTTACAACGCTAGTTGTCATATCAAGAAAAGTGTAGAACAAGAATTTCCAGATTCTAATTTAAATAAAATTGTATATCATTAATATCTTCTAGTCGGAATATAAAGAAATAGAATCATTACCTGTTTTACAGCAAAAAAACGATGAATCTCAAGTACTTCTTTTGCACAATTAGAATTTTATCGTGACATTATGTATTGTTATTTGTCCTATCATGAATTTTATCACTATTTATATATCTGAGTCAACAGTTTAGAAAGTTCTAGAAGTTCTTATTTATTAAAAGAAAGAGAGATCCTTCTTTAGAAGAGGAAAACATCAGGCAAACCTTCCGTATTACTTTGCTTATTGATACCACTTGTTTGTCTTTTTGTATCATTTCCGAAATTCTTCTTTTCATTAACGATTGTTCTCTACCTAAAATTCTTATATTATCCCAATCTAATTCATGCATCTCATTCAAACGGTGACGTGAAACCACTGAAATTTCGGAAGAAGGTTTTTTTTATGTCAGCCTTATGTTCTTTAATCCGAGTTTTTAATTTCCTTTTAGTTTGGCCAACATAGGACGATTCACAGTTTAAACAATTGATTTTATAAACTACTCCGCATTGGTCATCCTTAGGCAAAGAATTCTTTCCTGTCTTAATAAATGTATTCATTTTATTCATAGGCTATATTTTATTTATAAGCTATATTAAATCCATAAACATGTGAAAGTTTTTTAAATTTTTCAGATACTTTGCCCAAGTATGGTATCGTGAAAAATTTTTTTGAAGTAACATTAGAATCACATTCATTATTAATTTCTTCGCGATTTTGATCTAAATTAGTTTTTTCTATATTCCAATGTTTTTATTCTATTTTTTATTGTTGAAAATATGAACTTTAAAGGATAACCATTACTTAGAAACGTGTGAATTAATTCAGAGATGTTTTTTTCATGAAATTTAGGATGGGATAAAAATAGAATTCTATCAAATTGCCCAATAATTACTCCCCTTTTATGTGCTAACGGATGATTCGAAAAATAGTTTAAATATCTCCCAGAATTGGTAGGTTTTTTATAAATATCGAAGATGATATTTCCTTCTTGTCTCATTAATTTAACATCTAGGAAATTTATGCTGTTTTCATTCCAAAGTCAACAGTAAATTTAAGTCTTTCATGATATGAGTTAAACAATTCTAGAACTCCTTCACCTTTTCTTTGTGCACAGCTAACACAATGTCATCCACATAACGAAAATAAAAAGATGAAATAATATTATTCGTGGTAATAATTTCTTGTTCTAAATTTTGTAAAATTATGTTCGCCAGTATGGGGGAGAACCCGTTGGTATGCCAAAAATCTGTTTAAATGTTTTATTATCAAAACTAAAAAATTAATGAGACAAGAAGGAAATATCATCTTCGATATTTATAAAAACCTATTAATTCTGGGAGATATTTAAACTATTTTTCGAATCATCCGTTAGCACATAAAAGGGGAATAATTATTGGGCAATTTGATAGAATTCTATTTTTATCCCATCCTAAATTTCATGAAAAAAACATCTCTGAATTAATTCACACGTTTCTAAGTAATGGTTATCCTTTAAAGTTCATATTTTCAACAATGAGATGCATGAATTAGATTGGGATAATATAAGAATTTTAGGTAGAGAACAATCGTTAATGAAAAGAAGAATTTCGGAAATGATACAAAAAGACAAACAAGTGGTATCAATAAGCAAAGTAATACGGAAGGTTTGCCTGATGTTTTCCTCTTCTAAAGAAGGATCTCTCTTTCTTTTAATAAATAAGAACTTCTAGAACTTTCTAAACTGTTGACTCAGATATATAAATAGTGGTAAAATTCATGATAGGACAAATAACAATACATAATGTCACGATAAAATTCTAATTGTGCAAAAGAAGTACTTGAGATTCATCGTTTTTTTGCTGTAAAACAGGTAATGATTCTATTTCTTTATATTCCGACTAGAAGATATTAATGATATACAATTTTATTTAAATTAGAATCTGGAAATTCTTGTTCTACACTTTTCTTGATATGACAACTAGCGTTGTAACATTATTGAAGCATCTTCACATAGAAAAGAACATGTTTATTTAATTACACCTCCCGACTGTTGAATTTCAACTAGATGTAACTATGCGTTTTAAGAATATTATTGAATTACTGAAGATGGCCAGATTGTGGCCGAAACGTTTAATGTTTTAATCAATGTAATAATAATTAAATATCACAAACTATAACTTGTGCTGTGGTTTTTTATGCTCTTCTTTTTATATGTTTTAAAATTATAACCACGTTAGTTTTCAAGATATATTATGATTCTTATATTCGAAATTCTAGTTTTCAGTTATTTGTCTATTTTTCAACATAAGAGATATCACAATTTTTGTATAAAATTTTATAAATAACATTGTTCTTGGATATATGTGGACAAGGATCTTTATAAACCTTAATAAATTTATTTAGTTCATTGGTAACGACCTTCATATCTTGATTATTAAATTGAGTGAACTTTTCTGAAATATAGGAAACATATGACATCATAAACCATTGTTATGTTCTACAGACGCCAAGATTTTTTTCCTTCAACCTGGAAAGAATAATAACCTTAATGTAGGCCCGAAAAGAGACAAGATTGCAAAGACATTATAAATGTACCGAAGTCACGCAATAGTAAAAATCTAGGCTTTATCATCCGAGACTGACTAACAATTTTATCTTAGAAAACAGGCGTCATGTTGCACTTAAAAAAATGTAAACGCATAGAATAACTTCCAGCAGGAGCGTTATTTGAAACCAAACTCGCAACTAACAAATGATAGCATGGTAATCATCTGCTTATCTAGACATATTTTTCGCGAGAATAACAGAATTCGTCATCCGTCTCGGAGCAATCTTGGCTCTTTAAGGAAAACCATAAATCACTTTCTCTTCTTCTCGAAACTATTCTATGTACTTTAGATCAACAACGATAGAACGTTATAAAAATCGTAAATCCCGAGTGACTATTGCAACTAACTTAGCATCCTAGACAAAGGGCTCAACACCCTTTTTTCGGGACATAAATAGAGGTCGCGCGGAAGCGCAGAGCGTCAGTACAGAATTTTAAACCATTCGGTCCATGTCAATGGAGTTCGCGCTCAGTTACTCATTGTCTCGGGCAGTCCGAAAATTACTATAACCCACGTTAATCACGCCAGTTCGCGATCCCGTCCGAGTGCGAACTTGTAACCAAATCACAACTGAAGTTACCAGCCTTACGCCACGGCGACTCTCCTTCGGACGCTCTTCGCTGACGACGGATCTTCTTGGCCACCCGTCTAGAATATACCCGATCTTGGGCCAGCTAATAGTAAGTCGCAACCATTTTCAGTCCACCCCCCGCGTTTCCCCGCATGGAAAAACACATTCATTGTGCATAAATACATTTACACGCGTTTCCCACACATACACACACACACACACACACACACACACACGCATTTATCCACAAGATAGTATATATTTTTTCTATAGATAGTATATATTTTTTATGTAAAGAGAAGTTATAATGTACAAAACCCTTTGTTTATTATTTTATTAATAAATGTAACTTAAGGTATTCCCCTGTCTTTTATTGATATCACCCCTCGCATTCACTTCCTTCGAATACCTGAGATCGCATGAGATCCAGTCCCGGGTCAAAGGGATTAAGTTCCTTGACTGAAAAAGTAGGACCGACGTTCGCACTGTCCAGCGGAACAGGTGTCATAGCGTCCCTTCGGACGTTGACCCACATTCCGGGACTTAAAAGGTGCGTATGACTCACAGATGTTCGCCTCCGCGCGTATACCTGTGAGATTGAGTCTGACCATCCTTCCATACTCTCTCCATTCTCCCTCATTGTCTTCTTGACCAAATTTTCAAGGGTTTGGACACCATGATGATTGCTTAGTAGTAATCGACAAAGATTTAGAGATCTGTCTGTTTAATAAATATTTCAAGCAATTGTGAATAGTACGGAAAATAAAATCTAATTAATAGTCATTATGAAGCAAAATTAATCATAAAGTTTTTTGCTTGAAATTTAGAATGTAAAAGAAAAAACGCTCGATCAAATAAGCCTCTTGTGATAATACCTCTTTTCTGTGAGAGAGAGTAATGAGACAAAAAATTAAGGTATCTACCTGAAAAAGTGGATTTATGGTGTCAATCGAATTGATATTATTGTTGTTAAAAAACATGATGTCCAAAAAATTCAATTTCTTTTCCCCAATCTCCATTGTAAATTGGATTCTAGAATTGAAAGAATTAAATGCAGAAAGAACTGAGTGAAGACTAATTTCTTACATTGTATTTATCTGATTATATTCTTGACTGTTATTACGAGTTACGTATGTTTATATGATTGTATGTTGGTGAATTAATTTATTTTTATTAATGCTGTTTTAACATTTTGACTCATTTTTGAGGTCTTTTTTACTTGGTTAATCAATCACTTGCAAACAATACATTGATCTTGTACAGAAGCAGCATATCTACATTTATTTGACTATATTTTTATCGCATTTATTTATTATATGATCTGAAGAGGGCTACAGCCGAAACATGTTATTATTGTAAATTATTTCCTTTTATATTTAGATTATATGTTATTTAATTAACTGTACATATAATTTTTTGCGCACCGATAGCAGCGCCAAACTCCTATATGTCTAATTATTTTTATGATCACAACAAAAATTACATCAAGTTACGAGATCACATTTTATTTTTTAAAATTATAGAATTGTACTTTTCTTAAATGTATTAAATGTATTTTTATGAATAATATCTGGATATTTTAAATTAAAAACTCATAAAATTCTTCACATTAGTTAAAAATTATAAAATATTGAAAATTCAATCAAAGATCAGATTTCGATGAAACTATTATTTTTATGCGATTTTCAACATGTTTCCATCAGATCAGTTTAAAATAAATGTTTACAAATGATTCAGAATCTAAAAAAATATGAGAAAATATGTGTTACGTCCAGACTCCACAGTTCTTTTCTTTGATTTTAGAATTTTTGTCATCATCATAAAAGTTATTAACAAGTAACATCGGTAGACTATGTTTTTACCATAGGAAGTTACAATAATAACATTCGCCTTTTTAAGATTAATAATCCACTCGGGACAAAGTTATTGGATTAAATATTTGAACCAAGTATCGAATAGATGAACTTTAGCTCGAGGAATAGAAGAAGTAAATAAATTAAGAATTACAAACTGAAACAGCAGTTGCCTGTTAATAATATGTGGTTTTAAACTATTGAGCATCCAGCAAACGGTCGATGACGGAAGTTGTTTTAGACACATATCCCAATATCTCATTTTACAACCGATATCCTTAATCCTAATCCTGGATTAGACCAATAACATACGCGAGGTCTGCACGCGGCATTACTAACTCGCGAATATAAAAAGGAGGCCCTTCACGAACAATCAGTCAGTCAAAACTCAGCTACAGAACGTCACTCTGCTGATCCGCTACCAGTTAAAATTCAATTACGAATCTTTGTCGATTCGCTACGATATTCTGCCGGTCCGCGACACGATCAAAATACTCCAAGTGTCTCCAAATCACTTGGGTCCACAACATATTCAGCCAGCAGTCAGAGACCACTGAGATTGGACCTCCTGCAGTCATCATCGAAAAGCCTAAACTTGTAGAGTAGCAATAAGTCCCTCCTTTCAATTACTTATATCGGGAAACTAACTAGATCACTCTCTAGAAAAATCTTAAACAATTCTCCTTTTAGCCTCTGCACTCTTAATTTTTTCGCTTCGACAGTTCACCTATCGTCTTTTTCTTCTCATTGATTTCTTCGATGAATTCTGTATCCTTTACTTAGGATACAGAATTCATCGAAGAACTCAATGAATCCGCCTAATCCGCCAACTTCATTCTCTCCCTTCCTTTTTTTTTCGACACAGAGCCTGATAATAAAACAGTCTTTTTTATTTAAAATCATAGTGAGTGATCGGCCTTTCCTACGCACACGCCTTTCCTACGCGGCTAAACGTCTACGCATCCAACGCCGTAGGGAGGCTCGTCGGCTTCTAGACGAGGTCTACCAAACATATTTCAATAGTATAAATAATGATACTGTTAATAGCGATAACATTAATAGTTTAGATAATGATAATATTAATAATGATGTATATAATAGTTAAGCTAATAATAATAACAATAATAATGATAACGACAATAGTATTCATCCACTAGGAACCCCTCCCGCTCGATCTCCTTCCCCTGCTGAATCAATCTCATCACGATTATCATATTTTCTGATACTCCTCCTTTTTCTCGTCTCGTTTCTCCTGCTGATTCAACGTCAAGCGTGGAGCTCTTAGCAAAAGTCTCTCCTCCTTGTCCTCGTTACTACTTCCACCACGGTAATCTCCATTCATTATCTTCCCTCTTTTCTCAGTTCTCAATTTTCCATCGGAAAACCCCTTCTCCCAAACACTTTCATCATAGATTTTCAAACCACAGATCTCGAGCGCGTCAGAAGTGCAATAACAGGACAACCACCAAAGGCCCTTATATCTGTCTTTCTTTCTCACTTTCTCCATCCTTTCTTAGTCTTAGTAACCTTTTTTCTAAACTTCTTTCCCTCCTCCTCATGTAAAATTAATGAAATTAAGTAGATAGAATGTAGTCGTGAACATACACACGCACGCACGCACGCATGCACAACGATTTTCTTTTATATTTAGTAATTTAGACCCGTAATATTGCGAACACACACATACAATTATCTACATCGCAACATTCACACCATTCGCTTAGTTAACTATTAAATATCGGATAACTCTTATAATTTAGAAATGTAAGATCCTAGAATAGCATAAAATTAAGCTATTTGTTAACAACCTAATTGATTTTTTTATTATAATAAAAATAGATACATACATATATGTCTATATATATATATATATATATATATATATATATATATATAGACTTCCATATCTTTCCAATCTTTCCTATTCCTTCTTTTTTTAAACCCATTTCCGGAGTTTGACGTAACATATGCATAAGGAAGGCTTTATATTTAAGCTAAAATCCAGTAATTTTATTTATTCTTCATTAGTCTCCAAATATGTCCTTGTTAACATCTCGAAAATAATTTTATTTTTCTCTTCTTATCGAAGAGTTTCGTATCAATTAAATAGCTGAGCTCTGTATTAATTAGATACATTTGACAATAAATTATGAAACAGGAAACCAAGGTGTAATAATATTATTACTCAAATGCAAAGAGTATTTTATATTTATTTTTATTTAATTACAGCATTTGTATATAATTATGATCTACATACAAATGCAAATTAATTAGATAGATTCATAAAATGTTCCGTTTATAAGCTTATTATTGATCTGCACGTATTTCACAGTTTCTCCTGCAATCATACAAAAATTCAGATAATACTATTATATAATAAATAATTTCATATTTGTTATATTTCTCTTTATCGCTTTTTGTTGCACTAACCAGAATATGAAGAGCAAGCACTCCTTCCGTCCCATTTGATGGAATCTCAATCAAAGCGGTACTATCGTTACCAACTTGCACCGATTTTCCGCTGCACTTGCTACGGCCGTCAATGGCTTCTCCAGTTATGATATCGCAATATGTTCCTGCAGGCAATCCGGTTTGCAACTTTCTAAGTAGATTACTGCTACCTTCAACGTTGAAGGCAATGAAACCTTTGGCACCGCAGGAGAAAGCGATTTGATTCTTCCCATTGCTCCACCAATTATGTACATTTTCGCCGTTTACCAAATTACGAAATTGGACCATGCGATAAATCTGCGGCCATCTGTGTTCGCAGACCCAACCGTTGATGCACTCGCCATTGACAATTTGAGGCGAAATGATGTTGCCATATGAATCTGCTGGTGGTCCTTGATTGGGATCAGTAAAGGCAAAGGAACTCATGATTCGAGGCTGGCCATACGGATAGGCAAGCATAAAGGCTGTTGCCATCTGTATACATAATAAAAAGTAAAGAGAAATACAAAGAGGAAGAGAGAGAGAGAGAGAGAGAGAGAGAGAAAAAGAGAGAATATTCTCTAATATAGCAATTAAATCTTATATTTATGATATATGGTTTCTTAAAGTATAAAAATCCACCTTGTATGGTTTTGGATTCTTGTGTGTCAAAATAGTAGCTCCACCGGCACCGTGACCCCTCTGATTATCATGATTATCAATCATAATTAAAGCATCACCGGAAGGTATTAATTTCCAAATGTCTGTGTGATTGAAAGTTTGCAGTCTCGTTAAACTGTCTTGACCACGGAACATTTTGCCCAAGATGGTACCATACAAAAATTCGATGACATTTGCAAAGTCATTGTACTCAAACTTGTTGACGGCCTGACCACCGAGATCGATGA
Organism: Acromyrmex echinatior; assembly: GCF_024713525.1. Lineage (NCBI taxonomy): Eukaryota > Metazoa > Arthropoda > Insecta > Hymenoptera > Formicidae > Acromyrmex > Acromyrmex echinatior. The sequence continues at coordinate 1,254,920 of NC_141866.1, read as the reverse complement.
CTTCTTGATAGATGTAACACTCTGCATTTTGCGGAAATCCATTCTTAGAAGATAATTTTTTTATTCCTTTGTAAATAGCATTAAGATCATTTGGCCACATGTGTTTGGCGGCATCAATGCTGCAAAAAAGGTAAAATATTATAAAATTATAAAAATGATAAAATATCATAGATAATATTTGATCCAGAGATTAGACCATGATATTATACATAAGTATGCACTTTTTAACGCTCTGAAATCAAATCTAATGTCCAAATTGCTCCATCACTTTTCGTTATTTTTTTACTGACGAAAAATAGCTCGATTTTCTAATATTTTTAAAACTAGTTTAATTTTTAATATGCAAGCTGAAATAAAAAAAAAGAAAGTTCAATAATATTATAATATGCAGTTTATAAAATACGAGGTTTTTAACCTTACAGGTTAAAAATACTGAAGAATTGATTGAAAATGAGTTATTTTCAGTCGATAAAAAAATTTGGACATTGAATTTGGTTTCAAAGCATCAAAATACATAAGAATATTCTGGACTAATTTCTGGATCTAAAAACTTTTTTGTATGCCTGTATAATTGAATTATTTTATTATATACAGAATCTATTTTTTAATAAAATGCGCAAATTATGCGATTAATTTCTAATATTTCTACTTTATGATATAAAGAAAATCCATATTATAACATGATTAATTAATTAATTAATTTCTTAATTCTATCACTACAAACTCAATTAAATTCTACCCATCGTACAAAGTTGCACCGAGAAACGCGAAATTTTCTATACATTTTGTTATTCTTACTGCAAATGTCTTATTATAAATGATCGCTAATTCCACATATCTTTTATTTCGCATATGGCATGCAGGCGGGCTCGGTAGCTAACACGACTCCGGTCAGGGGTTCAACATCCCAAACAGTTATTTCCGCGCCGAATTATGAGCGTCGGCAACAAGTTGGCTCGTTAATTAATTAACGCTATTCGGTCAATTAAGATTTTTACCGTTTGATTGTAGATACCGCCAACTCCATTGAATTTAATCGCACATTCACGGTAATCATCTCTGTATTTGCCAAAGGAACTTGCGATGCAACACACGGTGGCTGATGCACCACGAAGGTCAGAGTTCAATGCAACCCGCGGAAAATGATGCGACTAGGTAGAGTTATTTATTTCCATTTACTCATTCCGTAATTTACTTGTGGATAACACGCGACAGGAAAAATTATTATATTTATCAACTCTGTTGTGGACTCTGTGTATTAATTGACCGATTTATTTAAGACACTCGGATTATCATTACATATTTATAATTACTTTTATCGCGGATAAAATGTTATTAACTATGCTGTTATAAAACAAAATTATTGCTATATGAAAAATACACATAACTCCATTAAAGGAATGAAAAGGAAAAGAGGGACATATATATATATATATATATATATATATATATATATATATATTATATATATGTAGAAGAAAGATAACATTGACGTTATGATTCTCATTAAGAAACAAGATTATGACCTTCTTGTTTCCATTACAACAATACTGTAAAGTAATAAGTTTGAATAATGTAAAATTATCGTATATGCATTCACATACACGATAATTTTATCGTGTCAATTTCGACATATTTATAAATTCGTGCGAGCGAAATGTCGTATATATAAAAAAAAAGAATTTTTTACCCCAGAAAAATTATTGCATTGCTATATATATGAAAGAAAAAATACTTTGTTATCGTAAATTGCTCGATATTAATATCTATTTGTTTTATTGGTAAAATCTTTTGTTAGAAAAATCTTACTGATAATTAATAAAACTTCTGCAAAATTGTTATATGGACGTTAATTATTATATAGACGACAAAAACACTTGTGATAAGTTAAGAATAATTTTACTACAATATGATTTATAATAAGAAAGAGAAAATTAGTTCTTTTTTCATTAAGGCAATTTTGTTGCAACATTTTCTTTAAGATCGTTCTGCTTTAGTAGTAATCTCTAAAATTATTAAACACTTTACTTAGCAAGATTTTTTATTCTGCAGAACTATATATATATATATATATATATATATATATATATATATATTGTGCAATGTACTATATCGTGCCATCACAAATTTTCTTTCTCGCGAGCGTACTGTGACTTTAACATACTTTTGTGGTTGTCACAATTTCTTAATATACGCCATCAATGTCACATTTTTTTACTCGAAATATACGCAAAACATTCGCGATCCGCAGACATGATGCGTATATAAACACAGTCCCCAGAACGGCAGCGCGCCCCGTTATCATTCCCGACGCGTATATCGCTCTTCCGCTTGTAAAGCCACCGGTTCGGTACGAGATGGTACGATTTCGCTGCGGGTTACAATTACGAGCGAGGCGCGTAATTAAAAGCTGATGTCCCTCATTTATTAATGCTACCAGACGAGCCAGCCTCTGTCAGTATCGCGCGGCACCGCTCGTCCGGTTTAATGTTAAACATCATCAGTCTTCGGTGCATCCTTGATGTAAGAAAGAGATCGAGAAAGAGAGAAAGAGACGAAAAGGAGGCTATATAGAGTGCATCTCGCGGGTTTACACTTCAGATTTTATATCTCATTCGTACATTTTGTGTGGAATGCACATCGACTGTGCGTCGATGTTGTACGCAGACAAAGATTATCGGTGAAACGCGATCGCTTGTTGCAAATGATTTAATTTTTTGTATTTTTTTGCTCAATTAAAATTATATTCAATAATAAAAATTATGAACGGCACAAAAGTATTCGTTCTCAATATCCCAAATAATGCTGCAATTAGTCCTTAACTTTTTTAACGTTAAACTTTTAATATGTTTCTAAGAATTTTGATTTTGCATAAACAAAAACAATCTTCGTCTTTATTTCCTTATATATATTTTATAAAAAGTATCATACGGTAAGAATAAATTAGTTGAAAATAATTACCGTATGCCAGCGACTCCAAGATCGATGAGGCTGTTAAGAAATTGAACTATTTTCTTTCGGACGTGCGATTTGCTCTGATCAAGATCGTGAAGACCAGACAGTTCACAGTTGCGAACTTCAGTAGCGTTGTTATAATTCCGAATGGTACATGTTGGATGGTTGAAGTCCTTAGAAGTGTACGGAACTGCTGGATAACGAAGCTTATCTGGCTGTGCTGATGAACGTCCGACGCCGTACGCGGGTCGTACGTTTACTGTCATGTGATTGATAACTGCGTCGACGTATATTCGCACACCAGCCTTGTTACATCTTTTCACCATATTACTAAACTCGGACTTGGTTCCGGATCGACTGATAATTTTATAAGAAATCGGCTGATATCTTTCGAACCATGGTCTGCCGTATATCACAAGATTCTCATTTATGGGAGAAACCTACGAAAGTACAAAAATCCATTTCGCATTATATTTTTTATATATAACGCATTTAGTGCTATGCAGAACTGACTCTACTTGCACTTTGTATATTGTTAGTTTACATAATATTTGTATAATGTTAATTTGCAGGAACAAAATTGATAAATTTATTCTTTAATATAATAACAATATTATAAATATATGCATTATGATAGTTTTTCTTTTTCTATCCTGTAATGCAGCACCGTAATTGGTTCCAATTGCTTTATGACAGAGTTAGATAAGTTAACTTTTTCTTGATCGAGTTAAATTAAAGATAATGGGTTATAAAATTAACTCAATTATATTAAAAGTAATATAACTAATTTACGATTAAAAGTTAAAAGTTAAGTTAGAGTTAACTTAAATTAAATTAAGAATTAATTTTAAAAAGTATTTTTCAATTTAGTTAAAATAATTATAAATAATATCATATTATAATAATATTATTTAAAGTAAAGAAATTGTATTATAATATTATATACAAGCGTTACTTATGACATCATACAAAGCGTATTATACATACTTGTACACCACCGTAGCCCATCGGACCGAGGAACTCTTCACATTCTTTGGCAATGTCACTGAATTTCCATTCGAATAAGTGAACCATGGAAGTTCTATCACCGACATAATGCGGATTTTTATGGGCAATTGCAAAAACCAACAAAGATATGAAACTAAGGCTAAAAAGAGGCATCATGCTGCTGTCAAGCCTGAAAACTGACAATAATTGTTTGAGTTTTTCCGATATAACTAGACAATTTATAGAAAACTTGCCTCGCTGATACGGAATGATTAATGAACTTATCAGAAAAATAGAACAATACTCATGATAAGTGTCACTAATATTAATAGAGCAAACTGGTAATCGTTATATGTATTATGTACTTCATTTGTCATTCTTTCTGAAGCACTGACATTAATAGTTGATATTCAAGATGACATCACATGTGGCAGTCTTATTATGGTTCAAAATTTATATGGGTACGGAAATAATTACATAATAGACTGTAAATAAACTGTACATGCAAATTATTGAGAAATTATTGAGAAATTGAAAATAAACAGCACTTACGGAACAAGTTACATAAGTTTCCTTTTGTACATAGTTTTTTGTATATTCCATTTTGTATCCCAAAATTTGCGATTTAAAATACCATAGCAAAAAATTCTAAAAAAAATAAGTTAAATAAATATTTGTCATTATCCGGAACTGCAGTCTTTGAGACTAAAGATTAAAAATTGCATTACGGTTGAACGGCTGTCTATTTGTGAATTAATGCCCGCACGACGCGAGTATTAATAATCGCATTTTTCACACATTCGCAGACATTAATTATATTAATATATGTGTAACGTGGTCGGCGTAATACTGTGTTACGTGTAATATTTGTTATGAACTAGTTTACGCTGTCAATAAACATTAATAAATTTAAAAATAATGTAAATTTATAATTTATCAAAATTATATTATACTGTATTATTGCTTGAATTCTTTTAAACGATTACGTATTGATTTTTATCGATCACATTATTTATTTTTATTTTTTTAAATTGTCAATTAATAAGGATATTAATAAGGATATTAATAATGTTATAACAATAATAATAATAATAATAATAATAATAATAATAATAATAACAACAACACTGTAATAATTTTAAATCACATTTAATTATATTACAAAATTGTTTACATATCAATTTTTATTTTTTATTTTATTGGCTTTACTAAACAATGATTGGATTACTTTTTCTTTATTATCTTCGTCACAATCTACATCTTAAATAAGTGTATAGATGATATAAATTTAAAAATAATGTAAATTTATAATTTATCAAAATTATATTATACTGTATTATTGCATAAATTCTTTTGAACAATTACGCATTGATTTTTATCGATCACATTATTTATTTTTATTTTTTTAAATTGTCAATTAATAAGGATATTAATAATGTTATAACAATAATAATAATAATAATAATAACAACAACTTAATAATTTTAAATATATCACATTTAATTATATTAATAAAAAATTGCTTACATATCACTTTTTATTTTTTATTTTATTGACTTTACTGAACAATGATTGGATTACTTTTTCTTTATTATCTTCGTCATAATCTACATCTTAAATAAATGTATAGATAATTTTTGTATTTATACATAGCACAAGCTGTTTTAAATATCAAATTAAAAATCCGATGTAAAATGATTGTTATGTTTTCAAAAGAAAAATTGAATATAATATTTTTTTCTTGTTGCTCTTGCGATTGGTATTTCGGTATATAATCAAACCTTTTTAAAAGGCCGTTAACACCGACGGAACAGCCTCGATGGCAGATGGCACGATTGATAGATCGGTACGGACTAAATCTCGCGATATCTTACGTCATAAACGTAGCCAGGATGCTGGAAGGATAATTATTTGTGATGCGCCTGCCATCTGACGCTCGTAACGAGTCGATTCGATCGTGGAGGGAGAACAAGGTCGGCGGAGGTACGGGTGCGAAATGTCATGATAATATTCATCGATCTCTTTGGCGCGTAACACCTTTCGCTATTTATTTTATTCGGGATGATTTGTCTACGATTCATCACCGCGTTGACCGCTCGGCATTTCCCACACGAAATACGGTAGAACGAATGGAATAACGTAATCCAGGTGTTGAACGTGCGCAAGATCTGCATTTACGTAAAAAAATTAAAAACTATCAACGTCAAAGTAACACGCTACCTTTGATATAACACTACCTTTTGTATTTCTAAGAATTGAATTACCTTTTCCTACCATCTTTTATGTTTATTATGATTTCCCGCAGACTCTTCAAGTCATGAGATAAAATGAAGAACTTCACTTTTGACGTCATATTTTTCTTTATTTATAGTTGGACTGATTTGGCTACGGCATATCACAGTAAATAGATCGAACTTTTAGGTAGAGTTATACCGATCGCCAGCGAATTAACGGTTTGAACTTTATACAATTCTATACGAGTGAGTGTCTGTCTTCTTTCCTTTCTGTTATAGTTTTATCTTCAAACGGAAGAAATGCAGTACGCTTTTTTATATAAACTATGCGTTCAGGAGGAGGGATATGTATAAAATCAGACGTGTAAATACAATATTACTTAATTATGTTGTAAAGAAAACTTAAACTTCTAAAGTTACCACGATGTTATTTATATTAAATTGAAAAATTCATTCTTGTGTATTTCCTCTCAAAATAAGAATAGATGGAAGACTAACGGACTAGTATAATATTGAATTGATTAAAATACGCAGTAGCCAGATGAATAATAGCAGAACAGCTAAAATTGCTAAAGAAATCATTGAATTAACACGTTTACTATCACTATGTTTTCATTTTATTTTTGGAACATTTCGCCAGGAACATTTCGTCATAATTTTCTTAAAAAGTGATTTTAGTGAGGCGAGTAGTTGTATAAAACTTTCGGCGCTTATATTTTAAGCGCTTAAAAATAGAGACACAAGCGCAAATCAAAGACGCGCCTGCGCGTCGGTGACAGTAAACATGTTATTAGTAGTTTTAATTGAAGTTACTTTAAATGAAAAGAAAGAATCTCAGTATGATATTTTATGCCATACTTTATCCATTTATGCTTAGCTCGATCGCATTATCGATTAACATTGTGATAAGGAATTCCAGCCATTTAGGCTGCTCAACGATATATATATATATATATATATATATATATATATATATTTTGTACATACATTTTACGTATAAAACAATAGAAATGTCGCTGCACACAACAGACAACGGTTCATAGACAAGTAAATATATTCACAATTATGAACATATCTTTGACACATCTACGCAAATAAGCTGCACATGCGACAGTAATAAAAACATTATCAGAGGTGACAGCTGTGTTTTAGTTTTACGCTCAGTTGTTGTTGACGTTTTGATCTATGCGTTAAGCTCTGTTTAAAAATTAAACTGCTTCTCTGTAATCTCTATCGGACTGATATCTAACGTTACTAAGAACGCGCGTACGTATCTAAACTTTAGTGCATGTTTTTTATTTATAACGGATATTGGAGTGTAACATATAACTTATTTTGTAGCTGCATGCATCAATTATTATAGTTAAAAACTACGGCAATAATATTCGTTTCAGCGAAATTTATCTGGCGAGTATTCAGACTTCTGTTACTAGTTGAACCATAGCTTCGCTGAGATTTTCGGTTTTCTGATAATTGACGGTGCAACTGAACGAAGAAATATGTCTAGCATCGAATGTAATAATATCCAGGGAAGCATTCATGACAAAATATCGGCTCTCTAGTCATCTATTACTGTCAAATAACCATTATCCAGAAACATATAGAATATATATTACATGTCTCTCTTGGCTATAATATAAGATCTATTTTTAACAAGCGTATATAGTATCTCTCTGAAATTGTTACTATAACCACATTACGTCTCGTAGCGAAAATTACGTTCGTTCGATATAAGTCAATTTTTTTTTGACAATACAGTTTCGTTGATTAATAATGGAAATAGTTCAATGGTAAGAAGCAAAGATTATGAATAAAAGTAAAAAGTATTATGAAGTTTACGGCAAATATAATTGATGACAAATTAGAAACTACAAAAAATAATTAGTTGCACGAGATAAATTATGTGGGGTAATCATAAAAATGCAAATAATAAATACTACGCGTAAACAAGAAATTGTATCTTTAAATTGCACTTATTTAATTAATTCATTAATATTATTTATCTGTCCGCAATGCGTTTATTGGACTGAACGATATGAACCTATCGAACGATACAGAAAGCATGAACGATATGAACCTATCGAACGAAGCGACAGATACATTTCTGTTTACATGCACATATTTACGTTTAACAAATACATATTTCTCTTGCAACAATAACATGAGTACGATTGTCTTCTTCCACGATCATGGACAATCAACCCTAACGGAATCCTCTGATTTATTATACCTAGAAATGGCGACGCGCATATCGAGATTACCGAGATTGTGGCGGCGCAAAGATGTTACCGTTAAAGCTTCATTTGTGGAGAAGAAGCTGATTACATGCACCAGTTGATATTCTGACGCGTCGACATTAGAATGTTAAAGAAAACGCCGATGCTCTCTTAAGACATTAAGTAACCCCGGAATATGCGGAGCGCTGTAATGCATCTTAACGCATTACATCTCGCATTCACGATACCTTTCAACATGGATGGATAAGTCGTAGAGCCGTATAGCTGCGAGGTCGCTTGAGACATTCAGACGGAAGCGACGAGGCGAATCATCGAAATTTAGAATATGTGTGTTTTGTATAGCCAGACTAGATTCGCGCGACCTTCGTGCCTCAGCACTATCCTAATGTAAAGTCCACTGACTCCTTCGAGTGGCCGAATTCCCGACTGTTCTTGGTGCGGCTGCGGCTGCGGCTGCTGCTGCTGCTGCTGCTGCGATTCCCCAGGCTGTGGCAACTGCGGCTTCTCCTTCCGACGCTGTGCCTCTTGATCTTCTTGCACTGTTATTTCCATCTTTTGCTGTTGCACAAGTGACTCTTGACGCGATACCTCCATTTTCTCACCTTGCTTGCGCAGTTTCGCTCGCTCATTTTTATCCAGCGGTTCTTGCAGCTGTTTACGTTTCTGTTGCAGTTCCGGTTGTTCGTCTGCCTTTGGCAGTTGCGGTTGCTTATCGTCAACCTTTTTCTGTTGCTGCACACGCTGTTCGGCTTTCGGCGAACGTTTCATTTCTTCTTTCTTCAGCTGCTCCGTTTCCTTTTTCAACCGCATAATTTGCTGCTGTTCCTCTTTGTCTTTTTCTAATTTCCTTCGTGTTTCATGTTCCATCTTCTGTGGCAACGGTTTTTCTTCTTGTTCCAGTTTTCGCTGCAATACCTCTTCATCTCGCTCCAGCTTGCGTCGTAATTGCTCTTCCAGTTCCAGTTTACGCTGCAATAGCTGTTGTTCTTGCTGAAGCTTTCGTTGCTCCCTGTCCTTCTCTATCTTCTGACGGACTTGCTGCTGTAAATGACCCGGCTCTTTTTGTTGTGGCTGCACTTGTTCCTGTTTCTGTTGCACTTGTTCCTGCGGTTGACGCTGCGATTGAGGCGCTTCCTGTTCCGCGTGAACCTGAACTTGAGATTCTTGCTGTTGCTCTTGCTGCTGCCGCTGTTGTTGCTGTTGCGGTCGCTGTTTTTCTTTCTGCTCTCTTTCTTCTGCAATAACATCGTCTGTCGGCGCCGCTCCTTCGTCGGGGCCACAAATATCCTCGGTTCGTCGAGGCTCGTCCGAAACGGCCGCGATCAGTGCGGCCGTGGCCTGAGGTTAGTTGCTACCAGAATTTTGTTTCTGATCCGATCCGGCGTCGGAGCCGCTCGAGCTCAAGGTCGTGATGCTGCCATACGGATCCAGCGACGACTGGACCGACATGCTGCGACCCTGTCTCCTCACTCTGTGGGGAGAGAATTTTCTGGGGTCGACACTGGTTGGGTCTGCCTGCAACAAATTCTTTCATAAAGAAACTGATGGCGCTGTCGCAAGGAATCGTGTGGGACACGTTTTATAATGCTAACTATATCGTAATAATACCACCTTTTTGCGTTTTAAAACGAAGTATATGAAAAAGCAACGCGCACCTGATAAGCTAACGCATTCATGATAATTTCCGGTGGCACCAGTCCCAAAGGATTTACTTCTTGCATCAATACAGTGGCTGGAATTTTGTGAAATTGAATGTATTCGATGAAGTTACCGATTACATCTTTCAACGGTGTATTTTGATTGTTGTCGCAATACTTTTTACTCCACATTAATGCAGCCTGTAAGCGAGAAGTTAATTTGAAGAAACGTTATGCAGAAAAATGTCGGATAAATATTGTTGACATATTCATGTGTCGAGCTTACTTGAAATTTCGTAAATTCATCTGCACGTAATTCTTCTCTGGCAAGAATCAAACGAACAACGTGTTGCGGTAGTAATGTGAACGA